>NC_080190.1:87713750-88027500 GCF_030028045.1 Hippopotamus amphibius kiboko | reverse complement strand
CGGGTGGTCTCGGCAGGGCCAAGGGGCGGGGCCGACGCGCCGGTGGCTCCCAGTGGCTTCGGGCAAGTTGCTGACGGGCTGGCGCGGCGGCCGGCACGCAGGCTGGGCTCCAGAGGACCGCGGGCGCAGGGCCCCGCCGCCTCCGGGGCCACGGCCCCTGTGAGCAGCGCGCGCGATCGGGGCCGGGGCGCCGAGGCGCGGGCCACGGGCCTGCAGCGGGGCGCCCCGACACCTCCGCCCCAACCGGCCGCCCGGGGCCCCTGCTCCCCTGCCTGGGCGGGGCAGCGGGGCCCTGCCGGGGGCCACCCCCGGCTGCCCCGCGCGTGCGCGCAGGCGCAGGCGAAGCAGCGACGCGCGGGCTCTTGAGGCCGCGGGCGGCCCCCGCCTCCGTCTACGGCCATACCACCCTGAACGCGCCCGATCTCGTCTGATCTCGGAAGCTAAGCAGGGTCGGGCCTGGTTAGTACTTGGATGGGAGACCGCCTGGGAATACCGGGTGCTGTAGGCTTTTTGCCTGCTCCCCGCAGCTGGCCCCGCGCCCTCCGGGCCGTCCCGCGCCTCTGCGCTCAGCCGGGGGTCGCGCTCCCTGGCGCGCCGGCGGACTTCCAATACAGCCACATCCCAGCCCCTGGAGCCCAAAGCCCCAGCCCCTCCCTTGCTGGGGGGCCGGGACCCCGCCCCCCGCCCCCCGCCCCCGCCCCCGCCCCCGCCGCGGGCCCTGGTTCGCTCCCTCGTGGCCCGCCAGCCCCTCGACGCTCACCCGGCCGCGCCCCGCAGCCGGCGCAGCCACCTGTCTGCCTGTGTGTGCGCCTCTCCTCAGCTCCCTCCAGAGGAAGCACCCCTCCCCGGCGACCCCGTGTCGCCCCCGGGGAGGGCGGGGCACGCGGGGCCGCATACCGGGCCCGCAGGCCCAGCAGGGGCCCGGGCCCGGGCTCGCCGGCTGTCGCGGGGGGGCACGGGTGGTCTCGGCAGGGCCAAGGGGCGGGGCCGACGCGCCGGTGGCTCCCAGTGGCTTTGGGCAAGTTGGTCAAGGGCCTGGTGGCCGGCCTGGAAGACAGCTGCATCCCAGTGTTTGGAGGCCTCAGGTTAGGTCTAGCTTTTCATCTGTACGTTTTCTGCTTTTTCTTCCTCTGCCACGGTTGATTTCTTTCCCACTTCCTGTTCCGTGTTTTGACTCGGTTTATTTTCCCAGCGACTGAAGCCCCATCAATGGAAGTAAGTTTCTTGTAGGTATCTGTCCCTAGTTAGTGGAGTGCGTGGGTACCCGCTTACCTCTGTGCCATTGGACCTCGCATTTCCCGCCACTCTTAGTTTATGGTTTTCCCGTTGGTCATTAGAATCCTCCACTCCGATGAATGGTTTTAATGGGTTGCAGACATTTTTTCTCGTGTAGAAAATCATTTTGCAGCTGTGATAGGAAAATTTCAATAGTTTTGTGTCTGATAAGGTCAACTGTAGTAGATCGAGTGTCGTTTGTGCAGATGTGTTTTTTATCACAGTAATGAATTGCTGCAGGCACGGTTATTTGTTTAGTTTATTTTCAGAATTATATGTAGCCCCCCAATTTCAATTTGGGATGAAAAGAATTTGCAAATATGTCTAGTCCATCGTTGGTATTTTAAATTTTTTTCTATAATTACAAATAAGAAATATTTGTCCATGGTTTTCTTAACTCAGACTTCTCTCTAAGTTATTCAAATCCTGTCAAAATGCCTCTGAATTCTGTTTGGGGCGTTATTTTTGTATGAAGACTAATAGATGGAAAGAATCACCGAGAAATCATACTTCTATTGCACAGGTTTCATCCTACGACCCAGTGATGCCTGGAGAAGCTGCAGATGTAGAGTGGTCTAGTGGCAGTGGGTGTTATGGAGTCTGGTGGAGGTACTACTGCATGCATCCCAGCTGTTTAGTTCCTTTGTCGGCTTTTCAGCAAGTTACTTCACTTGGAACCATTTTATAAAACATGTTTAGGCATAATGATCATGATTGTAAAAGCATTGATTCTGTATTCTGTCCCTTTATCCATGCCCTTTGCAATGTGATTTTACTGCTGCTTCTGTAAAAAAGGTTGGAGAGGCTGAAATCTGTTCCCCTAAACTTTGGATCAAGGCTGGCCTTATGTGCTCTGGCCAGAGTAATGCAGTAGGTATAACCTTGTCAGTTTTGGGCCTAGGCTCAAAATGTCTCGAATGTTCTGCCTTTTCTTTCACAACCCTGCTCTCCATGAGAAAACGTCCATGTTGGCCTGCTGGAGGACATCCAGGTGCCCAGCTATCAGCCAGCTCACCCCCCAGAAGCAGAGCACCCTGGTCGACCAGCAGCCGGCCACACACTCACTTTGGTGCCTGGCTGAAACCAGAAACGTGGCCCAGCTGAGCTAAACCCACAATGTTGACTAGTTCAACCATGCGCTAGTTAAGCTTTGGGGTGGTTTGTTATGCAACAATAGCCAATTAATATGCACATGCATTGCAAGCAGGATGCCAGAATTCAAGGACAGGCTAATTACAAGTTTTCTGGCAAACATAAGGCACCCTATAAATGCTGATTTTCTTTTCCCCTTATTTAAGGTTGGATCCCTTGAATTATACACAAACACATGTAGACTGGTGCTTAAATGCACATAGTACCCCACAGCACAGGGGGAATCAGATAATCACAGCCTGACCACTAGGACCCAAGGTTGCATTGCAAAATAAGAGGTTTGTCTTTAATCTACTCCCTGGAAATCTAAATTCTGGAGGCCCAGCAGTGGACATATCTGAAGACACAAGTTCCCACCCCGTGGAGCCCCACCTTCCTGTCACTGATCTCTGGAAATGGGGAATGGGCCCATGCCAAGAAGCAATTGGGAAGCAGTGGTCTACTTTCAGAAACTTGCTGCTTGCACCCTCCCACTCCCTCTTGAGACACTGTCTGTCCCCTTCTTGGGCCTAAGGAAAGATGCTGGTTTAATTTTCAAATAAGATACACTCACTTTAGCAGCATGCTATGAGTGACAGTTGTTTTGCCCGGGGCTGTGGAAGCAGCCCTGAAGACACTGTCCTCGTCTTCAAGTCCTTTATGTTTACAGAGCTTCTCACAGATTGGCTGCAGGTGCCTATATTTCCTTTTTTTTTTTTAATAGCTTCTTTTTTTCTGGAGTGCTTAAAGAACAAAGCCATGATGAATTCTGAAGCGTTCAGAAACCACAGGATTTTTTTTCCTGTGGCTGACCAGCATTTTTAACTTTCTAGTATCAGAAATACCAATTGCAGGCCACGGCTGGGAAAAAAGAACATAAGGAATTGAGTCTGGAGTCAAACTGCTCCTAATTTTGACAGGCATGTGCATTTACCAAAGAGGGATGTGACTCCCAACAACTCTGATAAGTTCCCAAGACTTGGCCCACAGCAAGGATCTGACTGTAATACAATCCCCTGTGCTGTCACTGATGATCATATGGGTCTGAGCACGTTGAATCCAGGGCAAAGCAAACTTCACACTCTTTAGTGAAAGCAAGCACGATGGCCAAGAGCAACTGGCTCAAGGCAACTTCGTTTCCTTTGCAGTGAACAACAGGGAGAGAAGCCCAACCTCTAGATAAGATTGTTTTGGTGGTGGCTCAGGACTGTGACTGAGTTCAAGAGGAAAAAAGGAGATGAAATCCACATTTTAATTGTGACAAAACATGTCACTGAAAAAATTCCAGACCCTAAATCCATGTATAAATCATTGTGGTAATTTGAAATGCAAAGAAATATGGCATGAGTCACTTATGCATTTCTTTTCTCCTGCCCCCTTTTAAAAAAATTTAAAGCTCCTAAGTACATAGGTACTCTTCAGGAAGAAGAAGCCAAAAGCTCCTGTTGACATGAATGTGAAATATTTTATTGAAAAATTTGAGTTTTTTTTACTTTCTATTTTGTCTGCATTGCTAACTTTAGACACCAAAGATATAGAATTCTACATCTCACATATTGCACTTTTGCAAAAAATCAGAATGTCAAAAGCTTTATTTCTTCAGTTGTTGATCAACGATTGCAATTTGCCCATTTGGTGCAGAATACACTTCCAGGAACTGTGGGGAAATGGAAAAGAACTAACAAATACTGTTCCTATGAGATGCTGAGTCCCCTGATGGCAGGGACAGGGTGATATTTTATCTCTGTTCCATGGCATAGTGTGTCATGCAGCAGGCACTTAAGAGGGTGTTGACTGAATAAATGAGTACTTCCAGCAGGCCTGCAGGCCGAATACAGGCCCTCCCTGAAGCCCTGCACGGTGCACACACGGTTGCTGCGTTTGCACCAAATTCCTTCCTGAGCATTAGCTGTCATCATGCTCCCAGTCCTTGCTCCCTGCCGCTGAGGGGGCAACAAGGCCTTGAGGGCCAGCGACTCCAGGTGTTGGAGGTTTATGACCTTTTGATCCTATCTCATCACCCTCTTTCCTTCCCTCCGACTCTGGGCCCAAGCACGTGAACCTTTTCTTCTGCCTTTCACTGCTCACAGTTGTGATAATTCTGCTTCATGCAGCACCCCTCTTTCCTCTCAGTGATTTTTGTCCCCTTCCTTCAGTAAAATAAGTCTTCTACTCTCTGCTTCATTCACGTTCACTTGGGAACCCAAATTCACCCCATAGCTTGGTATTCCCATTCCTGTAAGTCAGCCTACAATGAGAATCAGGGCCGTCCACCTCCAGAGATCACAAGAGTAGCGGAAAGCACTTTAAGATCTCCAGGGTAATCTTTCTTTCTCATTTCCTTCTAACTAAACTATTTTTTCTCAAGCATCAGCACTCAAGATAAAAAAATTTTAATATTATTATGATAGCCATATAAAGGAATGAAGTACTGATGTTGCCAAAAAATCGTTGTAGTTAGCGTCTAGGGAGTGGATTCATGATCTCGGAAGGAAAAGAATTTCTCCTCAGGATCAATAACAAGCCGTCACTCAGGTAAGAGTAGTAAAGTAGCAGTTTATTAGGAAGAGAATACAAACAGCTTCTGGCACAGACACCAGCAGAGGCTAAAGAAAGACCCACCCACAGTCTGTAAATCCCATGGTTATATACCTTTTTCTAAGAGTTAATTATAGTTCTGACATTAGTTCACAAAATTCATTGTTTCTTCATGAATTCACAGACATTCAGATAATCATCAAGGAAAGAGCTTTACAATTCAGTGATCGTCTACCTCTAACAACTACCCTGGTTCCATTGACTCCATCAAGAAAAAGGGTCATAAATTCCAAGACATATGGAATGTATACAACTGGGCCCATATATTTTTCCTAACTTCGTGTTTTTTTTCTGCTTAAGCTTATCATAAGCTTATCACTGACACAACTTGGATGACTTTGAAGACATTATGGTGAGTGAAAGAAGCTGGTCATAAAAGTCCACATATTACAGGATTCCATTTATGTGAAATGTCCAGTACAGGGAAATCTACAGAGACAAAAGTAGCTTAGTGGTTGCTCAGGGCTGGGGGAGGGGGAGGAGGGGAACAGGAGGGTGATAGCTAAAGGTTTCTTTGTGAGGTGATAAAAATGTTCTAAAATTGTGGTGATGGCTGTACATACATGTGAGCCATACACTGAGTTCAGTGTACGGAAACCACTGAACTATACACTTTAACTGCACAAAGTGTACTGTATGTGAATTGTAGCCCAATAAAATTGTTTTAAAAAATTATGATATTTTATACATATAAAATTTTATATTATGTATATAAATATACGTGTGTGTATGTATATATATATGCATACACATACATATATACTCACAAAATGAAGATAAAATAAAAACCCTGTACCTTTCACTGGCTTAATCAAGCTTTACCACCACCTTTGAAGCTGTCTACATAGCTCTTCCCAAATATAACCCTTTGCTTCTCCAAATAGGAAAATTATTCACCTGAAGTTTAAAAACATTTATTACTCCTTTCACCTTCAATGCAGTTTTACTACATATGTATGTACCTCTAAGTAATTCAAGGGTGAGTCCAAAATTACCAGCACTCCGGTTATATTAAAACTTCTATAAATTCTACAACCAGAGTGCAGATAATTTTGGACTCACCCTCGTATTTTGTAGGATTTGAAACTTTCTATAAATGTATATGCTATATATACTTCTGTAACTTGTTTTTCCTTCAACACCATATTTCTGAGAGCCTTCCATGATTTAAATAGTTTCTTATTCAATTCTATGTACCATTTCCTTATTAACCTCTAAACTGAAGATACTAAAACCTACCTCAAAGAAAATTCTTGTAAGACAGTGAATATAAAGTGCTTATAGCAGTGCCACACCCATTACAGGTATTCCATAGTATACTGGGTTTGCCAAAACGTTCGTGGTGTAACATCTTACAGAAAAACCCAAACAAATGTTTTGGCCAACCCAATATATCTATTGTTATATTATTATACACATACAATATAATAGCAATTGTTCCTTTGTGAATGTATGTTATTTTATCGAGTGCATTATGCATTAATAGTTTTCAAGCTATAGTAATATCTGAGTTACACAGACCTTTGGGAAATGTCTCATTCTAGATATTTGAAGTTTCTGGAGCTAAGATTTAAATTTTTTATATACCAATTTGTTTCTAAACACGTTTTAAAATTTAACCTAAAAGGATGAGCTTTATAAAACAATTTCAGCCACTTCTAAATTCCTTTCTAAACTTATGAATATGTGTGACACAGTTTTAATCAGACTGTGTAAACAATTTTGTGTTCTTTTAAAATACTCCTTCATTTACATAGTCCATGTATTGATACAGCCCACAGAGTGGCCATTTTTAATGTTTGTGTGCTTTGTGGATTTCCATACCAATCACAGTAACAACAGCCAAGGAGAGAAGAAGCAATCTGGCTCTGAGCCCTTGCCAGAACTTCTGGGATCCCAAGTCCTTGCTCAGGATGGATCATATATTCTTCTAGGGCTGTTAACCTTTTCCACTGCAGCTGCTGGTGCCAGTTTCCACCCTGCCTGCTATTGCAGGGCAGTTGTTATCCTGTCTGCCAATACCAGCCCATTTGTGGTGGCTGCCTGGCTCTGTGCTGAAAAGGATTGTGAGGCCAAGTTCAGGCTCAGCGGGATGGAGCCCTCTGATTTACTACCAGCGACTGCATCAGCTCCATTTCCAAGCACCGCCTCCCTTCCCTGCTGCTCCCAGTCATGATGAAATGACATTAAATGACTCCAGGGCAGTGCTGAGTTTCAGTGAACAGGACTTGGGCACTCAGCGAGATTCCCAGTCAAAGAGCTCAATCTTTTCATCTTCACTGCATATATATGATTACCATATATTTACAAACACAGGTATTTATACATACTGTGTTTATTTGGGACTTGCACCTCAACCCAGGAATGTATTTAAAAGAATATTGAAATATTTTTGAGGAGTGGATCATTAACTTCCCTGTTTCTGTTATTTCTAATTTTATTGCACTATGGCTCAGAAATGTAATGTGTAAAATTTTTGTCCTTTTCACTAAGTATATCCTGTTTTCAGAATATGACCAAAGGTAAATTTATTTCTTTGCAAGGCTGTTGGATCAGTTGTTTTAAATTCATTTTGTTACTGTTGTGGTCCAAGCACGGGTTGGAAAAGAATTTCCAGACAAAAGGCACAATGCAAGGAATTAGAGTTTATTAGAGAGAAGGGAGTCTGCAAGAACAGTGGGCCGACTTCCTGGTAGCTAGGGAAAGTCGGCCCTGAGCATGGGTTGCTTGCCTGTTTTCATAGCCAGGGAACCTGCAGTTATCTGATGACTGGGCAGAGAATGTGTACTTTTAGTGTGCTGAGTGGGAGAAAAATGGGGCAAACATCTTTCCTTATGTGGGATGGGCAAGGGACATGGCAAGCTGCTTGGGAAACTTTTGGGACATCACAATTGTTGCATTGTACAGAGTGACAAGAGTCCTGTAACTCTTTGTTCTGGCAATATTGGCTCTTTGAGACTATCCTGTTGTTGGTCCTTGGAGCACACCACGTTCTCCCCTCTCTTTATTTAGAGAGCCAATACTTTGGCCCTATTGGATACTCTGCTTATGTCTGTCTATCTGCCTAACTCCCTCTCAGGTGTTCAGGACCCCTTTTGTAAGGGAAAAGGGTAATGACCTCTCTGGCTGCTTCCTGCTGGGCAGGGGCATCCTAGGGCCCTGGGTTATCATCACCTGCTCTCTGTAGGGTACACCTAGGGAGGGGTGGGGGCGCCATGGAACCTGATGGCAGCTTCTTCAAGTGTTGTCCCGGTGTTGGCTGGCCGATATTCTTGTTGCATTACCATTTGGAGGCTTATTGGTTGTATCCTAGAAGAGAAAAACTTAACGAGGTTAAAAATACATGGTCCAAAAATCAGTAGAAGTATGAAGACTGCTCTAGGGCCTAGGAAAGGGGCTAGCCAGGACCAGATATTAGTCTTGAAGTCCCACCAGTCGGATCCCCCTGAGGCTTCTTTCGTATAAAACCCACTAGCTCTTTTAATATCACAAATTTTGCCTGATTGGTTGACCAAAAAATTGCATTCCTCCTTTAACATTGCACAGGTCCCACCTTGGTTAGCTGTTAGTAAGTCTAAAGCTCTCCTATTCTGTAAAACCACTCCTGCTAGAGAATTTATCTGTTCTCGTAGAGTGTTATTTGAGCTGCTAGGTTAGTAATCTGTTGCATGAGCTTGAGAGAGAGCTGTCAGGCAGTAAAAATAGAGTTTAGGAGTCCTGTTGAGCCTGTTCCCATACCAAAGATAATCCCTAGGATTGATATTACAGTGAGGGCTGCCCGCTTCCAGTCATGTGATTGACAGCATAAGGGAAGTGGGACACTGTCATTTAGAAACTTGGGAATAATGTATGTAAAGGTACAAGTCCCCGTCTGGTTGGCTGGAAGACATAAATAGAGGAAATAGGTGCGACCTGTAGAATCCAAGCAGACGTCTAAAGTGATGTTGAAGTAGGGTTTCCCTAAATGGGTACAGGAAAGTTTTATGCCCTCATAAGGTGGTAGCTAAAGTCATGCCAGCTAAGGGGGAGAGGCAAGCAATCTTTGAGGGATAGCAGGGAAAGGTATAATCTCAGTTTGAAGAAGGAATAGTAGGGTTCCGCCCTATGTCATAGTCCTCAGATGTCTTGAGTTTTCTGCAGCCTTCTTGTTTAATATTAGAGGGTTGGAACCAAAAATTGTGGTTCTGAGAGGGACAGTTTGGGGACGGGGTGGGGCAGAAAGAGGTCCCAAAATTGCTAGTTTGTGTCCAATCGGTAGTGATATTAGGAGACTTGGGGAAGTAAATGTAGAAAGGGGAATCAAAATAATAAGCATGAAGATGGTTTGCTTTGTCGTCGGTTATCAGGGAAACCCATGACCGGTGTGTCTCTATTGCTGACTTGGTCAGATATTTCTTGAGGGCTCGATTGGCTCTTTCCACCTTGCCTGACACCTGAAGATGCCATGCTAAATGAAGATAACTGATGTGGAGGGCCTTGCTGACCCCTTGGGTTAGACTTGAAATGATGGTGGGGCCACTGTCTGATTGTAAATAGCATGGTAGCCTGAATCAGGGTATGATATGTTCCACGAGAGCAGTGGTAACCTCGGATGCTCTCTCGGTGTTAGTAGGGAAGGCCTCTGTCCATCCCGCGGAGGTGTCCACCATGACTAGCAGATAGTTGAAGGCTTTACAAGAGGGCATGTGGGTGAAATCTATCCGCCAGTCTTCTCCTGGTTGGTTCCCTTGCCTTTGGATAGGATGGAATAGCGGCAGGAGGGGCGGGGGAGCTGTTTATAGCCCCCTCTGGGTTGGCCTGGCATATAGATTGGAGTGTGGAGAGGATTCCTTTTCCTGTGAATATTGTCCCTTCCAGTCTGTAGAGGGAATTGGGTCCTAAATGGGCATCCTGATGAAGGTGGTTTAGAATCTTCCATTGGGAGGCTTCTGGTAAAAGAAGTTTGGTGTCTGGGCTTTGTAGCCACCCCTCAGGGGTGAGAGTGAACCCACGGTTTTGTCCCTCTTTAAGTTCTGATGGTGAGTACCATGGGGGTGAAGACTCTAAACCTAGGATCAAGGGGGCCTGTAGGATATTTTGGGTGGCCCTTTTGGCCTCTCTATCTGCCATATTATTTCCTTTAGTTATGTCTGATGGGTCCTTTTGGTGTGTCCTGCAGTGGATGAGAGCTACTTCCTTAGGGGATTTTATGGCCTCCAATAGGTCCAGGACTTCTGTTTCATGCTTGACTGGGGTGGTATGTGTGGTTACTAGGCCCGTTTCCTTCCAAGAGGCCTCATGAGCATGGACTACATGGAAGGTGTATGCTGAGTCTGTGTAAATGTTAATTTGCAGTCCTGTGCCGAATCGGAGTGTTCTAGTTAGTGCTTTAAGCTCTGCTTTCTGAGCAGAGGAAGTTACCCCATGGAGTGGGCCTGACTCTATTACCCCTATTAAACTGGCTATTGCATATCCTGAAACATTTTGACCTTCTTGAATAGGACTGTTGCCCTCCATAAACCATTCTGCATCTGGATTGGGTAAATGTATATATTGTAGATCTGGTCTTGCACTGTAGGCATGATCAATAATTTCTAGATAGGAATGTAGTAGAGGGGTGTCATGATTTGGGTTGGGCAAGACAGTGGCGGGGTTTACAGTGGTGGTGTCCCATACTTCTGGGGAACTTGGCGGAGGATATGGGATGGGACTTAGAGTAGGCTTCGTGGTGGCTGTTAAGGCCATATTTACTGGAGTAAATGATAAAGTAGCTTTAAGTTTTGTTAAAAGGTCTCGGCCTAACAGAGGTGTAGGACAGGCCAGGAGGCCTAGGAAAGAATGTGTGAATAGAGCATTTTCAAGAGAACAAGGTAAGGGAGCTGTGAAATGGCCATAAGAGGGTTGTCCATCTATCCCTGTTAGGAGGATCGAGGAATGGTGAGTGGGAGAAGAGAAGGAAGTCAGGGCTGAGTGAGTAGCCCCAGTGCCAATCAGAAAGGTTATAGTAACCCCTGCCACACCCAGGGTTACCCGCAGCTCCTGCATTCTTATGGGGAACACAGGGGCCTGCATATAGAGCCCCAGGCACCTTCAGTCATCCACATTCAGGAGCTCCAGCTCTAAAGCATAATCTGGTTCCTGTTCCTGAGAGGCAGCCACCACCACCAGGGGCAACTGGCCTTCGTTTTGGCCCAGGGGGCCGGGTCCTGAATTACCCCAGTTGTTGGGTGGCTCTGGCTTTGGCCTACCCACTTGAGGGCAGGAGGGACAACTCCTTTTCCAATGGCCCTTTTGGCGACAGTAAGGGCATGGGGTATCAGGTGGTGGGGTGTGGCAGCTCCCGACAATGTGCCCCTGCTGACCGCACTGGTAGCAGGTCAATAGCAGTCTCTGAGAAGAGGGAGGGATTCCCATGGGTCCCTGTCATGGGAGGGACGGAGTAATGGCAAGGGGCACACACTGAGCACGTCCTTTTAGTTTTTCTTCCTTTCTTGTTCTCGCCTATTCCTGGAAACCTCCTCCCTGTTGTTAAAGACGTTAAAGGCCGTGTCGAGTGGGACAGAGAATGGGGTCTGTGGGCCCTGTTCTAAGTTCCATAATTTTTCTTATGTCAGGGGATGCCCGACTTATAAAGTGAACTGCAAGTGTAGTCTGACCTTCAGGGGTCTCAGGGTCTAGGTTGGTGTATTTCCTCATAGCCTCTGCCAATCGGGCCTGAAAAAGGGCCAGATTCTCAGAGGACTCTTGTGTAACTTCTCTGAGTTTATTATAATTGACAGGTTTGATGACTGCCTTTTTCATACCTTCTAGTAGGCAGGTAATCATGTAATTTCTCCTGGTGAGCCCTCCTGCTGGCCCATTTTCATTTGCTTGATATTTCCACCCTGGGTCTGTCCGTGGGACTCCTTCTGCCCCTGTTCAGTTCTCATTAGGAATTTGGGCATAGGCCTCGTCTGCTCAGGCCTGAGCCAAGGCCCAGATCCTGGTTCTTTCTTCATGTGCACAGCAGGTAGTTAGGAGTATATGAATATCTTACCAGGTAGGTCAAAGGCAAGGGCCTGAAATTCCCTGATAAAAGTGGAAGGGGTCCTGGCTAAAGGAGTCTAGTTTACCCTGAATATATGAGAGATCAGACATGGGGAAGGAGACATGAAGTCTGATAGTACCTGGGTCTCCGTTAGCAACCTCATAGGGCAAGCACATTGGAGCCTGGTTCAGAGTGTTGGGCAGACTGTGACCAAGTGTGGGGCGTGGAAGGAAAATATGCATCCAGGTAAGGAGGTGGGGGTTTGGGGGGCAGAAGTTTGAGGAGGAGGTGCATGCAACCTGAGGCAAGAAGGGTCATCTAAAATTTCCACTGGAGGGGGAAGAAGTGGAGGGGTGAGGTAGTGGAGCTGATGGATGGGGAGAAGGGGGAGAACGAGGCAGTAGAGCGGCGATGGGGAGACATGTAACTGAAGCCCCTCAGGCTCGGATTCTGACTGAGGGCCATGAAGCCCTGGATGTATAGAACCTCAGAATCCTTTCCTATTTTCCAACAATAGAGATTAAGTTGGTGGATTGTGTTATAATTTAGTGTCCCACTGAGCCATTGTTCTTGATCCCCCAGTTTGCACTGGGGCCAAGCCTTGTTACAAAAGAAAATGAGCCTCTTCTTTTTGAGACTGTCTGGGTCAAATTCCTTCCAATTCCTGAGAATACAACCAAGAGGTGAGTCTAAGGGGATAGACATACTTGAACCCATTCTTAGCTCTGATGTTGTAGAATGGGGGTATTGAGAATCTCTGACGGGCAAGAAGGCATCCCCCTTTGTCTCAGTGATGTCTCCATGCATCTAAGGCACCAGTGAGAACTGTGTGGCTGAAGCACAAAATGCCAACCATTCAGCAGTCGAGTCCAATGGAGAGCGATGGTCAGTGAGAAACCGTGCAAATGAGGCACCATTGAGAAACTGTGTCCAAGGCTACAGTGGGGACAGAGAGGGGAGTTTCAGGTGGTCAGCTGGATACTGACTCACCATTAGAAGATCCTCGGGGACAGGAAGAAGTTTTCTGGATGATCTAGAGGTGGCAAGGTCCTTCGTGGAGTCAGTCTGGGCCAGAGGAGAGGAAATGGAAGTGGTAGGAAAAGAGGACTGAGGATCCAGACTTCTGACCCTACCGAGGAGGCGGTGGCCAAGGGACCGTGCACTTTGTGTTTTGCTTCAACCACTATGTGCCTCACATTGCACGGAAGTTGTCTTGCTGGGGACAGATGCTCTAAGCCTGGTCTGTCTGTGACCCCCTTATCCTTTCACAGGAGTCTTCAAGCGGCAGGTACCCTAATGGCTTTTAAATGCCTGACCCATGCCCGCACAATATCAATTGGCCTAGTCCTCAGTCAGGAGGAAGACAGAGGGATCCTCACCCATTCCGGGCGGCAGATACTGGGGCGCAGGGAACTGTGGAGTCTTTGGAACCCACCGGGGTGTGGCCCCAGCCAGAGTTCCTCTATTGCTTCCACAGCCACCTGCCTGTTCACAGGTCCGAAGGAGTGAGGAGAGGAGGTGGGGGAGGAGATCCCCTCCAGGAGAAGTCCTTTGGAACCCACCGGGGTGTGGCCCCGGCCAGAGTTCCTCTTTTGTTTCCACAGCCACTTGCCTGTTCACAGAGGGTCCCAAGGAGTGAGGAGAGGAGGTGGGGGAGGAGATCCCCTCCATACGGACCACCAAATGTTGTGGTCTGAGCGTGGGTTGGAAAAGAATTTCCAGACACAAGGCAGAACGCAAGGAATTAAAGTTTATTAGAGAGGAGGGTCTCTGCAAGAACAGCGGGCCAACTTTCTGGTAGCCAGGGAAAGTTGACCCCGAGCATGGGTTGCTTGCCTGTTTTTATAGCCAGGGAATCTGTGGTTATCTGCTGATTGGGCAGAGAATGTATACCTTTAGTGTGCTGAGCCGGAGAAAAATGGAGGAAATATCTTTTCTTAGTGGGATGGGCAAGGGACATGGGATGCTGCTTGGGAGGGCTTTGGGACATTGCAATTGTTACACTGTACATAGGAGTCCTGAAACTTTTTGTTCTGGCAATATTGGCCCTTGGAGTTTACCTTGTTCTTTGTCCTTGGAGCACACCACACCAGTGACATTTCTAACAAAGAGAACACAGCAAAAGTAGTGGATGTCACTTCTGAAATCAGCTTATGAAACATGGTGACATCTACCTTGCATACTTTGTTCTCTTTCTGCCCCTTCTTGCTCACTCAGGGGAAGCCAGGTGCCCAAAGGAGAGGCCCGTGAGCTAAGGAACTGAGGGCGATTTCCTGCCACAGCCAGTGAGGAGCCAGGCCCTCAGTCTCACAGTCCATGAGGACCTAGATCCTGCTGGTGCCCCCATGAGTGAGCTTAAAAGAGATCCCATCCCCAGGTGAGCCACTACATTCTGCAGCCTGGGAGTGACCCCTAGCCAAACCACCAAGTTAAGCCACGACTAGATTCCTGTCCCCCACAAAATGTGTTAGATAATAAATATTGGTATTTTAAACCACTCAATTTTGGGATAATTTGTTAGGCAACAGTAGATGATTAATACACCTAGGATGGTCAGTTCACTATGGTATTTGATAAATGATAGATAAGATGGATGGATGGATGGATGGATAGATAGACAGGCAGACAGAGACAGCACCTCAGTTAAATTATTCATCTTAACATCCTCTTACATCCTGGCAAATAGCACTGCATTTAAATGCAACTTTATATAGAATTGAATAAATATATGACTTTGTAATGGGAAAGAACAAATCTGACTCCAGGTTAGATCTGTTCCTTTTCCTGTGCTTAGTCATGTTGGCTCTGCACCTTTTGTAAAAAATGTTGCCTATAGCCTGAAATACACAGGATAGCCCATTCTCAAGCCTCTGACCTTTAAGGGCATAACTCCTTCCCATTCATATAGAGATAAAAAGTTGCAGAACAGAGAATAACATTTGTTTGTAGGAGGTTTACAGGAACATCCTGACCTGACCTACCTGGACAGCTGAAAGAACAAAGGATTCTGACACCAAGGAGTTTGTAACAACCAACCACACCTCTCCCCATCTCCTCGCCTTTAAAAGTGCTTTGCTGCTAATGAAACTTAAAAGCTTCTGCACAGCAAAGGAAACTATAAACAAAATGAAAAGACAACCCTCAGAATGGGAGAAAATATTTGCAAATGAATCAACAGACAAAGGATTAATCTCCAAAATATATAAACAGTTCATGCAGCTCAATATAAAAAAAAAAAAAAAAAAAAACAACTCAATAAAAAAATGGACACAAGACCTAAATAGGCATTTCTCCAAAGAAGACATATGGGTGGCCAACAGGCACGTGACAAACTGCTCAACATCACTAATTATTACAGAAATCCAAATCAAGACTACAATGAGGTATCACCTCACGCCTGTTAGAATGGGCATCATAAGAAAAACTACAAACAGTAAATGCTAGAGAGGGTGTGGAGAAAAGGGAACGCTCTTGCACTGTTGGTGGGAATGTAAATTGATACAGCCATTATGGAGAACAGTATGGAGGTTCCTCGAAAAACTAAAAATAGAGTTACCATATGATCCAGCAACCCCACTACTGGGCATATACCCAGAGAACACCATAATTCAAAAAGACACATGCACTCCAATGTTCATTGCAGCACTATTTACAATAGCCAGGTCATGGAAGCAACGTAAATGTCTACCAACAGAGGAATGGATAAAGAAGATGTGGCACATATATTCAATGGAATATTATTCAGATGTAAAAAGGAATGAAATTGGGACATCTGTAGACACATGGATGGATCTAGAGACTGTCATACAGAGTGAAGTGAGTCAGAAAGAGAAAAACAAATATCATATATTAACACATATGCGGAATATAGAAAAATGGTATAAATCAACTGGTTTGCAAGGCAGAAATAGAGACACAGATGTAGAGAACAAACATATGGACACCAAGTGGGGAAAGCCAGCAGGGAGGGGCAGGAGGGCTGCTGGGGGTGAATGAATTGGGAGATTGGGATTGCCATATACACATTACTAATAAGAAAAAATATCAAATTGTACACTTTAAATATATGCAGTTTGTTGTATGTCAATTGTATCTCAATAAAAGTTCTTAAAGAAAAAATTAAAAAAAAAAACACAAGAAGAGAAAAAAAAAAACGTGCTTTGCTGAAACTCTTCAAGGAGTTTGGGGTTTGGGGGACATAAGCCACTGACTCTTTACTTGGCTCTGCAATAAACCTTTCTGTGCTGCAAACTCCAGTGTTTCGGTTTGTTTGGTCTTACTGTGCATCGGGCACATAGACTTACGTTCAGTAACAACTTTATGTCCACACAGTGGAATTCTGTTTAACTCTTCATACAGATGCAGGGAGTTCCCTGGTTGCCTCGTGGTTAGGACTGCACACTTTCACTGCCATGGCTCAGGTTCAATCCCTGCTCCAGGAACTGGCATCCCACAAGCTGGGTCGTGCAGCCAAAAACAAAAAAACAAAACACAACAACAACAACAAAAAAAAAACCCACGAAAGATGCAATGATGATGCTGATGCTGAGGATCACTATGAGGAACGTTTACTTTCCTAAGTCAGAATCATTATTATCAGCTCCATTTTTCAAATGAGAAAACCAAGACTTAGAGAGGTGATATAATTCTTCTAAGGTTGCTCCTTAGTAAGTGTTGGAACAGGGCTTTGACAGCAACCAAATCATACCCGAGAATATCATTCTCTCCTGCATCGTCCTTTGGGCTCAAGAGACCCCAGGATTTTCAAGTTTACAACCCAAGGAAGGGGGAAAGAACTGTGAGCTTTGAGGCTTTCTCATTCTCTGAAAATGAGCAACTCAGAAATACATTTGACTTCGTGTTGAAGTATAAACAAATGTGAATGTATACATTTATAGGTAGTGATGTCAGCTCATAGAAGCAGAAATCACTCCTCCTTTCTCCCCTCCCCCCTCCCTTTGTAAACAACTAATCAGATAGACATACAGGAAGAAAAGTGCTTAGCACCCTAGGCCAAGGGACTCAGAGGGCTATCCAAATATAAATCCAAAAATTAACAAACAAGACCTTGGAAATGGGTTGTGGCTCCAAGAAGTCAGAGAACCTTCCCCTGCCCCCCCCACCCTGGTCCCCTTCCCCATCCCCCCTCCCCCTATCCCCGCCCAGAGAGTTCTGACCTGGGCAGATACTCACAGGCAAGAGATTTTGTACAAGCTCGGCCTGCCTGGGGAGAGAGTCCAGCAGGCCATTGGCTTGGGGCAGACAGATGGGGACACCAGGAGAGGGAGAACTATGCCAGAACTGCCCCCTTCTGAGGATGACGCTGCCTGGGGTGACAGCAGCTGCGACCTCTCCTGCAGAGGAGGTGGAAAGTGGTAACGGCCCAGCTACCCGGCTGTATGGGTCACGGCTGGAGAAAACTGTTCATCTCCAGCAGCACCCTGGTTTCTGAGGAGGGTCCCCCATGACTCGGGGGAGGAAAGAGGAAGGAAAGAAAGCAGATAGGAATGTTAGAACATTATAGAAACAGGTTCCTGTTGTCTGTGACAGAAGTCAGCAGGGGATCTGCCCACTAGGCTTGGATTACCCCATACGAGAATCTCCCACCCAGCTTGCAGATGTCCCCAGAGCCCCAGTGATAACCCCATGCCTCCCACCACTCTGCTGCCAGCTCGTGTATGCACTCCCCACTGCATCTGTAGAGATGCATCCAGGAGACAGGGAGCTTGCTCAGAAAATAGGCTACAATCAGTGGGCAAGGGAGAAACCACAACCTTGACTTACAGTGCCACTTCCGGGAACACAAAATGTTTCTAATAGCCCACCTGGTCCATTGTAAGAAACAAAGTAAACATAAATCCTTAACTAAGAAGGGTGTCTGTTACTTCAAATGTGAACACACAGTTGCATATATTCAAAAAATAAGAGAACCAAGGGAACTACCTTATCACAAAGAGAAAATTCTCCAGCAACCGAACACAAGGCATGGAATATTATGACCATTACTGATAAAGAATTCAAAATAACTATTACAAAGAAATTAAACAAGCTACAAGAAAATCCAAAAAGGCAATGCAATAAACCCAGGAATAAATATAAATGTAAGGAACAGAAGGAGTTCCTTATAAAGATATTGAAATTATAAAAAAAAAAAATTGTGCACTGAAGGACTCAATGAATGATTGAGATGAAGAATGCAATGGAGAGCATGTGCAGCAAGGCAGACCAGGTGGAAGAATGGATGGGTAACCTGGAGGATACAACTATAGAAAGAGTATAGTTAGAAGAGGAGTGGAACTAAGATTTCATTAGAGTGAAGAAATCCTATGAGAGCCATTAGTTTCCATCAGAAAGGCAAATATTCAAATACTGGGGATTCCAGAAATAGTGAGGGAGAAGGGGGTAGAAAGTTTGTTTAAAGAAATAGTAACTGAGGGAATTCCCTGGTGGACAAGTGGTTAGGACTTGGTGCTTTCACTGCCTCGGTCCCAGGTTCGACCCCTGCTTGGGGAACTAAGATCCTGCCAGCCACATGGCACAAGAAAGAAAGAGAGAAAGAAGGAAGAAAGGAAGGGAGGAAGGAAGGAAGGAAGGAAGGAAGGAAGGAAGGAAGGAAGGAAATAGCAGCTGAGAACTTTATAAACCTGGGGAAAACTTGGACATGTAAGTCCATAAAGCTACTAAAACACCCTATTATCTCAATGCAAAAAGACATTGTCCAAAACACATCTTAATAAAACTGCCAAAAATTAATGATAAAAAACTGTAAAGGGAGCCGGGGAAAAAGATAGTAACCTGCAAAGGAACTCCCATTAAGCTATTAGCAGATTTTTCAGCAGAAACTCTACAGGTCAGGAGAGATTGTAATGATGATGTTCAAAGTGTTGAAAAATAAAAACTGCCAGGCAAGTATACTTTATCCAGCAAAGTTATTCTTCAGATATGAAGGAGAAATAAAGGCCCTGCCCAGATAAACAAAAGCTGTGGGAGGTAACCAGCACTAAACATACTGAAATGAAAAGACAATAATCAGTGACATGAAAACATATAAGCCCATAAATGCTGGGTGGGCGACTAACAAACTGGAGAACAGTTATAACCACAGAAGTCCACCCACTGGCGTAAAGGTTCTGAGCCCCATATCAGGCTTCCCAACCTGAGGGTCTGGCAATGGGAGGAGGAATGGCCAGAGAATCAGACTTTGAAGGCCAGCGGGATTTCACTGCAGGACTTCAGCAGGACTGAGGGAAATAGAGACTTCACTCTTGGAGGACACACACAAAGTAGTGTGTGCACCAGGCACCAGGGGAGGGAGCAGTGACCCCATAGGAGACTGAACCAGACCTACCTCCTAGTGTTGGAGGGTCTCCTGCAGAGGTGGGGAGCAGCTGTGGCTCACTGCAGGAATAAGGACACTGGCAGCAGAAGTTCTGGGAAGTACTCATTGGCGTGAGCCCTCCTGGAGTCCACCATTAGCCCCACAAAAGAATCTGTAAGCTCCAGTGCTGGGTCACCTCAGGCCAAACAACCAACAGGGAGGGAACTCAACCACACCCATCAGCAGACAACTGCAATGAAGAGTAGCCCCTGTTCTCCGCAACTGCAGAAAGCCTGTGCGCAGCAACAAAGCAATGAAACTGGGACATTTGTAGAGACATGGATGGACCTAGAGACTGTCATACAGAGTGAAGTGAGTCAGAAAGAGAAAAACAAATATTGTATATTAACACATATATGTGGAACATAGAAAAACGGTACCAATCAACTGGTTTGCAAGGGAGAAATAGAGACACAGATGTAGAGAACAAACATATGGACACCAAGTGGGGAAAGTGCGGAGGGTTGGGGGGGAAAGAATTGGGAGATTGGGATACCAAATTGTACACTCTAAATATATGCAGTTTATTGTATGTTAACTTTAATGGATGGGTCACACTGGCTTCCTGCTAAATCAATACGTCATTATGATGAGTATAGCAGTAACTCTGCACCCAGAGAAGAAACGTTTTCCCCTAATCTAGAATCTGAATGTGATTTCAGTGGACTCTCTGGTCCCCAAGGGCCTGCAGGTTGTGCTGAATGAATCTGATGACAGTCTTAACCCCTTCAGTGTAGCTTTCTGGGTGGGTTACCAAGTTAGTTTCCCCTGCCCTAAACCTGAGAAAGCTGCCTCAGTAATTTGTAGGTCTTTTTTCCCTGCCCTAGAAACCTCTTGACACTTGTTCCTTGAAGATCTACAAGTCAATTTCCCCAGTCATATAAATTCCTCAACTCAGCCCTTTAAAACCCTTCTTTTATATCAGATTTTTATTTTAATTCGAAACAGAAAATTGTTTAACAGTTACTAACTGGCAGAGATAGTTGGAAAAAACTAATCAACACCAGATTATTCAAAAGAATTTACAGCAATAAATCTTACCTCTAACTTCAACTGATACCTCCTAAATTAAGTTCCCTATTACATCATTTCCTCTCAGTTGGCACGCATTTTTACAGAATGTAAGAGAAACATACCGAAACAAAAATACCTCCTGACTCCTTGTTTCCTCTGGTGGTCTACATCAGTTAGAAAGAACAGAGCATCTGGAAGCTTTTTCAATCCCCCATGATGGATCTCCCCAGGGTGATGATATATCTTCAACTTCCAAATCAGCTCCAAGATATGAGAGCAGAGTCACTCTGCTAGGAACCTGAGGAGAGTGGGGGACTGGAGACTCTGACCTGCCCTCTAGACTTAGAATGTAGGAGGAGAATGAAGATGTGGCAGAAAAGCTCTGAAGCAAAACACACATTATATGCCACTGGAGTGACGCATGCTCTGGGAGATCAGGAAATGGAGAGGTGGCTCCTGGCCGAGGGAATCATGCAGGAGATGACAATCCATCATGGGGGCGGGGTGGGGGTGTTAATGGGCTGGGATTGAAGTGACAAAGACACAGATGGGGAAGCTAAGTTCAACACCTGGAAATGCAAACAGAATAGTATTTGGAGTGGAAACTTTATGTCAGAGCACAGAGTGACCACAGTGTTTAAAAATCAGTTGGCGGGACAAGTTCCAACAGCACAGGGAACTATATTCAACGTCCTGGGAAAACCATAACAGAAAAGAATATAAAAAAGAATGTACATATGTGTATAACTGACTCACTTCGCTGTACAGCAGAAATTAACAGAACATTGGAGACCAACTGTATTTCAATTAAAAAAAAAAGAAGACTAGTTAAAAAAAGAGTAGTAAAGACAGAAACTAAAACAAAAGCAAAACAGTCGGCCCACCTCAGTATCAATAAGCTTACCCAGTACCCAGATCTTGGTTTCTAATGCTATTCTCCAATCAAAGGAACCAAGATCCTATTGATTCTAGGACTGAGACAGGAAATAGGCAGGATGGACCCATTGCATCTCATCTTGCCAGAATGTAAGGAAATGCTAAAAACAAAACCAGAAAACAAACCAAAAAACTGAAACCAAACTGAAACAAACAAATAACAACAAAACCCATTGAGAGGATTATCCCAAAGGCGCACAGGAGCCAAATGAAAGAGCTCCCAACTGCCAAAGCAATAGTAATGCAAGAAAGCAGTACTGGATTATAATCCAAGGTATAAAATAAATACTGATGAGTCCACACTCATGAAAATAAATGACTGAATAAAGCAATGAGTGGGAGGGAAGTGTTGGTGAATTTGTGTGTAAACTCATGAAGAGATAACTCTCCAGAAAGTAACAGAGTCCAGTTTCCACAACCAGGTTTTTTAGTTCTTTTGATAGTATCCCACATTCAGGAATCAGAAGTGAAACCTTTGGAATGTATAATAGAAACAAGGCTCCATTTTCATGTAGATTAACACCCAGGTTTTCAGGGATGAAACAACATCACGAAAGCTGCTAATTATTCCTCCAGAAGTTTCGATAAAACTCTTAAAACTCCTAAATTAACTTACTAATTTCAGAAAAAGAGAAATTTCACAAGTCAAGTTTTTGGTTTCTGCATTCAAATGTACAGTACAGCAAAGAGAATAAGAAGAAAATATTTAATGGGAAGGTCTTGCTTGCATTTCATCTTCTGCAAACAAACAACAGAAAAGCCGACCTCTGAGGTATCACTGGTCCGGTTCCAGACCACAGCAATAAAGTCAATATCACAATAAGGCGAGCAACATGTATTTTTTGGTTTTCCAGTGCATATAATAGTTATATTTACACTATACTGTAGTCTATGAAGTGTGCAATAGCATTGTCTTAAAAAAGTACATTTCAATTAAAAAATACTTTATTGCTAAAAAAATTTTAACTGTCACCTGACAAGAATTGCCACAAACCTTCAGTTTGCAAAAAACACAGTATCTGCAAAGCACAATAAAATGATACAACAATAAAATTAGGTATGCCTGTATCATATGTCCCATTCCTTTCATTACTCTAATTTTTAAGGAAATATGTACAGCTGAAAGAATAGCCCTAGATTTGTTTATCCTGGTGCTATGCTGGAGCAAAAGAATTGTCCCTTACAGCATAAGGAATTTAGACATATCAGTTACTAAGAGATTATGTGGAAGGAGAAGTGCTCCCGATATTTCCATTTTCTAGACAGAAAAATTCCACAGATCAGAACTGAGAAGTTAAGGGACATACCCCTTACTGCTGTCTCTGATGAGCTCTGCACCCAGAGACGTTACACTTGATGGGTTTCAAACGCTGCTAAGGCTCTCCACACCTTGAAAACCACGCTCCCAAAGCGGGAACAGCAGCCTTCTCCTAAGGATCTGGGTCATCTGCTGAGTCGGAGAAACTAGCCAGTCAGTCCTGAGATAAGATTGAGTTGATCAATTTAAAGCGTTAAAAAAGACAAAAATTTAAAAAGAAGCTTAAACCATTATCATTTTAAGGTTTTTTTTGTTTGTTTTTTTTTTTTTTTTGAGATCTGGCCACAGAATTGGGTTGGTGATATGGCCTACCAGATACTTGCTTAGGAATTGGGGCGACTCATCTCTCTCAGCAGACCTTGGGCAAACCAAACACCTCAACTTCCAAATCTCCGAAAACGGCGCTCGGTGCGGGTGATCCTCTCACGAAGCCACAGCCCACGTCCCCCTCACCCTGCTTCCAGCAGGGCTACTACGATGAATTTTTCCCCAAAACGGTGCACTCTGGCTGGTGGAAGAAGAGGGCAGCGCGCAAAATTTAAAGTTTCTCACATATCAAAACAGTTCCCATAAACAGTTTAGACAATAAAAGAGTAGCTTCCTTGGCCTGGACTGGGCACACGGACGGGAGAAAGAACCAAGCGGCGGACGGGGCGCGTTGGCGGGTAGGGGCGAGGGCCAAAACCTGACGTCGGGCAAAAGCGAGTTGCACGGGGCAGGCCGGAGGCTGCAGGTCGCAGCCTTCACATCCTCCTAACTCCCCACCGCCAGCCTCAGCCCTCACTGTCCTCCCCGCGACTCACTTCACTGGATGGGCAAAGGCAGGACCAGAGTCCCCAGGCGGCTGCGCTTCCAACAGCCACCAAGCGCACACACAGCCCGGCCAGTCTATGCGCGCGACGGTTGGCCACCGACACCCCCACCCCCATGCCCTGTGCATCCTGGGAATTGTAGTCCTGCAGCCCCGCAAGCCTCCGGCTGCAGCGGCTGAGACTACAGCTCCCAGAATGCATGGCGAGGGCCCCGCCTCCCGCCCTGCCCCTAGGGGCGGGCCGAGGGTGGTCCTGCAGCGCCAAGAAAAGTGCGTTTTCTTTCCCAGCAGCTTCCGCCGGCGCAGGTTCAGCGCGGCGGGCTGGCAGAGGATGGTTGGTTTCACCCTGCAGGCAGGTACGTCTCCACGAGATGCTGGTGGTGAGACTGGATTTCTTGCGGGCCACCAAGGGGCCTGCGCCGCTGGCTGCCTGCACAGGACGGCCTGAGGTACCTGGGGCTAGGCCAGGTCAGCTGCTGCCTCCGTCCGCCCCGCCACTCCGCCTACTCCTCCAGCTCGCAGCCCCGCCGGCGTGCGCTGTGCAGTCGGACCGCCGCACCTGGCGGGTCCTTAGGCCTTTCACAAGCACACACGGAAGTCCCCCTCTGGGTATCTGAAACGTTAACTCCACTGCCTAAAATAGAAATACGGTACCTGGTACCTGGGGACCTGGAACTTGGCTTCTAAAAGCCACCTCCTCCCCCGTAAATCTTCCCTCTGGACGTGGCTGGCCGCAGAGCCCATGCCTAGGTCAGACCCTTAGAGGGACTGTTAGTTTCTAGAGCTGAAAGCAATCTTAACTGACGAAACAGGTATTAGATCATAGAATCTAGAGGAGAAGTCAGAGAGAATGAAGGGCAAGAAATATTTTGTTTTATTAAACACCCAAAACAAAACAGACCTGTATGTAGAAACCCAAAAGATTGTGGTAACTGTGGTATGCTCCAAGGACCAAGAACAAGATAGACTCAAAGGGCCAATATTGCTGGAACAGAGAGTTATAGGACTCCTGTCACTCTGTGCAATGCAACAATTGTGATGTCCCAAAACTTTCCCAAGCAGCATACCATGTCCCTTGCCCATCCCATATAAGGAAAGATATTTGCCCCATTTTTCTCCCACTCAGCACACTAAAAGTATACGTTCTCTGCCCAGTCAGCAGATAACTGCAGGTTCCCTGGCTATAAAAACAAGCAAGCAACCCATGCTCAGGGTCGACTTTCCCTGGCTACCAGGAAGTCGGCCCGCTGTTCTTGCAGAGTCCCTTCTCTCTAATAAACGCTAATTCCTTGCATTCTGCCTTGTGTCTGGAAATTCTTTTCCAGCCCACACTTGGACGACCACATTTGGTGGCCTGTATGGGGAACTTCTCCCAGGGGAAGATCTCTTCCCCCACTTCCTCTCCGCACTCCTTGGGACCTGTGAACAGGCAGGTGGCTGTGGAAGCAACAGAGAAACTGCGGCTGGGGCCATATCCAGGTGGGTTCCAAAGGCTCCACAGTTCCCTGCGCCCCAGTAGCTGCCGCCCGGAATGGATGAGGATCCCTCTGTCTTCCTCCTGACTGAGGACTAGGCCAATTGATATTGTGCGGGCATGGGTCAGGCATTTAAAAGCCATTAGGGTACCTGCCGCTTGAAGACTCCTGTGAAAGGATAAGGGGGTCACAGACAGACCAGGCTTAGAGCATCTGTCCCCAGCAAGACAACTTCCGTGCAATGTGAGGCACATAGTGGTTGAAGCAAAACATAAAGCCCACAGTCCCTTGGCCACAGCCTCCTCGGTAGGGTTAAAAGGTGGGATCCTCAGTCCTCTTTTCTTATTACCTCTGCTTCCTCTCCAGCCTGGACTGACTCCAAAGAATCTCGCCACCTCTAGATCATCCTGAAAACTTCTTCCTGTCCCTGAGGATCTTCTAACAGTGAGTCAATGCCCGGCTAACCACCAGGAACTCCCCTCTCTGCTTTCATGGGTGCCACAGACACACGATTTCCCACGGGTGCCTCAGACACATGGTTTCTCAAGGGCCATCTTTCTCAGTCAGATTGACAGTCGAGATGGTTGGCATTTTGTGCCTCAGCCACACGGTTTTCTCTCTGGTGCCTCAGGTGCACAGATCTCACTGGTTCCTCAGCTGCGCGGTTTTCTCACTAGTGCCACAGACGCACGGAGACATCACTGAGGCAAAGGGGGAGGCCTTTTTGCGCGCCAGTGATTCTCAATAGCCCTACCCCATCCTATGGCATCAGGGCTAAGAATGGGGTCAAAAATGTCTAGCCCCTTCTACTCACCTCTTGGTGTGTATTCTCAGGAAATGGAAGAAGTTTAACTCAGACAATC
This sequence comes from Hippopotamus amphibius kiboko, assembly GCF_030028045.1. NCBI lineage: Eukaryota > Metazoa > Chordata > Mammalia > Artiodactyla > Hippopotamidae > Hippopotamus > Hippopotamus amphibius. The sequence continues at coordinate 88,001,695 of NC_080190.1, read as the reverse complement.
TCAAAAAGAAGAGGCTCATTTTCTTTTGTCATGAGGCTTGGCCCCAGTGCAGACTAGGAGACCAAAAAAAATGGCCTCTTAATGGGATACTAAATCATAACACAATCCTCCAACCTAATCTCTATTGTTGGAAACTAGGAAAAGATTCCGAGGTTCCATATATCCAGGCCTTCGTGGCCCTCAGTTAGAATCCGAGCCTGAGTGGCTCCTGTCACATGTGTCTCTCCACCGCCACTCTATTGCCTCATCCTCTTCCTTCTCCTTCCCCATCAGCTCCACTACCCTGCCCCTCTCCCCCTCCATTAGATATTTTAGATGACCCTTCCTGTCCCTGGTCGCGCTCACCTCCTCAACCTTCTGCTCCCCGACCCCCACCCCATACCCAGACTCAAATCAAATCATCCCTCCCCTCCCCACACTGGGTCACGGACAGCCCAGCACTCTACATCAGGCTCCAATATGCTTCCTTTACGAGAGGTTGCTAATGGAGACCAAGGTACTATCAGAGTTCATGTCCCCTTCCCCATGTCTGATCTCTCTCATATCCAGCGTCAACTAGGCTCCTTTAGCCAGGACTCTTCCACTTTTATCAGGGAATTTCAAGCCCTTACCGTAGCCTTTGACCTATCTGGCAAGATATTCATATACTCCTAACTACCTGCTGTGCACATGAAGAAAGAACCAGGATCTGGGCCTTGGCTCAGGCCTGGGCAGACGAGGCCTATGCCCAAATTCCTAATGAGAACTGAACAGGGGCAGAAGGAGTCCCACGGACAGACCCAGGGTGGAAATATCAAGCAAATGAAAATGGGCCAGCAGGAGGGCTCACCAGGAGAAATTACATGATTACCTGCCTACTAGAAGGTATGAAAAAGGCAGTCATCAAACCTGTCAATTATAATAAACTCAGAGAAGTTACACAAGAGTCCTCTGAGAATCTGGCCCTTTTTCAGGCCCGATTGGCAGAGGCTATGAGGAAATACACCAACCTAGACCCTGAGACCCCTGAAGGTCAGACTACACTTGCAGTTCACTTTATAAGTCGGGCATCCCCTGACATAAGAAAAATTATGGAACTTAGAACAGGGCCCACAGACCCCATTCTCTGTCCCACTCGACACGGCCTTTAACGTCTTTAACAACAGGGAGGAGGTTTCCAGGAATAGGCGAGAACAAGAAAGGAAGAAAAACTAAAAGGACGTGCTCAGTGTGTGCCCCTTGCCATTACTCCGTCCCTCCCATGACAGGGACCCATGGGAATCCCTCCCTCTTCTCAGAGACTGCTATTGACCTGCTACCAGTGCGGTCAGCAGGGGCACATTGTCGGGAGCTGCCACACCCCACCACCTGATACCCCATGCCCTTACTGTCGCCAAAAGGGCCATTGGAAAAGGAGTTGTCCCTCCTGCCCTCAAGTGGGTAGGCCAAAGCCAGAGCCACCCAACAACTGGGGTAATTCAGGACCCGGCCCCCTGGGCCAAAACGAAGGCCAGTTGCCCCTGGTGGTGGTGGCTGCCTCTCAGGAACAGGAACCAGATTATGCTTTAGAGCTGGAGCTCCTGAATGTGGATGACTGAAGGTGCCTGGGGCTCTATATGCAGGCCCCTGTGTTCCCCATAAGAATGCAGGAGCTGCGGGTAACCCTGGGTGTGGCAGGGGTTACTATAACCTTTCTGATTGGCACTGGGGCTACTCACTCAGCCCTGACTTCCTTCTCTTCTCCCACTCACCATTCCTCGATCCTCCTAACAGGGATAGATGGACAACCCTCTTATGGCCATTTCACAGCTCCCTTACCTTGTTCTCTTGAAAATGCTCTATTCACACATTCTTTCCTAGGCCTCCTGGCCTGTCCTACACCTCTGTTAGGCCGAGACCTTTTAACAAAACTTAAAGCTACTTTATCATTTACTCCAGTAAATATGGCCTTAACAGCCACCACGAAGCCTACTCTAAGTCCCATCCCATATCCTCCGCCAAGTTCCCCAGAAGTATGGGACACCACCACTGTAAACCCCGCCACTGTCTTGCCCAACCCAAATCATGACACCCCTCTACTACATTCCTATCTAGAAATTATTGATCATGCCTACAGTGCAAGACCAGATCTACAATATATACATTTACCCAATCCAGATGCAGAATGGTTTATGGAGGGCAACAGTCCTATTCAAGAAGGTCAAAATGTTTCAGGATATGCAATAGCCAGTTTAATAGGGGTAATAGAGTCAGGCCCACTCCATGGGGTAACTTCCTCTGCTCAGAAAGCAGAGCTTAAAGCACTAACTAGAACACTCTGATTCGGCACAGGACTGCAAATTAACATTTACACAGACTCAGCATACACCTTCCATGTAGTCCATGCTCATGAGGCCTCTTGGAAGGAAACGGGCCTAGTAACCACACATACCACCCCAGTCAAGCATGAAACAGAAGTCCTGGACCTATTGGAGGCCATAAAATCCCCTAAGGAAGTAGCTCTCATCCACTGCAGGACACACCAAAAGGACCCATCAGACATAACTAAAGGAAATAATATGGCAGATAGAGAGGCCAAAAGGGCCACCCAAAATATCCTACAGGCCCCCTTGATCCTAGGTTTAGAGTCTTCACCCCCATGGTACTCACCATCAGAACTTAAAGAGGGACAAAACCGTGGGTTCACTCTCACCCCTGAGGGGTGGCTACAAAGCCCAGACACCAAACTTCTTTTACCAGAAGCCTCCCAATGGAAGATTCTAAACCACCTTCATCAGGATGCCCATTTAGGACCCAATTCCCTCTACAGACTGGAAGGGACAATATTCACAGGAAAAGGAATCCTCTCCACACTCCAATCTATATGCCAGGCCAACCCAGAGGGGGCTATAAACAGCTCCCCCGCCCCTCCTGCCGCTATTCCATCCTATCCAAAGGCAAGGGAACCAACCAGGAGAAGACTGGCGGATAGATTTCACCCACATGCCCTCTTGTAAAGCCTTCAACTATCTGCTAGTCATGGTGGACACCTCCGCGGGATGGACAGAGGCCTTCCCTACTAACACCGAGAGAGCATCCGAGGTTACCACTGCTCTCGTGGAACATATCATACCCTGATTCAGGCTACCATGCTATTTACAATCAGACAGTGGCCCCACCATCATTTCAAGTCTAACCCAAGGGGTCAGCAAGGCCCTCCACATCAGTTATCTTCATTTAGCATGGCATCTTCAGGTGTCAGGCAAGGTGGAAAGAGCCAATCGAGCCCTCAAGAAATATCTGACCAAGTCAGCAATAGAGACACACCGGTCATGGGTTTCCCTGATAACCGACGACAAAGCAAACCATCTTCATGCTTATTATTTTGATTCCCCTTTCTACATTTACTTCCCCAAGTCTCCTAATATCACTACCGATTGGACACAAACTAGCAATTTTGGGACCTCTTTCTGCCCCACCCCGTCCCCAAACTGTCCCTCTCAGAACCACAATTTTTGGTTCCAACCCTCTAATATTAAACAAGAAGGCTGCAGAAAACTCAAGACATCTGAGGACTATGACATAGGGCGGAACCCTACTATTCCTTCTTCAAACTGAGATTATACCTTTCCCTGCTATCCCTCAAAGATTGCTTGCCTCTCCCCCTTAGCTGGCATGACTTTAGCTACCACCTTATGAGGGCATAAAACTTTCCTGTACCCATTTAGGGAAACCCTACTTCAACATCACTTTAGACGTCTGCTTGGATTCTACAGGTCGCACCTATTTCCTCTATTTATGTCTTCCAGCCAACCAGACGGGGACTTGTACCTTTACATACATTATTCCCAAGTTTCTAAATGACAGTGTCCCACTTCCCTTATGCTGTCAATCACATGACTGGAAGCGGGCAGCCCTCACTGTAATATCAATCCTAGGGATTATCTTTGGTATGGGAACAGGCTCAACAGGACTCCTAAACTCTATTTTTACTGCCTGACAGCTCTCTCTCAAGCTCATGCAACAGATTACTAACCTAGCAGCTCAAATAACACTCTACGAGAACAGATAAATTCTCTAGCAGGAGTGGTTTTACAGAATAGGAGAGCTTTAGACTTACTAACAGCTAACCAAGGTGGGACCTGTGCAATGTTAAAGGAGGAATGCAATTTTTTGGTCAACCAATCAGGCAAAATTTGTGATATTAAAAGAGCTAGTGGGTTTTATACGAAAGAAGCCTCAGGGGGATCCGACTGGTGGGACTTCAAGACTAATATCTGGTCCTGGCTAGCCCCTTTCCTAGGCCCTAGAGCAGTCTTCATACTTCTACTGATCTTTGGACCATGTATTTTTAATCTCCTTGTTAAGTTTTTCTCTTCTAGGATACAACCAATAAGCCTCCAAATGGTAATGCAACAAGAATATCGGCCAGCCAACACCCGGACAACACTTGAAAAAGTTGCCATCAGGTTCCATGGAGCCCCCACCCCTCCCTAGGTGTACCCTACAGAGAGCAGGTGATGATAACCCAGGGCCCTAGGATGCCCCTGCCCAGCAGGAAGCAGCCAGAGAGGTCATTACCCTTTTCCCTTACAAAAGGGGTCCTGAACACCTGAGAGGGAGCTAGGCATATAGACATGAGCAGGGTATCCTATAGGGCCAAAGAATTGGCACTTTAAATAAAGAGAGGGGGAAATGTGGTGTGCTCCAAGGCCAGAGAACAAGGTAAACTCAAAGGGCCAATATTGCCAGGACATAAAGTTACAGGACTCCTATGACACTGTACAATGCAACAATTGAAATATTCCAAAGCCCTCCCAAGCAGCATGTCATGTCCATTGCCTATCCCATATAAGGAAAGATATTTGCCCCATTTTTTCTACCGCTCAGCACACTAAAGGTATACATAATCTGCCCAGTCAGCAAATAACCACAGTTTCCCTGGCTATGAAAACAGGCAAGCAACCCATGCTCAGTGTCAACTTTCCCTGGCTACCAGGAAGTTGCCTGCTGTTCTTGCAGCAACTCTTCTCTCTAATAAAGTCTATCTTCCTTGCATTCTGCCTTGTGTTGCTGTATCAATTTACATTCCCACCAACAATTCAAGAGGGTTCCCTTTTCTCCACACCCTCTCCAGCATTTATTGTTTCTAGATTTTTTGATGATGCCCATTGTGACTGGTGAGATGTGATACCTCATTGTGGCTTTGACTTGCATTTCTCTAATGATTAGTGATGTTGAGCATCTTTTTATGTGTTTGTTAGCCATCTGTATGTCTTCTTTGGAGAAATGTCTTTTTAGGACTTCTGCCCAATTGTGGACTGGGTTATTTGCTTTTTTGATATTGAGCTGAATGAGCTGCTTGTATATTTTGGAGATTAATCCTTTGTCAGTATCTTCATTGGCAAATATTTTCTCCCATTCCGAGGGCTGTCTTCTTGTCTTGTTTATGATTTCTTTTGCTGTGCAAAAGCTTTTAAGTTTCATTAGGTCCCATTTGTTTATTTTTGATTTTATTTCCATTATTCTAGGTGGAGGGTTAAAATAGGATTTTGCTTTGGTTTATGTCATAGAGTGTTCTGCCTATGTTTTCCTCTAAGACTTTCATAGTGTCTGGCCTTACATGTAGGTCTTTAATCCATTTTGAGTTTATTTTTGTGTATGGTGTTAGGAAGTGTTCTGATTTCATTCTTTTACATGTAGCTTTCCAATTTTGCCAGCATCAGTTATTAAAGAGGCTTTTTCCCATTCTATATTCTTGCCTCCTTTGTCAAAGATAAGGTGCCCATATGTGTGTGGGTTTATCTCTGGACTCTCTATTGTGCTCCATTGATCTATATTTCTGTTTTGTGGCAGTACTATACTGTCTTGATCACTGTAGCCTTGTAGTATAGCCTTGTAGTATAGTTTGAAGTTCCATCTTTCATTCTCAAGATTGCTTTGGCTTTCGGGGTCTTTTGCGTTTCGTTTCCATACAAATCATAAAATTGCTTGTTCTAATTCTGTGAAAAATGCCATTGGTAATTTGATAGGGTTTGCATTGAATCTGTAAATTGCTTTGGGTACTATAGTCATTTTCACAATGTTGATTCTTCCAATCCAAGAACATGGTATGTCCTTCCATCTGTCTGTATCATCTTTGATTTCTTTCTTCAGTGTCTATAGTTTTCTGCACGCAGGTCTTTTGACTCTTTAGGCAGGTTTATTCCTAGGTATTCTATTCTTTTGGTTGCAATGGTAAATGGGATTATTTCCTTAATTTCTCTTTCTGATCTTTTGTTGTTAGTGTATAGGAATGCAAGAGATTTCTGTGCATTAATTTTGTATCCTGCTACTTTACTAAATTCATCAATTAGTGCTAGCAGTTTTCTGGACTCTTCTTTAGGGCTTTCTATGTATAATATCATGTCATCTGCAATGAGTGACAATTTTACTACTTCTTTTCCAATTTGAATTCCTTTTATTTGTTTTTCTGCTCTGATTACTGTGGCTAACACTTCTAAAACTATGTTGAATAATAGTGGTGAGAGTGGGCACCCTTGTCTTGTTCCTGTTTTAGAGGGAATGCTGTCAGTTTTTCACCATTGAGAATGATGTTAGCTGTTGGTTTGTCATATATGGCTTTTATTATGTTGAGGTAACTTCCTTCTATGCCACTTTCTGGAGAATTTTTTTTTTATCATAAGTGGATGTTGAGTTTTGTCAAAAGCTTTTCCTGCATCTAGAGATGATCATATGGTTTTTATCCTTCAATTTGTTAATGTGATGTATCACATTGATTGATTTGCATACACTGAAGAAGTCTTGCATTCCAGGGATAAACCCACTTGATCATGGTGTATGATCTTTTTAATGTGCTGTTGGATTCTGTTAGCTAGTATTTTGTTGAGGATTTTTGCATCTATATTCATCAGTGATATTGACCTGTAATTTTCTTGTGTGTGTGTGTGTGTGGCATCTTTGTCTGGTTTTTGTATCAGTCTGATGGTGGCCTCGTGGAATGAGTTTGGGAGTGTTCTTCCTTCTGCTATATTTTGGAAGAGTTTGAGAAGGATGGGTGTTAGCTCTTCTCTAAATGTTTGATAGAATTCGCCTGGGAAGCCATCTGGTCCTGGGCTTTTGTTCGTTGGGAGTTTTTTAATCACTCTCTCAATTTCAGTGTTGTGATTTGTCTGTTCATATTTTCTATTTCTTCCTGGTTCAGTCTTGGAAGATTTTACTTTTCTAAGAATTTATCCATTTCTTCCAGGTTATCCAATTTATTGCCATATACTTGCTTCTAGTAACCTCTTATGATCTTTTGTATTTCTGTGGTGTCAGTTGTCACTTCTCCTTTTTTCATTTCTAATTCTGTTGATTTGTGTCTTCTCCCTTTTTTTACCTGATGAGCCTGCCTAATGGTTTATCAATTTTATTTATCTTCTCAAAGAACCAGCTTTAAGTTTTATTGATCTTTGCTATTGTTTCCTTCATTTCTTTTTCATTTATTTCTGATCTGATCTTTATGATCTCTTTCCTTCTGTTCACTTTGGGGTTTTTTTGTTCTTCTTTCTCTAATTGTTTTAGGTGTAAGTTTAGGTTGTTTATTCGATATTTTTCTTGTTTCTTGAGGTAGAATTGTTTTGCTATAAATCTCCCTCTTAGAACTGCTTTTGCTGCATCCCATAGGTTTTGGGTTGTTGTGTTTTCATTGTCATTTGTTTCTAGGTATTTTTTTATTTCTGCTTTGATTTCTGCAGTGACTTCATGGTTGTTTAGTGGCATCTTGTTTAGCCTCCATGTGTTTGTACTTTTTACAGTTTTTTTTTTCCTGTAATTGATATCTAATCTCATGGCATTGTGGTCAGAGAAGATACTTGATATGATTTCAGTATTCTTGAATTTACCAAGGCTTGATTTGTGTCCCCAGATGTGATCTATCCTGGAGAATGTTTCATGTGCACTTGAGAAGAAAATGTATTCTGTAGTTTTTGGATAGAATGTCCTATAAATATCAATTAAGTTAAGATGGTCTAAGGTGTCCTTTAAAGCTTGTGTTTCCTTATTTATTTTCTGTTTGGATGATCTGTCCATTGGTGTAAGAGGGGTGTTAAAGTCCTCTACTATTATTGTGTTACTGTTGATTTTCCCTTTTTATGGCTGTTAGCATATGCCTTATGTATTGAGGTGCTTCTATGTTGGGTGCATAGATATTTACAATTGTTATATCTTCTTCTTGGATTGATCCCTTGATCATTATGTAATGTCCTTCCTTGTCTTTTGTAATAGTCTTTACTTTAAGGTGTAATTTATCTGATATGAGTATTGCTGCTCCAGCTTTCTTTTGACTTCCATTTGCATGGAATATCTTTTTCCATCCCCTTACTTTCAGTCTGTATGTGTCCCTAGGTCTGAAGTGGGTTTCTTTTTTAAAAAATAAATTTATTTTTATTTATTTATTTATTTATTTTGCTGTGCGTGGGCTTTCTTTAGTTGCAGTGAGTGGGGGATATTCTTTGTTGTGGTGTGCAGGCTCCTCACTGCTGTGGCTTCTCTTGTTGCAGAGCACAGGCTCTAGGTGCATGGGCTTCAGTAGTTGCAGCACATGGGCTCAATAGTTGTGGTGCATGGGCTCAATAGTTGTGGCGCACAGGCTTAGTTGCTCCGCGGCATGTGGAATCTTCCTGGAGCAGGGATTGAACCCATGTCCCCTGCATTGGCAGGCGGATTCTCAACCGCTGTACCACCTAGGAAGCTCTGAAGTGGGTTTCTTGTAGACAGCATATATAAGGGTCTTGTTTTTGTATCCATTCAGCCAGTCTGTGTCTTTTGGTTGGAGCATTTAATCCATTTACATTTAAGGTAATTATTGACATGTATGTTCCTATTATCATTTTCTTAATTGTTTTGGCTGTGTTTTTGTAGGTCTTTTCCTTCTCTTGTGTTTCCTGCCTAGAAGAGTTCCTTTAGCCATTGTTGTAGAGCTGGTTTTGTGGTGCTGAATTCTCTTAGCTGTTGCTTGTCTGTAAAGCTTTTGATTTCTCCATCAAATCTGAATGAGATTCTTGCTGGATAGAGTATTCTTGGCTGTAGGTTTTTCTCTTTCAAGACTTTAAGTATATCCTGCCACTCCCTTCTGGCCTGCAGAGTTTCTGTAGAAAGGTCAGCTGTTATCCTTATGGGTTTTCCCTTATATGTTATTTGTTGCTTTTGTCTTGCTGCTTTTAACATTTTTTCTTTGTGTTTAATTTTTGTTAGTTTGATGAATATGTGGCTCAGTGTGTTTCTCCTTGGGTTTATTCTGTATGGGACTCTCTGCACTTCTTGGATCTGGTTTACTATTTCATTTCCCATGTTGGGGAAGTTTTCCACCACAATCTCCTCAAATACTTTCTCAGACCCTTTCTTTTCTTCTTCTTCTTCTGGGACGCCTATGATGTGAATGTTGGTATGCTTAATGTTATCCCTGAGATCTCTGAGACTGTTTTCCATTCTTTTTATTCTTTTTCCTTTTTCCTGCTCCATGGCAGTTATTTCCCCCATTCTACCTTCCAACTCACTTACTCATTCTTCTGTCTCAGTTATTTTGCTGTTTATACCATCTAGATTATTTTTAATGTTAGTTATTGTATTGTTCATTACTATTTGTTTGCTCTTTAGTTCTTCTAGGTCCTTATTAAGTGTTTCTTGTATTTTCTCTATTTTGTTTTTAGATTTTGGATCATCTTTATTATCATTACTCTGAATTATTTTTCAGGCAATTTGCCAATTTCTTCTTCATTTATTTGGTCTTGTGGTTTTTTATCTTGCTTCTTTGCCTGCAAGGTGTTTCTTGTTTTCTCATTTTGTTTAATTTATAGTATTTGCTGTCTCCTTTCCCTGTGCTGCCTAGTAGTAATTCCTCTTGTCTCTGTTCTGTTTGGCTTGAGGTATCAAGCACTGGAGCTTACTGGCCTTTGGTTGGATTTGGAGCTTGGTATTGAGAACGAGAACTCTGGGGAGTACTTGCTGAATAATATTGCATGAGGTCAGGAGTTCTCCAGTAATCCAACATCCTGGACTCTGCTCTGCTCTCTCCAAGATCCAGGTTTGACCCCCAGCTGGGGCCCCAAGACTCTGGAAGCTGCACAGCATGGAGAAAAAGGAGGTAGAAAGAGAGCAGAGGAAAAAAAAAGGAAGAAAAAAGGGAAGAAGGGGAAAGGACATTCAGATTCCCAAGACTGGTGGTGAAAGCAACTCTGATCAGCCAAAATCACACAAGAAGATGTGCACACTTGCACTTGCAAAGAGAGAGGAAAAGAAACCAAAGAGAAGAAAGAAAGAGAGAGCAAAGAAAAGAAAGAAGGGAGTATTCATACCAATTACAAACAAATCCACATACAAATATATACAATAAAGATTAAACTAACAAATACCTAAGACCAGAAACAAGACAAACATACCAAGAAGTCCTCCAATACTTTTAGATAGGGCTCTGCACCTGCTGTGGAGAGGACTGTGGAGAACTCAGATTGTGATATGGTATTAGTCCTGTGTGTAATTGTCCCCACAGCCCCCAGTTGTCCCCTATGTCTACAGTCTCTATTGTAGAAACACTTGTCTATTCAGGTGATCCATATATGCAGGGTCTATCAAGCCTATTGTGGGTATTAAATCTGCTCCTCCTGCAGCTGTTTCTCTTTCTCTTCTTTGGTCCTGCAGTCCTCAGGGATCAGTTTTGGTTTTGGTCCCTTCTGTGTATGTGGCTTGCTCTCAGGAGTCAGTTCCCTGCCCAGGCAAGAGGGGGTGAAAGAGGGTGATTGGGGCTCACTTGCAACTTCAGGTCGGGGGGAGGGAGGGATATGGCATTCTAATTGAAATCTGTGGGAGTACTTGTAGCAGCAGAGGTCAGTGTTAGCCTGAGGTGTGCTGTGCATTCTCCCAGGGAAGTTGGTCCTGAACATGGGACTCTGTGTTGGTGGACTTCACCTGCTGCTGGGAGGGTGTGGCCAATGACTTGCCTTACACACAGGACCCTTGGTGGCAGCAGGTGGGCAGGCAGTGGGGCTCAGTGGCAGGTAGGGCAGGCTGTTGTTGGGCTTAGTGGTGTGTGGCAGGGTGGGGGTGCAGGGCCTGGCAGGTGGGCTTTTCGATCTAGCAGCTGCGGGTCATGCAGCTTTGCAGCTTATGAGTTCGCGGAGAGGGAATTTCCTCCCGAGCACTCTGAAACAAAAGTTCCCTGCCTCTGCATCTGGCCCAGGAATTTCCCCAAACTCCTTTCTAGCTTGCTGGTGCAGCTGCCCCCAGGCTGTTCTCATGCAGCCAGCCCCAGATCTCTCCCTGGTGTCTGTTCTCGGAAGCCCAAGCCTCTGCACCTGGTCCCAACCACTGTCTCAGGAGAGTAGCTTAGCTTCTCTGGCTGGGGAGTGCTGCCTGAATCCTCCTTGAGGGTATCTCTCTGTTCTTCCCTCCACACACCTGCCATTGCTCTCTCTTCTTGGGGCTCCGAGGCTCCTCCCTCCCCCATCCTTCCCCACCAGTGAGGGGGCTCCCCAGTGTGTGGTAGCCTTCCCCCCCTTCACAGCTCCCTCCCAGAGGAGCCGGTCTCCTCAGGATTCTTTGTCTCTCTTTTTCCCTTCTTTCCTTTGTGCTACCCAATTACATGGAAATTCTCTTTCTTGCCTTTTTGGCAGTCTGAGGTCTCCTGCTGGCATTCAGAAAGTGTTCTGCAGGAGCCACTCCACAAGTAGATGTATTTTTGATATATTTGTGGGGAGGAAGGTGATCTCCACATCCTACTCCTCTGCCGTCTTTTTCAAGGTCCTCCAAGAATATATACTCTTAAAAATTGAGGTAGAATTCAAATATCATAAAATCTACAATTTAAAAATGTACAATTCAGTGATTTTTAGTGTCTTCACAAGGTTATGTAACCATCACAGTTATCTAATTCCAGAACGTTTTCATCACTCCAAAACAAAACCCTATACCCATTAGCATTTATTCCCCATCCTTCCCCACCCAGTTCCTAGCAACACTATCTACTTAGAAAGTAGATTCTTGTGCATTTGCCTATTCTGGACATCCATATATAAATGTATGGAATCATAAAATATGTTGCCTTTTGTGTCTGGATTTTTTTTAATAAATAAATTTATTTATTTATTGTCTGCATTGGGTCTTCATTGCTGTGTGTGGGCTTTCTCTAGTTGTAGCAAGTGGGGGCGATTCTTTGTTGTGGTGCACAGACTTCTGAGTGTATTGGCTTCTCTTGTGAAGCACAGGCTCTAGGCACATGGGCTTCAGTAGTTATGGCATGTGGGCTCAGTAGTTGTGGCTCATGGGCTCTAGAGCTCAGGCTCCCTTGTGGTGCATGGGCTTATTTGCTTCGCGGCATGTGGGATCTTCCCAGACCAGGAATCAAACCTGTGTCCCCTGCTTTTGGCAGGCAGATTCTTAACCACTGTGCCACCAGGTAAGTCCCTGTGTCTTGCTTCTTTTGCTTAGCATTGTTTATTATACAGTTTTTTTCCCTCTCTTTTTTAATTGGCTGTGTTGGGTCTTCATTGCAGCACGTGAGCTTTCTCTAGTTGCGGGGAGGGAGGGCCACTCTTTGCTGCGGTGCACGAGCTTCTCATTGCTGTGGCTTCTCTTGTTGGAGAGCATGGGCTCTAGGCGTGTGGGTTTCAGTAGTTGTGGCATGCAGGCTCAGTAGTTGTGGATTGCAGGCTTTAGAGCGCAGGCTCAATAGTTGTGGTGCCCTGACTTAGTTGCTCCGTGGCATGTGGGATGTTCCTGAACCAGGGCCTGAACCCATGTCTCCTGCATTGGCAGGCAGATTCTTAACCACTGTGCCACCAGGTAAGCCCAGCATTGTTTTTTTAAAGTTTATCCAGATTGTAACATGCATTAATACTTCATTCCTTTTTATTGCCAGATAGCTTTTCCTTGTTTAGATACACCTTATTTCATTTATTCATTCCTTAGCTGATGTTCATGTGGATAATTTCCACTTTTTGTCTCTTATGAATAATTCTGCTACAAACACTCAGGTGCAATTATTTGAGCATCTGTTTTCAGTTCTCTTGGGTATATATCTAGGAGTTGGATTGCAGTGTTATATGGAAATCCCATATTTAACTTTTTGAGCAAATCTCAAGTTATTTTACACAATAGCTACACCAATTTACATTCCTGTCAGCAATGTAGGAGGATTCCAGTTTTTCCACATTATCATTAACATTTATTATTTTCCATTTTTTCTTATTACAGCCATCTTAATTGTATGAAATGGTAACTCATTTTGGTTTGATTTGCATTTCCCTGATGATTAATGATGCTGAGTGTCTTTTCATATAAATTGGCCATTTGTACATCTTCTTTGGAGAAATATCTATTCAGATCCTTTCCCTATTTTAGATTAGTTGTCTTTTTAAAAATTAATTAATTTATTTATTTTATTGGCTGTGTTGGGTCTTTTTTTTTTGCTGTGCACGGGCTTTCTTTAATTGCAGTGAGTGGGGGCTACTCTTTGTTGTGGTGCGCGGGCTCCTCATTGCCATGGCTTCCCTTGTTGCGGAGCAAGGGCTCTAGGTGTGTGGGCTTCAGTCGTTGCAGCACATGGGCTCAGTAGTTGTGGCTCATAGGTTCTAAAGCGCAAGCTCAGTTGTTGTGGCACACAGGCTTAGTTGCTCCGCGGCATGTGGGATCTTCCTGGAGCAGGGATCGAACCCATGTCTCCTGCATTGGCAGGCAGATTCTTAACCACTGCGCCACCTAGGAAGCCCAGATCAGTTGTCTTTTTATTGTTGAGTTGAAGAGTTTTTTATATTTTCTGAACACTAGTCCCTGATCACACATGTAATTTCCAAATATTTTTTCCATTCTCTGTGTTGTCTTTTCATTCACTTGGTAGTGTTCTTTGAAATGCAAAGAATTGATAAAGTCCAGTTTATTTTTCTTTGGTTGTTTGTGCTTTTAGTGTCATATCTAAGAAATCATTACCTAATCTAAGATCATGAAGATTTATACCAATGTTTTCTTCTAAGAGTTTACAGTTTTAATTCTTATATTTAAGTTTTTGATCAATTTTAAGTTAATTTTTGTATATGGTGTGAGGTAAGGTCAAACTTTAATCCTTTTCATGTGGGTATCCATTTGTCCCAGCATCATTTGTTGAAAAGAACTATTTTCCCCCATTGAATGTCTTGTTATCTTTGTTTAAAATCAATTGATTATACATATATGGGTTTATTTCTGGACTTTCAGTTATATTCCATTGATCTATATGTCTACCCTTATGCCATGATCACACTGTCTCGATTAACGTTGCTTCATAATAAGTTTTGAAATTGGGAAGTGTAAGCCTTACAGCTTTGTTCTTCACTTTCAAGATTGTTTTTGACATGCTGGGCCCTTTGCCATTCTCATATGCATTTTTGATCAGCTTATACATTCACCAGTTTAACAATGTTGTCTTTCAATCCATAAATATCTTTTCACCATCCCTGGTGGTCTAGTGGTTAGAATTTGGCACTCTCGTAAATGTATTTTCATGTATTTAGGTCATTAATTTCTTTCACTAATGTTCTGTAGTTTTTGATGTACAAGTATTACAGTTGTTTGGTTAAATTTATTCCTGTTTTATTCTTTTTTTTATTCTATTATAAAGGAAATTGTTTTCTTAATTTCATTTTCAGATTGTTTATTGCTAATGTATAGAAACAACTGATTTTTGTATATTTATCTTATATCCTATAAGTTTGCTGAGGTTATTTATAAGTTCTAATAGTATTTTTGTGGATTCTTCAGTTTGTTATATATAAAATTGTGTCACCTGCAAATATATCGTTTCACTTATTCTTCTAAAATCTGGATGACTTTTATTTCTTTTCTTGTCCAGTTGCCCTGGCTAGAACCTTTAGTACAATGTTGAATAGAAGTGGCAAGGGCAAACATATTTATCTTGTTCCTGTTTTTAGGGTGAAAGCTTTCAATCTCACTGTTAACTATGATGTTGGCTGTGGGTTTTCCATAGATACCCGTTATCAAGTTGTGGAAATTCCCTTCTATTCATAGTTTGTTGAGTGTTTTTTGTTGTGAATGGCTGTTAGATGTTGTCAAACGTTTCCCCTGAATTTATTGAGATGATCATGTGGTTTTGTCCTTTATTGCATTAATATTGTGTATTACATTAATTTTTGTTTGTTGAACCAACCTGGCATTCCTGAGATAAATCCCACTTGAAGATGGCATATAATAATTTTTATATGGTGCCTGGTTATTTTGTTGAGAATTTTTTTTTTTTTTTGAGAATTTTTGCATCTGTATTGATAGGGGATATTGATCTATAATTTCCTTGTCATGTCTTTTCTGATTTTGGTGTTAGGGTAATACTGGCCTCATAGAATAATTTAGAAAGTGTTACCCCATATTTTGTTTTTCTGGATGAGTTTATGAATTATTGGTAATGATCTTTTTTAACCATTTGATAAATTTTTTCTTCCAATTAAAAAATATTTATTTATTTTGGCTGCATGATGTCTTTTTTTTAATTAATTAATTAATTAATTTTATTTGTTGGCTGTGTTGGGTCTTCGTTGCTGCACACAGGCTTTTTCTAGTTGCTGCGAGTGGGGGCTACTCTGCATTGTGGTGCACAGGCTCCTCATTGTAGTGGATTCTCTTCTTGCGAAGCATGGGCCCTAGGCCCGTGGGCTTCAGTAGTTGTGGCACATGGTCTCAGTAGTTGTGGCTCACGGGCTTAGTTACTCTGTGGCATGTGGAATCTTCCCAGAGCAGGGCTCGAACCCATGTCCCCTGCATTGGCAGGTGGATTCT
This sequence comes from Hippopotamus amphibius kiboko, assembly GCF_030028045.1. Taxonomy (NCBI): domain Eukaryota; kingdom Metazoa; phylum Chordata; class Mammalia; order Artiodactyla; family Hippopotamidae; genus Hippopotamus; species Hippopotamus amphibius. Next base: position 87,985,939 of record NC_080190.1, on the reverse strand, counting down.
TTACCGCTATGCCACCTAGGAAGTCCCTGCATGATGTCTTAGTTGTGGCACATGGGATCTTCATTGTGGCATATTTTGTTGTGGCATATGGGCTTCTTAGTTGCGGCATGAGTACTCTTAGTTGTGGCATGCAGACTCTTAGTTGCGGCATGCATGTGGGATCTAGTTTCCTGACCAGGGATTGAACCCAGGCCCCTGCATTGGAAGTGTGGAGTCTTACCCACTGGACCACCAGGGAAGTCCCTCTTCCAATTTTGTTGAGGTATACTTGATACACAGCACTATATAAGTTAAAGGCATACAGCATAATGACTTGACTTACAGTCATTATGAAATAATTATCATAAGTTTAGTGAAAATCCATCAGCTCATACAGATACAAAATTAAAGAAATAGAAAAAATTTTTCCTTGTGGGAAGAAATGTTAGGATTTACTCTCTTAACAACTTTCATATATAACATACAGCAGTGTTAATTATATTTCTCATGTTGTACATTACATCCCTAGTACTTATCTATCTTATAACTGGAAGCTTGTATTTTCTGACTGCCTTTATCCAATTCCTCCTCTCCCCACCCCCTGCCTGTGATAACCACAAATATGATCTTCTTTTCTATAAATTTGCTTGGTTGCATGTTTTTGAAGTATAATTGATCTACAAAACTATGTTAATCCCTGGTGCGTAACACAGTGGTTTGATATTTCTGTACATTTCAAAATGATCATCATGATAAGCCTAGTTATAATATATCACCATATGAAGATATTACATGGTTATTGACTGTATTCCCAACACTGTACCTTTCATACCTGTGACACATTTATTTTGCCACAGAAAGTTTATACCTCTTATCCCTCACCTATTTCTTTCCTTCCCCATACCCTCCTCTCTGGAAACCACCTATTTGTTCTTTGTATCTATAACTCTGCTTCTGTTTTGTTACATTTGTTCATTCATTTTGTATTTTAGATTCCACATATAAGTGAAAAAATACAGTATTTGTTTTTCTCTGTTTGACTTGTTTCACTTAGCATATTATCCTCTAGGTCCAACCATGTTGTCACAAAGGCAAGATTTTATTCTTTTTTATGGCTGAGTAATATTCCACTGTATGTATGTACAATGTCTTCTTTATCCATTTACCTATTAGAGGACACTAAGGTTGCCTTCATATCTTGACTGTTATAACTAATGCTTCAATGAACATAGAGGTGCATATATCTTTTTGAATTACTGTTTTTGTTTTCTTTGAGTAAATACCCAAAAGTGGAATTGCTGGGTCATATGGTAGTTCTATTTTTAATTTAGTATATTTACTTTATATTGTTTTTTTCCATGGAGGCTGCACCAATTTGCATTCCCACCAAAAGTGCACTAGGCTTCCCTTTCCCCCACATCCTTGCCAACATCTCTTGTTTGTTATCCTTTAGGTGACAGCTATTCTGGCAGGCATGAGGTGATATTGTGGTTTTGATTTGCACTTCTCTGGTAATTAGTGATGTTAAGCACCTTCTCATGTACCTGATGGCCATTTGGATATCTTCTTTGGAAAAATGTCTATTCAGATCTTCTCCCTCATTTTTAATTGTTTTTTTTCTTTTGATGCTGAGTTATATGAGTTCATTATTTATTTTGGATATTAAGCCCTTATCAAATATATTGTTTACAAATATCTTCTCCCCTTCTGTAGATGACCTTTTCATTTTGTTGATAGTTTGCTTCCATGCAAAAGCTTTTTAGTTTGCTGTAGTTCCATTTGTTTATTCTGCTTTTGTTTCCCTTGCCTGAGGAGACACATCCAAAAATATTACTAAGACCAATATCAAAGAGCTTATGTTTTCTTCTAGAAGTTTTATGGTTTCAGGTCTTACATTTAAGTCTGTAATCCATTGTGAATTTATTTTTGTGCATGGTATAGGAGAGTAGTACATTTTGATTCTTTTGCATGTAGCTGTCTAGTTTTCCCAACACCATTTATTGAAAAGGTTTTCTTTTCTGCATTATATATTCTCGCCTTCTTTGTCATAGATTAATTGATCATATAAGTGTGGGTTTATTTCTGGGCTCTGCATTCTGTTCTAGTGGTATATGTGCCGATGTTTTGATTACTGTAGCTTTGTAGTATAGTTTGAAATCAAATGGTCTGATGCCTGCAGGTTTGTTAATCTTTCCCAAGACCGTTTTGGCTGTCCAGGGTCATTTGTGTTTCTAATAAATTTTAGAATTTTTTGTTTTTAGTTCTGTGAAGAATGCCATTGGTGTTTCTGTAACAGGGAAAAGCTAAATTGGACTCCATGTTGGATCTGTTTATTTTACATTAACCTTTGTACTGTGTTGCTTTTGCTACAGGTTTAGATGTTGCTTTATAGCCTGAAATATACAGGATAGCCCATTCTCAAGCCTCTGACCTTTAAAGGTATAACACTTTTCCATTCATATAAAGTTGCAGAAAAGAGAATAACATTTGTCTTGTTGGAAGTTTACAGGAACATCGTGACCTGATCTACATGGACAGCAACAAGAACAAAGGATTCTGACACCAAGAAGTTTGCAACAACCACACCCCTCCCCTTATAGTATAAAAGAAACTTGCATCCAGACCCTGGCAAGATGGTTTTTTGGATACACTATTCTGCCATCTTCTCAGTCTGCTGGCTTTCTGAATAAAGTCGTATTCCTTGCCTCAACACCTGTCTCTGATTCATTGGCCTGTTGTGTGGTAAGCAGAGTGATCTTGGACTCGGTAACATTTTGATCAGGATTGCATTAAATCCGTAGATTGCCTTGGGCAGCATGGTCATCAAGCTCATTAACTCAACAATAGTAACTCTTCCAATTTATAAGCACAGTATGTCCATCCATCCGTTTGTGTCATCTTCAGTTTCTTTCATTAGTGTCATCGTTTTCTGAGTACAGATCTTTTATCTCCTTGGTCAGATTTATTCCTAGGTATTTTATACTTTTTGCTGTGATACTAAATGGGATTGTTTCCTTAATTTCTATTTATAATAGTTCATTGTTAGAAATGCAGCATATTTCTGTACATTAATTTTTTTATCCTGTAACTTTACCAAATTCATTGATGAGCTCTAATAATTTTTTGGTTGTGTGTTTAGGAATTTCTATTCCTTCTTTTTTATTTGTCTCAAAATTTTGATCTTATCTTCATTATTGAAGAATATTTTCCTTGACTGTAGAAGTTTAGGTTTGCATTTATTTTCTTCTAGCATGTTAAATTAGAATTGTATTGTTTTCTGGCATCCTTTACTACTCTTGGGAGGTGAACTTTATTCTTATTGTTATTTCTCTCTCTCTCTTTCTTTTAAATTATTACTTCTTTGGTGAACTTATTCTTTTTTTATTGATGTGTAATTGACATATAACATTTTATTAGTGTCAGATATTCAACATATTGATTCAATATTTTATACATTGTGAAATAATCACTACAACAAGTCTAGTTACCATGTGTCACCATACAAAGTAACAAATTTTTTTTGCCTGTAATGAGAACTTTTAAGATTTACTCTCTTAGTGACTTTCGAATATACAATACAGTATTATTGACTATAGTCATCATGCTGCTCATTACATGCCAATTACTTATTTTTTTTTTATAACAGGAAGTTTGTAATCCCCTTCACCCATGTTGCCTACCTCCCGAACCCTCTCCTCTGGCAACACCAATCTGTTCTCTGTATCCATGAGTTTTGTTTTGTTTGTTCATTTGTATTGTTTTTTAGATGTCGCATATAGGTGAAATCATATGCTATTTGTCTTTCTCTGTCTGACTTAACTTAGCATAATATCCTCAAGGTATATCAATGTTGATTTTTTAATTAATTAATTTAGTTCTGCCAGGTCTTAGTTGTGGCAGGCAGGCTCTTTAGTTGTGGCTCATGGGCTCCTTAATTACAGCTTGTGGGCTCCTTAGTTGTGGCATGTGAACTCTTAGTTGCAGCATGCATGTGGGCTCTAGTTCCTTGACCAGGGATCAAACCTGGGCCTTCTGCATTGGGAGTGTGGAGTCTTAACCATTGCACCACCAGGGAATTTTCTCCATTTTTTAAAATACATTTATTTATTTATTTATTTATTTATTTATTTATTTATTTATTGGCTGTGTTGGGTCTTTGTTGCTGTGTGTGGGCTTTCTTTAGTTGTGGTGAGCAGGGGCTACTCTTCGCTGTGGTGCACGGGCTCCTCTTTGCCATGGCTTCTCTTGTTGTGGAGCATGGGCTCTAGGTGCATGGGCTTCAGTAGTTGTGACACACAGGCTCAGTAGTTGTGGCTCATGGGCTCTAAAACGTAGGCTCAATAGCTGTGGTGCATGGGCTTAGTTGCTCTGCGGCATGTGGGATCTTCCTGGAGCAGGGATCAAGCCCATGTCCTCTGCATTGGCAGGTGGATTTTCAACCACTGTGCCATCTAGGAAGCCCCATTTTGTTTTAAATGACAAAATTTCATTCTTTCTTATGGCTAAGTAGTACAGTATTGCTTTTTTTGTTGTTTATTTTTAAATTTTAAAACATTTTATTATGAAAACATATGCACATACAGTTATACAAATGGGATTGTGATGGTCTAGAGCCAGTTTTTTCTTTTTACTTCAGAACACGTTTTAAAATATTTTGTCATTCCACTCAGTGTTCTCTTTTGTATTCCTTTGCAAGATGGTCAGTCAGGTGTGGCCACAAGAGGGGACACAGAAAGGTACAGAAAAACAAAGCTTATAATATTCACAAGTTCTGGAGAGTCACTGCACGCCATGTGGTGAGAGTGACACATGGGGGAACTGCCAGGGTAGGGGGCTCCACCAAGCAGGTGGGGAGCCAAGAGAGAGAAAGGAGCCATGAGCAAGCACCCCTATTGGGGATCGGGTTAGAGAATACAAACAAAAGCCATGAGGGGATTTCATGGATGTGTTTGAGTTCTACTAGGTCACAGTCAGGAGTAGTATAGTATTTCTGTTTTTATTTTTTTTGAGGAATCTGCATACTGGTTTCCATAACAGCTGTAGCAGTTTACATTCCCACAAACAATGCACAAGTATCCTTTTTCTCCACTTCCTCTCCATTTATTTTTTGTCTTTTTGATGATAGCATACTGGCAGGTGTGAGGTGATATCTCATTGTGATTTTGATTTGAATTTATTTCCATGGTGATTAGTGATGTCGAGCTTCATTTTATGTTCTAGTTGCTCATCTATATGTCTCCTTTAAAAACTTATCTATTCAGATCTTCTGACCATTTTTTAAACAGCTTTTTTTTCTGAGTTGTATGATTTCTTTATCTGTTTTGGGTAGTAACCGCTCATTTTATGTACAATTTGCCAGTATCTTCTCCTATTCAGTAGTTTGCCTTTTCATTTTGTTGATGGTTTTCTTCACTCTGCAGAAAGTTTTCCGTTTGATGTAGGCTCATTTGTTTATTTTTGCTTTTGTTGCCCTTGTTTTTGCAGTCACATGCAAAAAAATCATTGCCAAGACCAGTGTCAAGGAGCTTACTGCCTATGTTTGGTTCTAGGAATTTTATGATTATAGGACTTGCATTTAAGTCTTTAATTTTGAGGCAGTTGTGTATGGTGTAAGCTAGGGGTCCAGTTTCATTCTTTTGCATGTGGCTATCCAGTTTTCCACATCATTTATTGAGCAGACTGTCTTTGCCCTACTGTACATTCTTCCCTTCTTTATCATAAATTAATTGATTATATATATGAGTTTATTTCTGGGCTCTCTATTTTATTCCATTGATCTTTGTGTCTGTTTTTATGCCAATACCATACTGTTTGATTTCTATAGCTTTGTGATACAGTTTAAAATCAGGGTGTGTGGTGCCTGCAGCTTTCTTCTTTCTAAAGATTGCTTTGACTATTTGAGATCTTTTGTGGTTCCATACCAATTTTAGGATTGTTTGTTCCATTGCTGTGAAAAATGTAATGGAATTTTTATAGGGATTGCATTGAATTTGTAGATTGCTGTGGGTAATAGGGACATTTTAACGATATTAATTCTTCTTCCAACCCGTGAGCATAGAATTCTTTCCATTTATTTGTGTCCTCTTCAATTTCTCTCATCCAGTGTCTTATAGTTTTCAGTGTACAGGTCTCTCACCTCCTTGGTTAAATTTATTCTTAGGTATTTCATTCTTTTTGATGCAATTGTAAATGAGATTAAAAAAAATTATCCTTCTTGTAGTTCATTGTTACTGTATAGAAATGCAACACAATTTGTACATTGAGTTTGTACCCTGAAACTCTGCTGAATTTGTTTATTAGTTCTAACAGTGTTGTTGGTGGAATCTTTAGGATTTTCTATATATAAGATCGTGCCATCAGCAAACTGACAATTTTACTTCCTCTTTCTGATTGTGATAACTTTATTTTCTTTTTCTTGCCTGATTTCTCTAGTAAGACTACCAGCAACCTTGTGATCTTAGTTATAGGAGGAGCTTTCAAACTTTCACTATTGAGTATGACATTAGCTGTGACTTTTGTTATATCATATACAGCCCTTATTATGTTCAGGTACATTTCTTTCATACCCAATTTAAGACTAGAAACTGATGTTGATATTGTCAGGTGTTTTTTTCTGCATCTGTTGAGATGATCATGTGACTTTTATTTTTCATTCTATTAAGATGATCCATCACATTGATTTCCATACATTGACATGTATTTAAATCCCAATAATAACTCTCACATGATCATGATGTATGATTCTCTTAATGTGTTGTTGAATTTGGTTTGTCTTATTTTGCTGAGAAAGTTTGTGTCTATATTTATGACAGATAATGGACTGTATTGTTCTTTTCTTGTAGTGTTTTTGTGTGGTCTTGGTGTCAGGGTAAATCTGACCTTATTAAATGAGTTTGGAGTTGTTCCTTTCTCTTCATTTTTTTTGGAAGAGTTTCAGAAGTATTGACCTAAATTCTTCCTTAAATGTTTGGAAGTAGTTATCAATAAAACTATATATTTGGGGCTTTTCTTTATTGGGAGTTTTTTGGTTACTGATTCAATCTCCTTACTAATTATTAGTGTTCAGGTTTTCTATTTTTTAATGATTTAGTCTTGGTGGGTTGCATGTTTCTAGGCATTTACCGTTTTCTCCTAGATTGTCCAATTAGTTGGTGTATAACTGTTTACAGTAGTCTCTTGTGATCCTTGTATTTGTGTGGTATCAGTTTAATGTCTCCTCATTCATTTATCATTACTTTTATTTGAGTTATCTCTTTTTCTTTGTTATTGTAGCTAAATCTAGTCAGTTTTACTTCTCTTTTCAAAGAACCAACTCTTTGTTTTGTTAATCATTTTTATTGTTTTCCTAGTCTTTATTTTGGCTCTAATCTTTATTATATCCTTTCCTCTGCTAACTTTGGCCTTAATTTGTTCATTATATTCTAGTTTCATGAATGCTGTGTATATGAGACTTTATTTGTAATTTATGTAGGTGGAATTTTTTTTTTTTTTTTTTTTTTTTTTGCGATTAACATCCATCTTACAAGTTCTTTTTTAAAAAAATTTTATTGGAGTATAGTTGCTTTCCAGTATTTTGTTAGTTTCTACAGTACAGCAAGGTGAATCAGCTATACGTGTACATATATCCCCTCATTTTTGGATTTCCTTCCCATTTGGGTCACCACAGTGCACTGAGTAGAGTTCCCTGTGCTATACAATAGGTTCTCATCTATTTTATATAAGTACATAATATCTATAGTGTATATGTGTCAATCCCAATCTCCCAATTCATCCCACCGCTCCCTCCTTCCCCCTTGGTATCCATACGTTTGTTCTCTATGTCTGTGTCTCTATTTCTGCTTTATAAATAAGATCATTTGTACCAGTTTTTTTTAGATTCCACATATATGTGTTAACATACGATATTTGTTTTTCTTTTTCTGACTTACTTCACTCTGTATGACAGTCTCTATGTCCAACCACGTCTCTGCAAATGACCCAATTTCTTTCCTATTTATGGATGAGTAATATTCCACTGTACATATATGTACCACATCTTCTTTATCCATTCATCTCTTGATGAACACTTATGTTGCTTCCATGACCTGGCTATTGTAAATAGTGTTGCAGTGAACATTAGGGTGCATGTGTCTTTTTGAATTATGGTTTTCTCTGGGTATATGCCCAGTAGTGGGATTGCTGTGTTATATATGGTAGTTCTATTTTTAGTTTTTTAAGGAACCTCCATACTGTTCTCCATGGTGGCTGTATCAATTTACATTCCCACCAACAATGCAAGAGTGTTCCCTTTTCTCTACACCCTCTCCAGCATTTTTTATTTGTAGATTTTTTGATGATGGCCATTCTGACCAGTATAAGGTGATAACTCATTGTAGTTTTGATTCGCATTTCTCTAATAATTAGTGATGCTGAGCATCTTTTTATGTGTTTGTTGGCTATCTGTATGTCTTCTTTGGGGAAATGTCTATTTAGGTTTTCTGCCTTTTTTTTTTTTTTTTTTTTTTTTGCTATTAACATACATCTTACAACTTCTTCTGCTGCATCTCATAAGTATTGGTATGTTGTGTTTTCATTTTTATTTGTCCCAAGATATTTTAAGTTTCCCTTTTGATTTCTTATTTGATCCATTGCTTATTCAGGATTCTGCTATTTAATGTCCATGTATTCATTAACTTTTCAGTTTTCTTCCAGTTCTTGATTTCTCATTTCTTCCAATTGTGGTCCCAAAAGATGCATGATTAAATGTTTCTCTTCTTGAATTTGTTGCGATTTCTTTTGTGGCCCAAGATGGAATCTTTCATAGAAAATGTTCAATGTGTGCTTGAGAAAATGTATGTTCACCTGCATTTGGATGAAACTTTCTGAACAAGTCCATTTGGTTCACAGTGTTTTTCAGTATTTGTTGCTTCCTTATTTATTCTCTGTCTCGATAATCTCTCCCTTTTTCACAGTGGAGTGTTAAATTTCCTAACTGTTATTATACTGTTGTCTATTTCTCCTTTCAGACCTCTTAGTATTTGCTTTACATATTTAGGTGCTTCAATGATGAGTTCATAAATATTTACAATTATTATGTCTTCTTGATAGATTGAATGCTTTATCATTATGTAATGATTTTTATTGTCCTTTTGATCACATTTCAAGTTTTTCTAATATAAGTATAGTTACCCCTGTCTTTGCTTACCATATCCTTAAAATATCTTTTCCCATATCTTCACTCTCAGTTTCTGTGTGTATTTAAAGTGAAAGTAAATCTCTTGTAGGGAGCCTATTGTTGGATCTTAAAAAAAAAATCCATTCAGCCATTCTACGAGTATGTCTTTTGATTAGAGATTCGTTTATGATAAATTAAGATTCATTTATGTTTAAAATAGTATTAATAGGTAAGAATTTGCTATTTGGTTAATTGTGTTTGGAGTGTGTCATTAGGTCTTCCTTTCTTCCTTTCTTACTACCATCTTTTGTGATTTGATGACTTTTATAGTGATATGCTTTGACAGTTTATTTTATATATGTATATGTATACACACACATGCGTGCACATGCACACACACACACACACACACACACACACTTTGGCCATGTGGCCTGTGGGATCTTAGTTCTCTGACCAGGGGTTGAACCTGGGGCCATAGCAATGAAAGCACCAAGTCCCAACCACTGGACCAGCAGGGAATACCCAGACATCTTTATAATATTTTTTTGTGTACCTACTGCAGGTTCTTCTTTTCATGGTTATCATGAGGCTTACTTAAAATAACATAATATCCGATTTGAAGTTGAGAAGACCTTAATTTCAAAAGCATACAGAAGCTTTATACTTTTACTTATCCCCCTTTTACATTTTTGGTTACTGATATTAGAATTTACATCTTTTTATATTATGTATTTCATAACAAATTACGGTAGTTATTTTTAAAATACAATTTATTTTTTGACTTTGAATTTAGAGTTTTAGGTGAATTATGCACCACCTTTACAATATTAGAGGATTTGACTTAGATATACAAGTATATTTACCATTAATGATGAGTTTCACAAAATCACATGTTTTTATGATATTAATTAGCATTGTTTCATTTCAGTTGAAGAACTCCCTTTAGCATTTCTTATAAGGCAAGTCTAGTGGTGATGAGATCTCCCAGCATTGTTTCATCAGGAAAATCTTTATCTCTACTTTATTTATGAAGAACAGCTTTACTGCATATAGTATTCTTGGCTGACAGTTTTTTTCTTTCAGTGTTTTGAATATATCCTCTCACTCTCTTGGCATTTAATGTTTCTGCTGAGAGACTGTTGCTAGTTTTATGGGCACTCTCTTATAGGTTATGAGTGGCTTTTCTCATGCTGTTTTCAAAAACTTCTATTTGTCTTTGAATTTGACATTTAATTATAATGTGTCTTGGTGTAGCCCTTTTTGGGTTCAACCTATTGGGTTCTTTTGGGCTTCATGTATCTGGATATTTTTCTTGCTATGTTTGAGATGTTCTCACACATTATTGCTTTAAATAGAACTTCTATCTCTTTCTCTTCTCCTTCTGGGAGTCCCATAATATATATAGTGTTTTCTTTACTGGCATTCTACATTCTTTTTCAATTTTTTTCCCTCTTCTGACTGGATAATTTCATATGGCCTGTCTTCCAGTTCAGAAATTCTTTCTTCTGGTTGGTTGAGTCTCACATTGATGCTCTCTATTGAATTCTTCAGTTAAGTATTCTTTAGCTCTCAGATTTATGACCTTTATGATTTCTGTTTCTTTGTTGAACTTCTTATTTTGTTATGAATAATTTTTCTAATTTTGTTTAGTTTGCTGTCTGTGTTTTTGTAGATCACTGAACTAGTTTGAAAGGATTATTCTGAATTCTTCCTCAGATAGTTCATAGTTCTCCTTCTCTTTAGGGTCAGTTATTGTAACCTTATTAGTTTTCCTTTGTGGTATCTTCTGTACCTGATTCTTCTTGAGTCTTTGCATTGGTATTTCCACATTTGAGTAAGTAGTCTCCTCTTCCAGACTTTACAGATTTGCTTCAGCAGGGATAGTCATTCAAAAGTCAGCTCATGTTGGGGTCCTGGATGGGTCAGCTCATAGCATCCTTGGTCTGGTGGAGCTTGCTCTTGAGGTCTCTACTTGAGGGAGGACACTACCTGAGCTCTGAGGTCAAGCAGGATACTGATGGCTGGGCTTCTTGGTTAGGTGAGTCTGCTAGGTGGACTCTGCATTAACGTGGGGCTTCTGGTTGGGCTTCCTCATTGGGTGAGGTTGCTGGGCTTTCATATCACCTATCTTTATATCACTGATGACCTTTTCAGACAAGTTATATAAATGTATGTTTCATGGTCAGGTGGAGCCACTACTCAGTCTCTGAAGTCTCCTCTGGGCAAGGTTGCAGGTTTTTTTTTTTTTTTTTTCCTGGCAGGGTTGTGATATAGGGTGGTTGGACTCCTTGATTGGGTAGTGCCACAGGCTTTGTTCCGTAGTCACTCCACTCAGGGTGGATTCTCAGGCCATGATCCCCAAGTGGATGGTGCCACTGGCTGGATTCTCTATTCATGCAGGCCTATAGGCAGGACTCCTCAGACAGCTGCTCAGGCTGTGGTCTGCTATTAGACAGGAATGCAGACTTTGCCTCAATGTTTGGCTGACCCTCAAGCTGGGCCTCAGGTAGGACCTGACTGTACTCTGCTTTTGGGTAATGTCGCCAGCTAGGCTCTTTCATTGGGAGAGGCCTCTTGCTATATCCTGCAGTTGATTTGGGCTACAGAATGTGCTCTGAGGTTGGGATGGGTCAATGACTGGGCTTCCTTGTCAGATGGAGCCACAGGCTATGCTCCATAGTTGGTTTGGTCATTGGCTGTGCTCCCTGATTGGACAGCATCACAGGCTGTGGCCAGCAGTTGGGGAGGGTCATAGACTGAACTCTGCTGTTGGATAGGACTGTAAGCTGGGCTCCAGGCTGGGTGGTAACATAGGCTGGATTACAATGTGTCCAGGGTTACTGTTATGGCTCACAGGTTATGCAGGACAGAGGCTATTCTTTACAGTTAGGCAGGACTGCTGGGTTGGTTCCCTGGCCATGCATCACTGTAGGATGGGCTCTCCAGCTGCTCAGATTCTCTGGGAAGGCTTCCTTGTTGGTCAGGACTGGAGGCTATACTCAGCAGTTGATGGGGCTTTGAAGGTGATTCCCTGCACTGGCAAAGCCTTAGAACAGGCTCCATGGCAGATACAGCTCACTGGTTGTTGACCTGAATCAGAAAGAACTAGCCACTGAGCTCCCTGGGTAGACAGGGCCACTGGCTGGGCTGTCTGTTCGGTGCAGCTGCAGTGATCTGCCACATTCCAAGTGCTAGGTCCTGGAAGACCAGCCCCCTTACTCTATCTCTATATGGTCCTCAGTGGTCAAGCCCCACAGATTTTTCCGCTAATCCCATTAATTCCCAAGTGGACATCCTTGGAAGTGCCCTGCAATGCTGGAGGAGCTGACTGTCCCTTCTGGGCTCTTTTCTTCCCCCTGGAGAAACTTTAGGCCTGAGCAAGGGGGCAGGGATGTGGCGCTCTGCGTGCCTAGGGAGGGGTGAAACAATTGGAGTGTTGCTGTTTCCTCTTACCATCTAATGTGGTCCTTTTCGGTCTCTGTTTTCCAGGGGTGTGCTTCAGCCTCACCTCCTAGTTTTGGGATTTTTGCAATGATGCTTGTCCAAGACTAATTGCTAGTTGTTCTGTTTGTGAGGGGACTGAGGTTGGGAACAGGCTTTGTCACCATCTTGATGATATCTGTTTTCTGAGTTTTAAATTAGCTAACACCAGACACCAACACTGAGCATCAATATACTGCCATGTCTTTGGGGTATATCAGCTTCCAAAGCTTGTTGACACATAGCAGCTCCTCTCCTCATCCAGTGACAGGGACTGGTCACATGAACACACCTAACACAAGGGAGGCTGGGAAATGCTGTCCAGCTGTGTGTCCAAAGAAGCAGAGGATGGATTTTGATGAACAGCTAGAGTTCCCTGCAATTGTGAATAACTTGCTGGGATTTATTCTGCTTTACACATCTTCACTGAGTACTGACTTTTTTCCAACCACAAAACTGAGAGGTAACAGGGTGACAGAGCTGATTCAGCAGACCCTGGCTGGGGAGAAATTCATAGTCTAAAGAAGGATTAAAGACTTTGTGTGAGTGAGCTACCATCCTAAGACACAAAAGGATACTGTGAGAGAGCTCTAGAAGTTCAGTGAATTATTCTTGATAGACAACTGAGCTCTACTTCTAGATATAAACAAGATTTTATTGGTGGAAAAAGAGGGTAGAAGGAACTAGAAAAACAATGAAGTAATGATAGGATGAAGGGAACTGGGCAGCATTACACTGGACAGGAAGCAGTACCTTCTAGAATCTGGCATCGTGAGAAAGGGTTGGAATCTTGCCCAAAGTTGCCCTTATTCAAAGTTAGTCATTCTTTTCACTCTTAGTCCACTGATGTTGGTTGAGTTCTCCAAGCCCTGTGGGGCCCTGTCCTGTATGCCAGGGGGTGGAGAGCAGAGTGTGGAATGACCTCTGTTTCCAGGAACCTGCAGTCTCCTATATCTCAACAGAGCCAGAGCCCCTATCAATTTCAGAAGAGGTTCAAATGCACAGGATATACTGGCCACTTGAAATACAGACTTGTCTGCTTTTTAGCTGCAAGGCTGGATTCAGGTCAGAACTTGAAACCTCTGTGTTCCTGTCCATTTTCATTGAGTTCTGCATATTGCGTATGTGAGGGCTGAGTTGGATGTATTTTATATGAGCTGGAGAGTGACATCGCCTCCATGAATGAAACCTGGACCCCAACCAGTCATCCTGCAGGTGAGAGAGATGATCAATGTCCCTGTAGTTCAACCCTCCCATGGCCACTGTGGAAACTTGAGAGAGGGACCTGTAACCAATGCAAGGTATACACCTGTGGTCATTCTTGCTGTAATGGTGACACTCCTTGGCCAACAGCACAGGGCTGGGAGAAATAGACATTATAGTTCATCTCTGCTTCCCTGGCTTGGCTGGAAAAACAAAGCAGTGAGGACTTAGGCCATTGTGTTAAAAACCTTTAGGCTGATCTGAAATCATAACATGCCCTGAGAATCTTCTCTTATGATCTATTTTGTTTAAATATCACTGAGAATGATTAAAGTAATCCTACTTTTCCACTCTGAAGAGCATAAAACACCAAACTTTGGGTTTTCTTTAAGATGACACAAAAAGTTTACATCATTCAAGCATTTCCTAAAATGCAGTATATCTTAAAAGGTCCCTTTCTGTGAAATGCCATATTCTAATGATAAAACCATTGCCTGTGAAAAGAACAGAAATCTTCATTCACCCCAGATGAGAAAGAATTCTGGATCAGATGTTAGGAGAAACTCACTGTGTATCCTTGGACAATTCAGGCTCGCTCTCTGGTTCTCAGTTTCCTTTCCATATCTGTCAAGTGGAGATAGGATGGGGTCTAAATGGTTTCTAGAAACTCTTGCAGTTCAACAATCAATGGATATGAGACAACAAATATACTACAAACCATGAAACAGTTGATACAAATAGATTTTCTCTTAATATTCATAAGCTAGAAGAATTTCATAACTCTAGGGAACCAGCTCTAACATGAGTTATCAGAATGAAACTCCTTTATGTCTGTTATGTCAGGGAAAGTTGCCCTTTATGTGAACAGTGGTATATGTACTGCTTTTCCCATATTACCAGGGTTTATTCTTGATCTTGAAGCTTGTTGTTGATAATTAGTGCAGATTTATATTAAGCATGATGATATCTGGATTAGCACCATAGAGCAAACTCTAATCTTCAAGCTCAGTTATACTCATTAATTTTTTTGTTTCATTTTTTATTTTATTGTTTTACATTTTGGCCATGCCACATGGCATGTGGGATCTTAGTTCCCTGGCAGGTATTGAACCCGTGCCCACTGTGGTGGAAGCATGAAGTCTTAACCATGGGACTGCCAGGGAAGTCCCTATACTCATTAATTCTAACCCTAACTGCTATCCTCATATTTATTCTTGTTCTGAGCAAGTTTTTTTTTAAATTATTTATTTATTTATTTGGTTGCACTGGGTCTTAGTTGTGGCTCCAGGACTCCTTAGTTGCAGCTTGCTGGCTCCTTAGTTGTGGCACGTGGGCTCCTTAGTTGTGGCATGTGAACTCTTAGTTGCAGCATGCATGTGTGATCTAGTTTCCTGACCAGGGATCGAATCCAAGCCCCTGCATTGGGAATGTGAAGTCTTATCCACTGTGCCACCAGGGAAGAAGTACCCTGAGCAAGTTTTTAAAGCAAATCATTGTTTCTTTTTTTTTTTTTAACGGACTTTAAATTTAAATTTATTGAATGAATTCTTTGGTAGGACAATCAATGTTAATCCAACTCACATAATCAAGTGGCTTTTGAATGTACAAATCTTTGAGTATATTGAATACTTAAATTGTGCCAAACATTGTCCTAAGCCACATACAGAAATGAGAAAGCATGCCCCTGGGTGGCAGGGAGATTAGTCTTGTGAATAAATGTCTTCTTTCCTCTGTCTCTCCACAAAAGCAAACTACTGTTTCTTGCTTTGAGGGGATTGCAGTGAATACATCAACCATTTTCATTTGTTTTGCCCCTCTATGATGTATTTCTCGCGTATACATCCACTTTACAAAACCAAACGTTTCTTTCCACTTTAAAACAGTCACCCTCTTGCCAAGAGAAATTCTAAGCTGCACACACTTCACCTTTGTCTGGAAGATCAAAGCATCAAGTAAGAGATGTGTGTTTGCATCCATGCTGCTTCCCAGAGCCTGCCTGCATCACAGTCCTGCAGCCAGCATCCTTCATCCTTTCTTTCCAGAGAGGTCTGCCCCTATTTCCCCTCGGTGTGACTTATGGAGTTTTGATCCATATCGTTTGAGTTTGTTGGGATTTGGGGGAAAAGCAATTGCCTAGTCCTGGTTGTCCCGAGAATAAGACACATAGGAAATTTCCGGCAGTGATAGTGTGGAGCCCTAACCATTGGACTACCAGGGAATTCCCTCTTTTTATTTTTGTAAACAGTTTTATTGAGATATGTCACATGCTATACAGCCCACTCATTAGAATTATACAATTCAGTGGTTCTTAATAAATCCACAGAGCTGTTCAACCATCACTATAATTTTAGAACATTTTCATCACCCCACCAGGAGCTCTGTGCCCTAAAAGTAGTAACTCCTGATTTGTCCTCTCCTCCGGTTTTAACGAAAATTAATGTAACTACAGTCTCTATGGATTTGCCAATTAAGACCATTCATATAAATGGAATCATATCATGTGTGGTCTTTTATGTGTCAGTTTCTCATGTAGCATAAAATGACAGTCTCATGCATGATTGAATCATGAATCAGTTATTCATTTATCTTTATGGTTTAATACTTTTCTCTTGTATGAATATACCTTATTTTATTTATCCATTCATGCATTGACAGCATTTAGGTCATTTCCTCCTTTTGGTCATAATGAATAATGCTGCTGTGAACAGGCACGCACAAATTTTTTGTATGTTTTCATTTCTCTTAGAGGTGTACCTAGGAGTGAAAGTGCTATGTCTTACAATAACTCTATGTTCAATGTTTTGAAGAACTGTCAGATCATTTTTTAAATGGGCTGCACCATTTTATGTTTCTGTCAGGAATGTGTGAGAGTTTCAATTTTTCCACATTATGACAAATATTTATTATTATCTGGTTTTTTATTATTGTCACGCTCGTGAGTATGAAGTGGTTCCTCATTCCTCTTTTGATTTGCCCTTCTTAATAAATAGTAGTATTGAGAATATTTCATGTTTGCCTCTTTTATATCTTCTTGGAGAAATGTCTATGCAGACTCTTTCCCCATATTTTAATGGAGTAATTTGTCTTTTATTATTGGCTTGTAAGAGTTCAATATGTATTCTATATACAAGTCTCTTCTTAGACACATGAATGCCAACATTTTACCACATTTTTTGGTTTGTCTTTTCACTCTTGATAGTGTCCTTTGATTCACAAATGCTTTTAATTTTTTTGAATCTTTATATTTTCCTTTGTGCTTGTCCTTTGGTGATATAACCTAAGATACCAATTGCCTAAATTCTTCTAAAAATTTCTTATTTTAGGACTTTGACTAAGTTACAGTTAATTGTTGTAAATGGTGTAAGGAAGGAGTTGAATTCAACTTTGCATGGGAATAGCCAGTTGTCCCAACACCATTTGTTAAAGTGACTGTCCTTTCCCCTGTGAATTTTGTCATCCTGTCAAATACTGTATAAATTGACTTTACACATGAGGGATTTTTTCTGGATTCTCAATTCTACTGCATTGATCTTCATGTCTATTTCTATGCCAATACAACACTATCTTCAAAAGTGTAGGATGGCAGTAAGTTGAAAATGGGAAGTGTGAGTCCTTCAGGTTTGGTTTTCTTTTTCAGGATTTGCTTGTTCTGGGTCCCTTGCATTTCTGTGTAAAATTTAGTATTGGCTTTTTAAAAATTGAAATGTATTGGTCATATAACATTGTATAAATTTAAAGTGTACAACATGTTGACTTGATAGATTTGTATGTTGTAATATGATTGCCATGGCAGTGGTAGTTAGCAACTCTATCATGTGTCATAATTATTGTCTCTTTTTTTTGTGACCAGAACAATTAAGAACTAGCCTTTTACAGAGTGCATTGTCTATAATATAATATTTTTGCCTATATTTACTATACTATGTATTAGATCTCCAGGACTTATTTACTACTAGCTGCAAATTCATATCCTTAAACATCTCTTCTATTCCCCCATTCAGCAGCCCCTGGTAACCACCCTTTTATTCTGTTTTTACAAGTTGGCTTTTTCAGATCCCACACATAAGTGATACTATACCATATTTGTCTTCCTTTACCTGACATCTCACTTAGCATAGTGTTCTCAAGGACTTATCCATGTTGCAACAAATGGCAAGATTTCCTTCTTCCTCCTGGCTGTTGTATGTTTAAAGACCATATTTTCTTCATCCATTTATCCATTGATAGGCACTTAAGCTGTTTCCATATCTCCTTGATTGTGAATACTGCTGCAATAAACATGGGACTGCATACATCTCTTTGATATCCTGTTTTCATTTCCTGTGGGATATACCTAGGGGTTGAATTGCTGGATCTATGGTAGTTCTATTTTAAATTTTTTGAGAAACCTCCATATTATCTTACATAGTAGCTGAAACAGTTTACCTTCCCACCAACAGTGTACAAGTGTTCCCTTTCCTATGCATTCTCACCAACACTTGTTATCACTTATCTTCTGGATGATAGCCATTCTAACAGGCATGAGGGGATATCTCGTGGTTTCGATTTGCATTTCCTGGATGATTAGTGATGTTGAGCACCTTTTAATGTACTTTTGCCATTTGGTTGTCTTCTTTGGTAAATGTCTAGTTCTACTCATTTTTTAGTTGGATCGTTTGGTTGTTGTTGTTGTTGTTGTTGTTATTGAGTTGTATGAGTTCTTTATATACTTTGGATATTAACCCCTAATCTGATACATGGTTTGCAAATATTTTCTCCCATTCTGTAGGTTGCCTTTTCATTTAAATTGTTTCTTTTGCTGTGCAGAAGCTTTTGAATTTAATGTAGTCCTACTGGTTGATTTTTTGCTTTTAATATCATATCTTAGAAATCATTGCCAAGACCAATGTCAAGGAGCTCCTTCCCTACATTTTTTAAGGAGTTTTATGGTATCAGGTCTCATATTTAAGTCTTTGATCCATTTCTAGTTTGTGAGGGTGGTGTAAGTTTGCTGTCTACTTTCATTTTTTTCAAGTAGTTATCCAGTTTTACCAACACCATTTGTTGAAGAGACTATCCTCTCCCCACTGGATATTTTCACTTCCTTGTTGGATATTGGTTTACTGTATATGCAGGGATTTAATTCTGGGCTCTCTATTCTCTTCCATTGGTCTATATGCCTATCTTCATACCAGTATGATACTGTTTTGATTACTATAACTTTGTACTATAGTTTGAAACCAGGAACTATGATGCCTCTGGCTTTGTTTTTCCCCCTCAGGTTTATTTTGGCTATATGAGGTAGTTTGTGGTCCCATATAAATGAAAAAAAAATTTACTGTTTCTGTGAAAAATGCCATTGGAATTTTGTTAAGGATTGTGTTGAATCTATAGGTGGCTTTGGGTGGCATGGGTATTTTAACAATATTAATTATTCCAACCCATGAACAGAAAATGTCTTCTCATTTGTTTGTGTCTTCTTCAATTTTTTTCAACAAAATCTTGTACTTTTCATTGTACATATCATTTACTTCCTTGGTTAAATTTATGTTTATGTGTCTTACTGTTTTTTATGCTATTATGAATGTGGTAGTTTTAAAATTTCATTTTTAGATGTTTCATTGTTAGTATATAGAAATGCAACTGATTTCTGAGTATGGATTTTATATCCTGCAATTTTACTGAAATCATTGATTAGCTCCACGAGATTTTTGGTTGTGTATTTGGGTTTTCTATATACAAAATCATATAGTCTGCAAAAAATCACAACTGTACTTTTTCCTTTCCAATTTGGATGCATTTTATTTCTTTGTCTTGTCTAACTGCTCTGGCTAGGACTTCCAGGATTATATTGAATAAAAATAGTGAGAGTGGGCATCCTTGTCTTATTCCTTATCTAAGAGGCAAAGCTTTTAATTTTTTTTAACCATTGAGTATAATATTACCTATGAGTTTCTCCTATATGACCTTTATTGTATTGAAGTATGTTCCTTCTATACCAAACCTGTTGAGGAATTTTACCATGAAAGAATGTATTTTGTCAGGTGGTTTTCTACATCTGTTGAGATGATCGTGTGGTTTTTGTCTTTCCTTCTATTAGTGTAATGAGTTACATTTATGGATTTGTCTATGTGGAACTACCATAGCATCCCAGGGATAAATCCAAGTTGGTAATGGTATATAATTCTTTTAGCATGTTCTTGAATTTGGTTTGCCTATATTATGTTGAAAGATTTTGTGACCATGTTCACTGGAGTTTTTGTTCTATAATTTTCTTTTCTTGTAGTGTCCTTAACTGGCTTTGGAATTAGGGTAATGTATGCCTCACAGAATGAGTTGAAAAGTGTCCCTTCTCTTAAACTTTCTGGAAGAATTTGAGAAGGATTGGCATTAATTCTTTTTTAAATATTTGGTAGAATTTGCCAGAGAAGACTCCTGGTCCTAGAAAGAAGTAGAAAATGTGAACAGACCAATAACAAGTAAAGAGATGGAATCAGTAATCAAAAACCTCTCAACATAGTATTGGCTTTTAAATTTGTACAAAACATATGTTAGGATTTTGATAGTAATTACATTTAATCTGTAGATCTGTTATCTTAACAATATTAAGTAATTTGGTTCATTAATATGGGCTATCTTTCCATTTATTTAAATCTTTTAAAGTTACTTTCAAAAATGTTTTGTAGTTTTCAATCCTATACTTCTTAAGTTAAATTTCTTCTTAGGTATTTCACTCTTTTGTATGCTGTTACAAATTGACTTGTTTCTTATTTCATTCTGTTTGTTTATTGCTATTTGGAAAAAATGCTGATAGTTTTTTTATATTGACTGTATCCTGCCACCTTGATAGCTCCTTTATTAGTTCCAATAGTTTATCTGTATCCCATAGGATTTCCTGCATGCATAACCATGTCGATCTTCATTTCTTGCTTAATTTCCCTGACTACAACCTCCATACAAGGCTGTTTGGAATTGGTCAAAGCAGATGGTGCCTGTCTTGCTTCTACTCGTAAGGAAAGCATCCAGTCTTTCACCATGAAGTATGATGTTATCCAGATTTTTCATACAAGCCCTTTATCAGGTTTAGGAAATTCCCTTCTATTTCTAGTTTGCTGAACAATTTTTAATCACAAATCAGATTGGGGTTTTTGCCAAATGAGTTTTCTGCACCTATTGAAATACAATTTTACAAGAGCTTTAACATTAAAGAAATCATCTTCCTTTCCTTATCCCACCCCTTTCTCTCACAAACAAACAGAATCTCTCTGAAAGCCAATTAAGATCTAATTATTGAGAACTCACTTAAAGATGGATAAAGGGATAGCCAAGACATCTTGCTCCCAGTTATCCCTGAACCTGACTACTGTGTAACAGTGGCTGGGCCCTCAATGCAAACAAACCTGGACTTAGATGTTCTATTAAAGGTGACTTCCAGAGCAGATGGCTATCTATAACCTGTAATGCCATAATTTTGTCTTCTCATCAGTTACCCTAGAGTTGAACATGCTAGCATCAAAAGCGAGCAGTTGTGTAGGATATAACACATCAGTTGTGTGCTGCTGAAACGAAACAAATGAGAAACAACTTTACTTAACAAAAATGTGTTAAAAGTAGTATATTATGACCAGATCTTTCTGATGTGTGTCTGCATTTTGAGAACACTGCTTCTAGATTATTTCCTGAATTCTTGCTTTGTCCCTTTTTTATTTCAGGAGTCTGAGTGTTGATCATTTTGCCTGCCACACTCAGACATGTGAGTTTTCTGTTCTGTATCTTGGCCTGTTATAGGGAAGAGAATTCTAGAAGTCATTTGCATGTTGTCAGCTAGGCAGGTGTCCCCCAGACTTTTCTCAGAATTCCCAGGTGGTGCTGACGGTGCCCAGTATGTGCCAGGAAGTATATTCAAGGTCCAGATGGAAGGACACTTTATTTACCATAAGTTTATGGTACTGAGTTTTAGACTCCCTTAAATAATGGTAATTCTTAAGTGTAATTGGGAAGAACAATATCCGGCATTGTACTGTTCAGACTTCTCCAGCAATATAGAAAAACAGAATACATATAAATACATTCACAAATACAGAATACATGTGTATACATATATATTTATGCACACACATAAATATAGATTATATACATTATACGAGGGTGAGTCAAAAATTATCTGCACTCCAGTTGTATTAAAACTTCCATAAATTCTACAGCCAGATTGCAGACAATTTTTGACTCACCCTCACATATTTATATAATATATATTATATAGACATTAGATAGATGATAGATAGATAGATAGATAGATAGATAGATAGATAGGGAGCATTTTATCCATAAACTGGTGTCTGGTGTATCTGAAATTCAGAGGACAGGCTATGACAATACAGTATTAAAGCAGAATTTGTTTCCCTGGGAAATCTGTTTTTGGTCTTTAATTCTTTACCTGATCGAAAAAGCCTTACTCACATTTTTTACTGTAATCTCTTTCCTTTAAATCAGCTGATTGTGCATGTGACTCACAGACCACACATCCTTTCCACGTTGTTCATTTTCCTGACCACACGCATGTCTGGCAGTTCAGTCCAATGGGCCCAGAGACAGATGCCTAACTCTGAATCCTGGGCCCTTACTCATCAGTTCTGGGACCTCAGGAAAATTCCTCACCCTCCGAGGTGGTGGTGGGCTGTGGTGTCAGCCTGTGTTTTCTCAGCACTCCTGTAATCGCTCACTGGGTCCTGCGCCCCTGCACCCCAGCCGCAGCTCCTCCTGATAGAAGCACGAAGCACTGAAGGCAGATGGGCCAGTCCCTAAGAAGTCCTCTGACTCTTCTCTCCTTGTAGGAGGTTCTGGAAGCTTTCCTATCCTCACTCACAGTGGCCTCCAGTCCCACCCTGCTCATGGGCCCTTGAGCCCCACCGGGCCCACCTTTCCACCTCTGAAATATCCAGAAGGTGAAGCAGTGCAGGCACGGGGCCTGGCCCATCCTCACCCCTCAGCTGTCACCATGAGGCTGAACATGCTCCCTCCCCCGCCCCCCCCCCCCCCCCAGCCAACCACAGTGCGCAGGCTTGGAACTTGCTGGAAAGCGATTTGTTGAGGATTTTTGTGTCTGTGTTCACCAGTGATATTGGCCTGTAATTTTCTCTTTTTGTGCTTTGTCTGATTTGGGTATCAGGGTGATGGTGACCTCATAGAATGAGTTTGGAAGTGTTCCATCCTCTGCAATTTTTTGGAACAGTTTCAGAAGGATAGGTATTAGCTATTCTCTAAATGTTTGGTAGAATTCACCTGTGAAGCCAACAGGTCCTGGATTTTTGTTTATTGGGAGTATTTTAATCACAGTTTCAATTTCACTGCTTGTGACTGGTCTGTTCATATCTGTTTCTTCCTGGTTCAGTCTTGGGAGGTCATACCTTTCTAAGAACTTGTCCACTTTGAGGTTGTCCATTTTATTGACATACAGTTGTTTATAGTAATCTCTTATGATCCTTTGTATTTCTGTGCTGTCAGTTGTAACTTCTCCTTTTTCATTTCTAATTTTATTGATTTGAGTCCTCTTCCTTTTTTTCTTGATGAGTCTGGCTAGAAGTTTATCAATTTTGTTTATCTTCTTCAAGAAGCAGCCTTTAGTTTTATTGATCTTTTCTATGTTGTTCTTCATCTCTATTTTATTTATTTCTGCTCTGATCTTTATGATTTCTTTCATTCCACTAACTTTGGGTTTTGTTTGTTCTTTGACTAGTTGCTTTAGGTGTAAGTTAGGTTGTTTGAGATTTTTCTTGTCTCCTGAGGTATGATTGTATTGCTATCTTCTTCCCTCTTAGAACTGCTTTTGCTGCATTCCATAGGTTTTGGATTGTTGCGCTTTCATTATCATTTGTCTCTTAGTATTTTTTGATTTCTTCTTTGATTTCTTCAGTGGTCCATTGGTTTAGTAGCATATCATTTAACCTCTGTGTGTTTGTGTGTTTTACAGTTTTTTTTCTTGTAGTTTATTTCTAATCTCATTGTGTTGTGGTCGGAACAGATGCTTGATATGATTTCAATTTTCTTAAATTTACCAAGGCTCACTTTGCGGCCCAGCACGTGGTCAATCCTGGAGAATGTTCATGTGCACTTGAGAAAAATGTGTATTCTGCTGCTTTTGTATGGAGTGTCCTATGAATATCAATTAAGTCCTTCTGGTCTAATGTATCATTTAAGGCCTGTGTTTCTGTATTGATTTTCTGTCTGGATGACCTGTCCATTGATGAAAGTGGGGTGTTAAAATCCCCCACTATTATTGTGTTATTGTCAATTTCTCCCTTTATGGCTGTTAGTATCTGCCTTATATATTGGGGTGCTCCTATTTTGGGTGCATATATATTTACAATTGTTGTAGCTTCTTCTTGAATTAATCCCTGGATCATTATGTAATGTCCTTCTTTTTGTTTTTTGTTTTTAGTATTTATTTATTTATTTATTTATTTTTGGCTACATTGGGTCTTAGTTGCAGCACATGGGCTCTTCATTGTGGTGAGCAGGCTTCTCTGTCTAGTTGTGGCACGTGGGCTTCAGGATGTGTGGGCTCTGTAGTTTTCAGCACACAATCTCCCTAGTTGTGGCTTGCATGCTCTGTAATTGTGGCACGCAGGCTTAGTTGCCCCACTGCATGTGGGATCTTAGTTCCCAAAGCCTGCGTCTCCTGCATTGGAAGGCAGATTCTTAACCACTGGACCACCAGGGAATTTCCCCTCTTTGTCTCTGGTAACAGTCTTTAATTTAAAATCTATTTTGTCTGATTTGAGTATTGTTACTCCAGCTTTCTTTTGATTTACATTTGTATGGAATCCCTTCTTCTATCCCCTCACTTTGAGTCTGTATATGTCTGAAATGGATGAGTCTGAAGTGAGTCTCTTGTAGACAGCATATATACAGGTCTTGTTTTTGTATCCATTCAGCCTGTCTGTGTCTTTTGCTAGGAGCATTTAATCCATTTACATTTAAGGTAATTATTGATATGTATGTTCCTATTGCCATTTTCTTATTTGTTTGGGGTTTGTTTTTGTGGCTCTTTTTTCTTCCTTTCCTCTTTTGTTCTCTTGTTGTTTGATAACCATCTTTAGTGTTGTGTTTGGGTTGCCTTTTCTATTTTTGGTTGTGTATTTATTGTAGTTTTTGGGTTTGCTGTTCCCATAAGGTCTTGATATAGATAGCAGTCTACATATGTACAGGTTGTTTTAAGTTGCTGGTCTCTTTCCCACCTAGAGGAGTTCCTTTAGCAATTCTTGCAAAGCTGGTCTGCTGGTGCTGAATTCTCTTAGCTTTTGCTTGTCTGTAAAGCTTTTGATTTTTCCATTGAATATGAATGAGAGCCTTGCTTGGGTAGAGTATTCTTGTTTGTAGGTTCTTCCCTTTCATTATTTTAAATATATCATGCCACTCCCTTCTGGCCTTCAGAGTTTTTGCTGAGAAATCAGCTGATAACATTATGGGAGTTCCTTTGTATGTTGTCATTATTTCCTTGTTACTTTTAATATTTTTTCTTTGTCTTTAATTTTTGGCAACTTGATTACTATGTGTCTCAGCTTGTTCCTCCTTGGGTTTATCATGCTTGGGACCCTCTGCACTTCCTGGACTTGGGTAACTGTTTCCTCTCCCATGTTAGGGTATTTTTTAGTTATTATCTCCTCAAATATTTTCTCAGGTCATTCCTCTCTCTCTTCTCCATCTGGGACCCCTATAATGCAAATGTTGGTTCATTTAATGTCATCCCAGAGGCCTCTTAGATCTTCATTTCTTTTCATTATTTTTTCTTTATTCTGTTCCATGGCAGTGATTTCCACCATCCTGTCTTCCAGGTCACTTATCTGTTCTTATGCCTCCGTTATTCTGCTATTGATTCCTTCTAGTGTA
Organism: Hippopotamus amphibius kiboko; assembly: GCF_030028045.1. Classification (NCBI taxonomy): domain Eukaryota; kingdom Metazoa; phylum Chordata; class Mammalia; order Artiodactyla; family Hippopotamidae; genus Hippopotamus; species Hippopotamus amphibius. The sequence continues at coordinate 87,960,252 of NC_080190.1, read as the reverse complement.
GTTTTCATTTTACTTATTGTATTGTTCATCTCTGTTTGTTTGTTCTTTAGTTCTTCTGGGTCTTTGTTAAACATTTCTTGCATCTTCTCGATCCTTGCCTCCATTTTTTTTTCCAAGATCCTGGATCATCTTCACTATCATTATTCTGAATTGTTCTTCCAGAAGGTTGCCTATCTCCACTTCACTTAGTTGTTTTTCTTCGGTTTTATTTTGTCCCTTCATCTGGGACATAAACCTCTGCGATTTCATTTGGTCTTTGTGTGATCGTGGTTTTTGTTCCACGGACTGCAGGACTGTAGTTCTTCTTGCTTCTTCTGTATGCCCTCTGGTGGATGAGGCTATCTAAGAGGTTTGTGCAAGCTTTCTGATGGGATGGACTGGTGGTGGGTAGAGCTGGGTCTTGTCCCTCTGGTGGGCAGGGTCATGTTCAGTAAAACTTTAATCCAGTTGTCTGCTGATGGGTGGGGCTGTGTTTCCTTCCTGTTAGTTGTTTGACCTGAGGTGACCCAGTACTGGAGCCTAGTGGCTTTTTGGTGGGGTTAATAGCAGCCTCCAGGAGGGCTCATGTTAATGAGCCCAGAACTGCTGCTGCCACTGTCTTTGTCCCCATGGTGAGCCACAGCTGCCCCCTGCCTCTGCAGAAGGCCCTCCGGTACTAGCCGGTAGGTCTGGCCCAGTCTCTTATTGGGTCATTGCTTTTTTCCCCTGGATCCTAGTTTGCACAAGAATTCATGTGTGCCCTCCAAGAGTGGAGTTTCTGTTTCCCCCAGTCCTGTGGAAGTCCTGCAATCAAATCCTGCTGGCCTTCAAAGCCAGATTCTCTGGCAACCCCTCCTCCTTTTGCCAGACTACCAGGCTGAGAAGTCTGACATGGGGCTCAGAACTTTCCCTCCAATGGGAGAAATTCTGTGGTATAATTGTTTTCCAGTTTGTGGGTCACCCATCAGCATGGGATTTGATTTTATCATGATCGTGCCCCTTCTACCATCTCACCGTGGCTTCTCCTTTGTCTTTGGATGTAGAGTATCTTTCTGGTAGGATCCAGCATTTTTTTGTTGATGGTTGTTCAGCAGTTAGTTTTGATTTTTCTGTTCTTGTAAGAAGGGGTGAGTGCACATCCTTTTACTCCACCATCTTGAGCTAATCGTTATTAAATCATTTAAATTTTGCTCTATTGTTTGCATTTTTGAAGGTGAATTCATTTCCATTTATTGTGTTTATTTATTCTTTTCTTTTGACAGTTTTTTTCATGTGGTTTGGGAAGTGTTTGTAGACTTGTCTTGAGAGGGTGCTCACACTCCTTCTCCCCTGACTCCTCTATTTTAAGTTGACTCTCCCTGGTAGGTAACCCCATTCTAGTCCACCATCTCTGATACTTAGCCTGGCTTGGTTTCCATCCACCAGTGGAGCATGGTTATTCCCTGTCACCCTGTGCAGAGTCCTCCCTCCAAGCTTGGCTCTCTCCTCTCCCCCTCTCTGCTCTTACTGATTGGTTATCTAGTTTTATTAGTTAGTAGGAAAAGAGTGTTAAAATTCCAAACTATGATTATGGAATTTTTATTTCTTCACTAATTCTGTCAATTTTCATGTCATTTATTCTAAAGCTGTTATCAATACATTCATATTTATGACTATATTTGTATATTTCTAACTTAAGTGTTTTTTGTTGACAGTAAAATGTTACCTTTTAAAAAAAGTACAGTTGATAATCTCTGACTTTTACACAGTGCGTCCAGTCCATTTAAATGTAATTATTGATAAAGTTATATTTAAGGTGGTCATCTTGCTGTTTGACCTTTGTTCCTTCTAATTTTGTTGTCCCCAAGCCTTTTTTTCTTTTCTTCTTTTGAATTGTTCAAATATGTTTTGAATTTCATTTTAATGCTTCCATTGACTTTTTAGCTATATTTCTTTCCAGTACTTTTTAGTGGTTGCACTAAGGATCATACTGTATATTGAGTGAGTAAACATGTCTAACTTTGCAGTCCATTTAGAGTAAATATTAGACTGCTTCATGTAAAAATGTAGAGATCTTGTCATTTCTTCCCCCACCCTGTGCTATCCTTTATAGCCTTATGTATTACATTTACATACACCATAAACTCTTCAAAACATATATTTTTGCAGCTTGCAGAATCTTAGTTCTCCAACCAGGGATTGAACCCAGGACATGGGAGTGAATGCGCTGAGTCCTAACCACTGGACCACCAGGGAATTCCCTCAGTATAATTCTTGAAGTATATTTTCATGGGATATTGAATTATGGCTGTCAGGGTCTCTGTTCCCCCAAGACTTTAAAGATGTCGCCCCCTTGTCTTCTGGCTGGTTTGGGAGACTGTAGCTGTGAGTGTAGCTCCACTACGGAAGCTGCCCTCAGGTCCCGAGCCACTCTAGTTTTACAACTTTTACCCAAGAATCTGCCTTTTTTGTTCACTCTACAGAGCCTCCAAGTGGTTGCTTTTACATTTTGTTCAGGGTTTACAGTTTCTGTTGGTGGGAGGTTTGGTCTCTTGGCTTACTCGGTCATTCTAGGAGTGCAACTCCAGAACTCATATTTTAAATCTCTTTTTTACACTGCTTCCCTAAAGCAGAGTTTAAAATGGAATATAGAATAAGTCAATTCATTACATATATTTTATTACATTTGAGAATTACAATAGTGGTATGTTTGAAGGGCAATAGGAAGATGTCAGTTTCTCTTTCACATGCTGTTTACTTTGAGTTCTGCAATAATCATTCCTTGTGGTTTTTGGCGTATAATTCCCTGGTTAATGTTCCTGAGGTTCCTTTTGTGACCCCTCTATTTTTGTTGCTCTTTTAAACACTGGACCAACATGACCTCAGAGTTTTTAAAAGATCTATTCCCGATTCCCTAGGCAGTTTCAATAACCACCTGAAGGCAGATGCTCCCCCATCAAATCCCCAGAGCTGAACCTCGTGAATTCCTGATTGGTACCCTCCATCTCCCAGAAACATCCAGCTGGTGTCCAGTGCACAGTATGGGTTTCTTATTCACTTTCACTCCTGAACTTTCCCTTCTCTCTGTCTCATTTATTTACCCACTAAATCAATAAAAATTTATTGAGCATCATGTCCTGCTTTTCATGTTACAGATTTAGTGCTAAGTGAAAAGTATCCTTTTGGATTTGAATTTGAGCAGGTGACTGACTACATACTAATAACCATGTAACTATGTTCCTGAGCCCAAGCTCATTCTGCTCACCACACGACAGAGATGAGTTGTTGGAACAAAGAATAACAGTTTTAATTGGAAAGCTAGCAGACTGAGAAAATGGCAGACTAGTGTCTCAAAAAAAACCCATTTTCCCTCAGTCTGAATTTGGGCTCCTTTTTTTTTTTTTTTTTTCTTAACAGGAGAAAAACATACACATTTTATTAAATTTTTCCATATATATGGAAGCCTTCACAAGAGAATGAAGACATGAAGAAGTGACCAGAGCAGGAAGCTTTTGCACATTTTAGACAAAGAAACAATAACTTTGTGAAGTCAACAAGACAAAGGGGTGTGGGTCAGGGGTAGTGAGTGGTGAAGAGGTTACAGCAAGATAAGGGTTACTGTAGTAGGATTTGTTTGCACAGATTTCTCAGCCCCCAGTTCCCTGCCTCTGCTGATTAGAATGTTTTACTTTCTCCTGGTATAGAGACAGTACCTTTCACATGGGAGTTTTATCTCTTGCTTTCAGGAAGGACAAAGGAGACTCACAGTGTCCTTCTTACACCTGCTGTTTCTTAAGTGTCAGGCTCCCTTTATACAGAAGAAGGGGAAGGGGAGGGGCCCACTGTGGCACTGGCTGATGGCTAAGTGGGGCTGCTATAGCTCGTGGCTGCCCTGCCCCTATTACAGACAGAGAGCCCAGAATTCAACCCATACAGTCGTGGTCAGTTAATTTATGAAAAAGGGGCCAAAGACATACTAAGGGGAAGAACAGTCCCCAGAATAAACAGGGCTGGGAAACCCGCACACCACATACCACATGTTGTCTACACCACACACAAAACTGACTAAAACCCACTTTTCCACATCAAGCCCTTCCTGTATCATCTGAAGATGGACATCCAAAGCAAGTCTCCACTTTTCCTCATTTCTCCTTCCTTTTTCCTCATCTTTTCTTCCTAGCATAGCCTGCATCCTCAGGAAACCCAGCTCCTGTCAGTGTGGACACAGCCCTACTTTGTGGTGAAGCTGAAGCCCCACTTGGTCCTGAAGAACCAGACTCCCATCAGCGTGGACACAGCCCTATGTTGTCCTGAAGCCAAAACTCCAGTGAATCCTAAAGAGACGGAGTTCCTATTTTCAGAGACACTGACCCTCAGCACCCCTGCCAAAGCCCTGGCAGTACCTGAAGAGACACAACTCCTCTCAGCTGCCTGAGGAGCCAGGTCCAAGGGTGGAACCGTCATGTGCCATGGGTCAGAGAGGCGGGCTCGGTCCCCCTGTGGGCAGTGCGGGAACTGCAGGCCCTGCCTACCTCACAGCTCACTGGACACAGCACTACCTGCTGGAAGAATTGCTCAATCCGTTCAACTTTGGACAGTCACACTGAAATGGAGACTGTGTCCCATAACTTTTCTAAAACTAGTTAAGGAACAATTAATTGGAAACAATTTGGTGTGAACTCAATGCAGGTGCAAAGTTTACAACAAACCAAATTCACTCAGAATTATTCATAGACATTTAAAATGCAAAATGATTCAAAATTATAAGAGAAAACATAGAAGAAAATTGACATGAGCTTGGGTTTGGTCATGAGATCATGAGCTTTGAGCTTTAACACACAACAGAAGAAAGCAATCCAGAAAGAAAAACAAGGAATGCTGTGGACTTTATAAAGTTAAAGATTTCAACACTGTGAAAGACCTTATTCAGAAAGTCAAAAGACAAGTCACCAACTGGGAAAAAAAATAGTTGCAAACACGCATCTAGTAAAAAGTTTGCCTCAAAAAAAAAAAAAAAAAAAAACCAACAACACACACAAAAAACATTAAAGATGTAGACCTATTAAAAATAGATTGTAGATGACATGATACTCTATGTAGAAAATGCTGAAGGCAACACTCAGAAACAAATAGAATTCATCGGAAAATTCAGTTAAGTTGCAGGATACAAAATTAATCTACAGAAATCGGTTGCATTTCTATACACTCACAGCAAACTATGAGAATGAGAAGTTAAGTAAAAAACTCCACTGACAATCACACTGACAAAAATGAAATACCTAGGAGTACATCTAACCCAGGAGATAAAAGACCCGTACTCACACAACTGAGAGACATTGATGAAAGAAACTGAAGATACAAACAAATGGAGACATATGCTGTGCTCATGGATGAGAATTCATACTGGTAAAATGATTCTACTGGTAAAATCTCTCCAATCCAGAGATTCAATGCCATTCCTCTCAAAATACCAGTGGATTTTCTCAGAAAACTACCACCAAGAATTCCAAAATATGTGTGGAAACACAAAAGAACCTAAAGAGTCAATACAACCTTAAGAAAGAAGCACCGCCTTGGAGATATCACGCTGCCTGATTTCAAACTAGACTACAAACCTAGAATCATCCAAATAGTATGGTCTAGGCACAAAAGAAATATACATAGGTCCATGGAACAGAACTGAGAGCCCAAAAATAAACCCATGCTTATACAGTTGATTCCTTTATGACAAAGGAGATGAGAATATATATTAGGGAAAAGATAGCCTCTTCAGTAAATGGTGTTGGGAAAACTGGACAGCTGCAGACACAAACTGGAAACCTTTCTCATACTATCTACAAAAGCAACCTTAAATCAAAAACTTCAACGCGAAAACCTGAAGCCATCAAACTCCTAGAAGAAAACGTAAGCAGTATGCTCTTTGACATCAGTCTTAACATCAGTCTTCGTATTTGGATTGGTCTCCTCAAGCAAGAGAAACAAAAGCAAAATAAACCAATGGGACTCCATCCAACTGAAAAGGTTTTTAATGACAAAAGTAACCATCCACAAAACAAAAAGGGAGTGTGCTGAAAATGAGAAAATATTTGCAAACAGTGTATCTTATAAGGGGTTCATATCCAAAATAGACCAAGAACTCACAGAACTCAACCTCCAAGATATCTTAACCCTAACCCTAACCCTGACACCTAACCCTAACCCTAAACACTAACCCTGACTCTAACCACTGTGCAGATGGGGAGACTGGGCAGGCCCATGGCTTGTCCAGGGCAACATCCCTGATAAGAAGGAGAAGAGCTGGGTCTGAAAGCAACTGTGTCCACAGAACTGGGGCCCTGGATACCCCCAAGCTGCCCCAAGGCTCTGCGGTGGGCTGTGTTGGTGTCACTGGTATAAGGAAGGAACCCAGGCAAGGGGACCCCAGGAAGTGACCTCACAACCCCGGCAATAGAGCCCAACAGAACCTGGCACCTGGGTAACCAGGCATCCACATCCTAGAGGAGCCCCCACTCCCCAGCTCATTTAGCTGGAAACATGTTCTGCCATGGCCTCAGGAAAGGTCACACTCAGGTGTCCTCCAAGGCTGTCGACGTTGGGTCAGGTCTCACTCGAGAGGCCTTTGGCCATTTGCCTGCAGGAATCCAAAGGTAGCATGGGGAAGGAGCCCCAGGCCAGGGCAGGCCAGCCCAGGCCAGGCCACCACTCTGATCCCAGGCAGGTAGCCCTCTGTCCCTTCCCTGGATGTGTGGTGGAGGGGGACCTGTTTCTGTGGGGTGGGTCTGCCTCCAGCAAGAGCAGCCTGATGAGGGGTCAGAAGCCTGGCAGGCCAGTCATGTCCACACCCCAGGCCCAAGCTGGCTGGCTGGGATGGAGAGAGCCCAGGCAGCGCCCTTCCGCCCGAGGTTTAGGCCAAGCCCTCTGGGTGAATCTGTGAGCCAACACAGGTCTGTGCCAGATCTGGGAGCAGAAGGTTGAGTGGGCAGAAGAAGCAGGGACAATGGCCAAGTGGGGCTGTGATTCCTCCAGACCAGCCCAGCTGCTGGTCACTGTCATGGCAGAGTCCCACATTGGAGATCAGCGAGGAGCTCATCGATGAGGACACCCAACCCATCTCCCCATGTGCGGTGCTGGGGAGCAGCACTGCCCACGAGGGCAGCACAGGCTCTGGGTGAGTGTGCCCACGGAGGGCTTTCCAGAACTGGGGCCCAATCTCGGGCTCCCATGGAGCTCAGCACACCTGGCTCTGACCTGGAGCACTGTGCCAACCATCCCTGGGGTCAGCTAGAGGACCTGGAGGCCACCAAGGCAGACCACAGCAGTAAGAAGGCTGGGCCTGAATGCTGGGCCCCACAGGGAGGCGCCCCCAGAGGCTGGTGTTGGCCCGGAACAGAGGCTGGCCTTAGACCACCTATTTGGTGGACTGCAGTCCGAGAAGTTTCTGGGCTGGGACTTCTCTGGAAAGCTCTGAGAAGACGTCCGTCCTTGGAAAAGCACGTGGAAAGGCAGGCATGCCAATAATCTTTTTGTCTCTCACTCTCCTGCAGGAGACCCAGATCTAGATCATGACTCACCACACCTGCAGGGAGAGCATGCACTTGCTTTTGCAGGAGACCTAGAGCCAGGTCAACACCCACAACCCCTGCAGAAAGAGACTGCACTGGCTCCTGTAGGAGACCCAGAGCTATTTCAGAAACCACCATCCCCACAAGCAAAGCACACCTCTGCAACCACCATCACTGTCAGTTCCCAATCTATACTGTCAACCTGCTTCCACACAAGAAATTTATTTTCTTTCCCTGCCTCTGTGTTTGGGTCCTTTTTAATTTTAATTTTATCTTTTTCTTCCATGTTTGTTATAGCATACACTACTTAAATGTAAAGTAATAAAATTTAAAATTGCAATTCAGGATCATTAAGTACATTCACAATGCAGTGTAACCATCACCACTTTCTATTTGAAGACTATTTTGTTCCCCCCAAATAAAACCCTGTATCCAAAGCATGCACTCCCCACTCTTCCCTCCCTGAGCCGCTCACGACTCTTAATCCTGTCTCTGCTTCTTTACTTCTTCTCGATGTTTCCTACACATAAAACCATACAGAAGTTGGATTTTTGTGTCTGCTCACATCTGGGACTGGTGAATATTTATTTTTGTTTTTATTTGAAATAGCATTTTGGTTATTTGAGAGGGAAATCCAGATGGATTAAAGAGGAGATGTACAAAATGAAGTGCTTTTTGTAAATATATGCATAATCTCAGGGTAGACACTGCTAAGTGTACACCAGAGCCAGAAGTCAGAAAGGAAATGCTTAGCTCTTCCTGTGGCAAAAAAAACAAACTGAGAAAGATAGGTGGAAAGACAAACCCCAAACTGGAAAAGCATCCCTCATAATCCAAGGCCAGAGAAAGGTGGATAAGACTTGTACACTGAAAACAACAATAGCTTGTTGAAAAGAAATTTAAAAATATCTAAATTCATGGGAAATAATCCCATATTCATGGGCCAGAAGGCTTAATTCCGTGAGGATGCCAATATGCCACAAACAGACCTAAAGATGCAAAGAATCCCTACCCAAATCCCAGGTGGTATTGTGCAGAAACTGGCAACCAATCTAAACATCACATGAAAAATATAAGGGGCTCAGAATAGATAGATTAAAGAATCTTGAAAAAGAAGAACAAAGTTGTAGGAACGGAGAGCAGGTGGAACCCCAAGTTTGGTAGAAAGACAATGGCATCTTAAGACACTTGAGATTCAACAGATGTAGAACTGATGAGGAAATTGAAACTTCCATGCTTGTAATTGCTTACTCTCCTCTATCTTGCAAAAGCCTGCTCGCCACTCTCAGTTAAACAGTAAAATGAATTACTAAGAGTGATCAGATAAGGGAAGAATGTCTCGCTCTCAGGCACCCACCCCAAGCCTTTGTTTGAGACCCTTTGCACATAGACTTAAGTGACCATTAACTTCAACCTGCAAGCGATATGAGAATGCAAATTGTGACCTCAGTCCTGATAGGGATGGAATGTCCGGCTCCTACAAGTTCCTGTTAGGACCCCCTAACATGTGTGTAACCCATGGCAACTCCCACTCTCTGTAATTTGTAGCCAATCAGTTTGTACCAATTATAGCTGTATGTTTTAACCTATATAAGGAGAAGACTCCCCTGAAACAGGGCCCCAGAATTTTGGAGCGTTAGCTTGTCCAGGTCCGCCGGCTCAATAAACCTGAGTTCTCCAACTCTCCGAGTGCTGTGCTTGGTTTCTCGTGGGATCAGTTTTTTTTCTGCAACAGAACAAAAGCTTTCTTGGGGTTCCCCACATCTGAGTAAAAGCTGAACCTTTTACTGAACCATTCTGAGAAATGACCACAGTCATAAATTACCTCTTCACAGTGGCTTCTATTCCTAGGAGAGAGACCAAGAGTAACCCCACCATAAATCCCTTCTCTGGGGTGTTTTATGACCCTGAAGAAGATGCAGACGTCACTCATCCGTGGACAAACATTATCACACACTTTCTTATATCCCATTGTTTTCCAAATAATCCATTAGTCTTTCCTAAAGAAACCTCTCTGTTCTTCCCATAGAAGCCAATTCTCCCCTCTCCCTTTCCCCTAGTAAGTTAGGTTGATAAGCCTTTAACATTCACCATTTAGCAGGTGAGTGACTTTTTGGATTGGCTCCTGTGTGCATATAAATAAACCTTTTCTCTTGTTCATATACTCTGCATTTATTTTGGCTGTCTTTGGGAGTGACCCTGGATCATGGGGGCTGCTCTTTTTTCACCTTCTTTAGTGATGTTGTTTTGTCCATGGTTAAGCTATAAAAAGGCTTACTGGTTTTGAGTCACGTTTGGAATAGGTGCCTGTTTGGAGATCCCCTGGGAGGAAGAAACCGGTTCAATGCTGCCAGAAGAATTTACTGGTTGTCCTGGCCAAACACCTGGTAAGATATTTGCAAGGCTTTTATTTTAAAGGCTCTTACCTTACAGCAAAGATCCTATTGAAACTTCTCTGATGATCAAATTGAAAGACAAAGGAAGCTCCCTAAGAATGCTTTCTTAACAGAACAAAAGGACAGATTTAGAGCAAAAATTAAAATCCATGTATACCATCAACCCTCACCCCCATATACACACTGTGCTCACACCATCTTCCAGATGGCCCCCTGGAGAAAATCCTCACCAAGATCCCAAATGGCCAGATCCTTGACCAGAACCTCTTGCTGATTTTCAGAACATGGAGCCCAACTGGAGGCTGACATGTAGGGCCTGAGAGGAGCTATTTGTGAGGCCTCCTCTGCGAAGACCACCCACACACTCTGAGGGAGAGAGAACACACAGAGCCTTTGTGGAAGGATATATGAGAACATCCCAAAGGTGCACCGTTCTAACTCTGGACACAGGAATCTTTTGATTTACACCTTAGTTGCAAATCTTCTTCTTGATATAAAGAGGCAACTTCAGGATAGTGAAGTTGGATGGGCAGGTCAGCCTCCTGAAGTGATCACTGAGCAGGATATGCAATTCCTTGAAGAATTAAAAGCAACCACCCTTGCTTTACTAATCTTGTCTATACAGAAATGGAAATGTAGCTGTAGGAAGAGTTCAAAGCCCACCCATCCTTCTTACTGATATCAAAGTCTCCACTTTCTTCTCACATCAGGGCATTGGAAAAAGAACTGTCCTACACTCAAGAAAGAAGAAAAAAATAGTATTATGAACACCTCTCACAATAGGAAATGTGCCCCAGAAGTTCTTTTTTAAATTGCTTACATCCTTCCTCAGGCCATTCTGCCAGCAAGAGCTGTGTCCTCCAGGTCCTGAGAGCCAAGATATTTTTTTTAAGCTCTTTATTGGAATATAATTGCTTTACACTGTTGTGCCAGTTTTTGCTGTACAACAAAGTGAATCAGATGCATTTATACATATATCCCCATATCCCCTTCCTCCCATTACTCCCTCCCACCCTCCCTATCCTGGCCATCTAAGTCATCACCCATCATCGAGTTTATCTCCCTGTGTTATGCAGCAGCTTCCTATTAGCTATGTATTTTACATTAGGTGGTATATATATGTCAGTGCAACTCTCTCACTTCGTCCCAGCTTCCCCTTCATCCCCTCACCCCTGTCCTCAAGTCTGTTCTCTACATCTGCATCTTTATTCTTGCCCTGTCACTGGGTTCATCAGTACCATTTTTTTAGATTCCATATATATGAGTTAGCATACAGTATTTGTTTTTCTCTTTCTGGCTTACTTTGCTCCACATGACAGACTCTAGGTCCATCCACCTCACCACATATAACTCAATTTCATTCCTTTTTATGGCTGTGTAATATTCCATTGTATATATGTGCCACATCTTTATCCATTCATCTGTTGATGGGCATTTAGGTTGCTTCCATGTCCTGGCTATTGTAAGTAGTGCTGCAATGAACATTATGGTACATGTTTCTTTTGGAGTATGGTTTTCTCAGGGTATATGTCCAGTAGTGGGATTGCTGGGTTATATAGTAGTTCCATTTTTAGTTTTTTAAGGAACCTCCAAACTGTCTTCCATAGAGGCTGTACCAACTTACATTCCCACCAACAGTCAGGAGCGTTCCCTTTTCTCCACACCCTCTCCAGCATTTATTGTTTCTAGATTTTTTGATGATGGCAGAAATATGGAACACAATGAATTTGCATGTCATCCTTGTGCAGGGGCCATGCTAATCTTCTCTGTATCATTCCAATTTTAGTATATGTGCTGCTGAAGCGAGCACAAGAGCCAAGACTTTAAATGTGAACATCCAAGGAAATAACTCTAACTTGAGGGTGCCTTACTTTTAATTGTGCTTTTTGTCTCTTGTCATAAAAATGAGACATTTATTTCTTCAGTTGATAAATGCAATTAAAACCTCCTCCACCCATACTCCCCCACAAAACAAACAAACAAACAAAAAATGATGCTTTCTTCCTTTTCATGACCAGTCATTGAAATTAACTTAGTCCACTAAAATCACTACCTGAGACTGGAAAGGAAAATGTTAATTGTAGACAAACTGGATATTTTATCCACTCAGATTGATTCTCGAAACCACCAAGATGGCCTCAAGGTATTTCCAAAAATTCCTTTGCCCAGAATTTAGTCCACAGCCTCCATAAGGTTACATATCAGGGCAAAGCTAAATCTGAAATGTCTTCTCTGCAGGTATAGTAAAAATAAAACACTAAGCAAGTAATCATTCTTGGTCCATCTTCCAGAAACACAATTCAGAGCCTACTCTTTTATAGAAACAGATGATTTTGTATTACTCAGTTTTACTGACTTATGGCTAAAACTTTGGAAAGAAAGATGTTATATCTAGCACATTTGTATAATTATGTTTGCCTTTTATTATGAAGGGTGGGGTGGGGAGTCCTCAGTCAAGAACTAGGAGGGTGGAGGGAAATTACTTTTCCTCCCATACGCTTGCAATAGAATACTATTCAGAAACAGGAAGGAATTAATCATCAACCCATGCAGAAAACATGGGTGACTTTCACATGTATGTTGGTAAGTGAAAGAATTAAGTCTGAGGAGGCTACACACTGTAGGACTCCATTTCTATGATGTTCTGGAACAGGTAAATCAGAGATGGTAGACAGGCTATGGGTGGGGGTTGAAATATTCCATGTGATACTTTAGTGATGGATACCTGCCATGATGCAATAGTCTAAACCTGTGGATTTGTACAACCCAACAAGTAAATCATAATATATTCAAATTTAGTTTTTTAGGATGTGGGAGTGTCACAGGATGGAATAGAGAATGTGAAGAAGAATCTAACTCATTTAGAAACGTATGAAAAAGACTCACTGTTGGGGGGTGGGGAAAAAGATACTTGACCTAATTAACTGTGGAAAAGACCAGAATCTGTAGAACAAAGACACCTTGTGCCACCCATAAATAATGGACTGTGTAAGTTCTTTCCCATCATGGTAGGAGCTGACAATACTGAAACTAGTGCATCTGTACTAATCTAGAATGGAGTAATGAATTAAATGAAGGACAAATGGTGGAAGCCAGGTTTCTTACCATTAGAGTGGGAGGTTACGGGCAGGGAAAGGAAGAATGTGATGATGGATAGATTATATTTCCTCAAATTTAAAATATTTTGTGCATCAAAAGGTGCTATCCAGAAAGTGAAAACATAGCCCACAGAATGGAAGACAGTATTTGTACATGATATATCTGACAGGAGCATATCCTTCAGAATACATCAACAAATTTCACAAATCATCAACAACAAAACCACAACCCAGTTTTTAAAATGGAAAAGGATTTGAACAGACCCTTCTCCAGACAAGATATGCAAGTGGTCAACAAGCACATAAAAAAGATGTGTACCAAGAAGAAAGGACACCCACAAGATGGAACTATGTCAGAGGAAAGCAGGAGCCCATGGAAAGAGCTCTCAACAGCCAAAGCAGGAGTGAATTGAACAACCAAATACTGTTCTGATTTATAACCAAAAGCTTAAAATAACAATCTGGGTAGAGTGTCCACACTGGTTAAAACAAATGATTATAGTGTGTGTGTGTGTGTGTGTGTGTATTATGAGTGTTGTTGAGTCAGCTGTGTGGAAGAACTCGAAACAGTCAGCGTAGATACTCAGTCATTCATTAAGTGGGTGGGACTAACTCCCCTTGTCCTAAAGTGTGGGGGCCACATAGTGACTTCATCCTAAAGAAGACACACAGTACAGACTTAGGGAAACAGTAACTTCACAGTGGGGAGAACCTGACAAACACTACCTGAGCCAGGAAGGCAAATTTAACATGAACAGTGATAGGTTGCCTTGATGTATGTTCCCATGATGTAAAGTAAAGAGAAAGCACTTTACCTCTGGGATATGCTTCCTCAAAAACCTTAACCCCATTCTAATCACAAGAAATACACCAAGTAAATCTCAGTGTGGGATAGTCTACAAAATACCTGACTAATCCTGAGCACTGTGTAGGTCTCTGAGAGAGGGATAGTGTGAGAAAATGTCAAAGCCAAAAAAGATCCTAAAGTGACATGATGACTCAATGCCATGTGATACCCTGGATGGGATCCTGGGGCAGAAAAAGGCAGAATAAAGGGAACCAGAATAAAATATGGATTTTAGTTCATAGTAAGGTATCCATATTTGTTCATTGTTTGTGACAATTCTGTAGAAAACCGGTATGAGAGGTGAAATTAAAAGTCAAATAAGGACTTGAGGACATGGGGCTGGGGTGAGGGGCAAAGGGGAAGTTGGGATGAGGTGAGAGAGTAGCATAGATATATTTACACTACCAGCTGTAAAATAGCTAGCTAGTGGGAAGTTGCTGTATAACAAAAGGAGATCAACTTCATGGGAGATGCCTTGGAGGGCCAGGACGGGGAGGGTGGGGGGGAGTCGCGGGAGGGAGGGGATATGGGGATATGTGTGTAGATGCAGCTGATTCACTTTGGTGTACCTCAGAGACGGGTACAAGAGTGTAAAGCAAATATATTCCAATAAAGAGTAAAAAAAAAAAAGTCAAATAAGAACAAGTTCTTGCATTGCCCTGTAAATCTAGAATAAAATAATGATTTCCTAATAACACACTAACAAAATGAACACTAAAGTATGGAAAATACAAGCAGACCAATTAATTACTGTATCTTATGACCTTTTCTCCCTGATCATTTCCAAAGACAATAAAATACTGAAACATTAATTAACCTAATTTTTAATTTACCTATTGTTGGCTATTTATCATTACAGAGGGTCTAATGATATTGGGTTCTGTGGGAAAATGTGTTTTGCAACTTGTGCTGTGAAGGATGCACATGCCTGTATAATTACAAGGTGGTCTGCTCATAAACGTGCTCATCTCCTGTGGACTGCTGATATATGGCTGTTACAATCTCCTCCTTCCTAATTTTCACCAGAAATTAAGGTTATAAAGGGTAATAATTCTAATATATCATATTTACATGGACTATTGGAAACAATAAGGGTGAAGTAAAAACTGTGTTCAAAATATGCAGAAAAAATAAATTTTTTTGTTTTGTCTTGTTTTTTGGTTAGGAAAGCTATATGAGGTATTAAGGATGTCATTTTGGTAAGATGAATGGAGAGCTTTTTTTGCCCTAAAATAATTTAGAGATTCTGTCATTGTTCCAGAATGCATAAGAGGGAATTGAGGGACAAAAGCCTGAATGGAAAAACAAAGTTGTAACAGGTCTGTGGAAAAGAGAGAATCTTGTCTTATATGAGCAAGCTGGCTAAGATTGAGTAAACTTATTTATAAGGTTTGTTTGTTTGTTTTTAATAACCCAAAAGTGTACTGATGCAAAACGAGAATTTGGTTTATCTCTGTCAAAATTTCTTGGATTATCAGCCTGTTTTAATAAGAGATTGGAAAAGATTTTTCTTTACCCTTTGAGTTATCAGCCTAGGAAACAACTATTTTGTGTCTTAACAAAGGAGTTTCCTGTGCTTCCTCTTGGCTTTATCATGTCTTTCATTAGCCAAGAAAATCAAGACTTCTCTATATTGAAAGAGCTATGTTTTTTTTCTTTCTACAAACATATTACCTTCTTTTGCCTATGAAATCTTTTATTGTCACTTTGGTTAAATAGATAATGAAATATTGTTTCATAATGATCTGTAATTCTATTTAATCAAATGGTCAAATATTGTGACATTTTGGACAGCTTCCTGAATCAATTTCTAAATCAAGTTTTATTGCCTTGGAACCCACTGAGATTTCCCAGAGGGCTCCTGGGAAAAGCTCAAAGGATTTGTTCCCACACCTTAAAAAAAGAGAGATGTTAAACTAATTAGGTTTACTTGATACTCTAAATTACACAGAAAGTGCTGTCAGCAAGAAGTGGTGTTTATGAAGAAGGAAGATGGAGGTGGAGTTGCACATTAGGCAGGAGGAAATTAAGCAGGAGCCAGAGAAGTCCATCAATAAAGAGAAGACATACCTGCTCCTGCTGTGTGTCTTCACCACCAATAGGGTCTCCCACCACGGAACCAGTCACACCTTCTCCTGCAGAAATGTACAATCCACTGAGGCAGGTTAATAACAAAAGCAGGGAAGGAAGAGGCAAACAGAAGAGAATGCAAGCCTCAGGGAATAAATAACTTATGGCCTCTTTTACAAAGATCCTGCCATAAACAGCTCAGACATCTGAGTCAAGGACATAAGGGAAAACCTAACTTCTGCACTCTGGCCTCTGTACCTTGACCCCGCCAAAAAAGCGTGGGAACTGGTTTATAAAAGGGGAAACTTTTCTTTGTTTCAGGGCTCAGTCTTTGGATGTGAGTCCACTGGGCCTGTACCGGTACAATAAACATTGCTTCCTGTATTGCCAGCCTCGGGTGTCCTGCCTACCTCTACCGATTCCTTCAACACACTAAGCTACAGAGCTACACTTGGTTGAATGCAACCTTGAAAAAAACTGACTAGTTTAGTAAAAGAATTCTACCCAGGATCTAGAAAGGGCACATAGTTCAATTTTGCAATTGTTTTATGGAACTTAAAAGATTCAACTGTCCAATAAGGAGACTGGCAGCACCATGTGTAGGAGAAAGAAGGTTAATGATTCCATAACCCCACAGTCTCACAAGTTCCCTGTAGGAGATCACTTTGACACCACAATCACCCCTCTAAATAGGGCACTGCCTCCTTCTGGCTACATGAGACCCTATTAAATTTTATTTATAATTTCTTGGAAAAAAAGAAGCAATGTTTAATTGCCGAGACCAGCTCAGCGACTGGGGCGAATGACGGGTGCCGTAAGTTTAAAGAAACACAGACACAGATTTAAGAGAAAGATGGGACTGGGGGACTCAAGACTGCTAGGATCAAGAGCCCCGCTGATTCATCCCACGTTGCTTTTATTGAGCTCTCCGCATTCAGGAAGCAAGATAGCATAAGGTTCTCACACTCCCAGTTCCGTTCCACAATCAAGGTTTTCTTTGAAGTAACCAAATTTCTTTTTGTGTATCTTTTTGCACAAAGGGCCTCACATGATTGGGGGCAGTGGTCTTTTGCAAGAACAGCAGAAGAACCATCAGTGCATGTGCTTGCACAGATCCTTGCTGCGGTGAGAGGGCAGCTGCTATTGGCCAGGTCTCTGTTTGCCTCCTGGGTCCCGATCTGAGCTGGGCATGGGAAGCAAAGCAGCCATGGGTGCAGGAGACCTCCCTCAGAAGGGGTGAGGGTCTGTGCCCCACCTCTGTTGGCCTGTCTGCAACTGTGCCTGTCTTAGGTTGTTCCTTCCCTGAGGAATCTTACCTGTCTCTGGCTAACCAGCCATCCTCTGGGGCCAAGCAGGGTGATGTGAGGTGTGCAAGTGAGGGAAGGGCAGCGCCCCCAGAGAGGGTCAATTCTCTGTCTCCTCGGTAGCCTATGCCCCCATGGCCTCCACGCCCAGCACCTGCCCCTGACGGCTGTGCCCCTCATGTGCATGCAGTTTTCTGACTCGCGCTGACCCAGTTTTCCTAAGCCCGCACCCTTAGCTCCTCCGCTGCTCAAGCAGGACATCCTGCACCCAGTTGCTTGGCCCAAACACTTTAATTACTTTTAGCCATAGTCTCTGTAACATTTTCAAAGCTTCAGAAAGACTTCTGAATGTTTTCCCACATTTAATCTTCTTTAGTTTATATTTTTATGGATATGTTATTAATATGTTCCCAAAATTGTATGAAATCTCTAGAAATTTGTCAGTGTCTTTGCTGTCCATGATATGTCCCATTATAATGTAATTAGTCATAATTCCAGTTATCTTAAAATGTTACATCACTGAAACAAATTTCCCAGTCAACTGCATTAAAGTGAACTCTCTCAGGTCTTTAATCCTGACCACCTTAGGCCTTTTTTCATTGGTAGCTATTCTTCTACTATGATGCTTTCTGAAAGCTCTTACACTCAGTTACAAGCCAATGTGCTTCATCATCAAAAAAGGAAGGATTAAGTGAAGACATTGATGGGTTCCTGAAATTGCTGACCCAAAATCAAGCAAAATAAGAGTTAATTACATGAGACTGAATGAACTGATGAAGGTGATTAGAATTTTTATAATCTTTTGCTTGAAATATGCTGTTTCCTTAATGACTTATTTTCCAGATTGAGAAACTGCTTTGCCCCTTTTTGGTAAGCTATTTATAACTTGCAACAGTTTAATACATTACGCCTTTGTAAATGAAAATAAAATATTTATCTTTTCTCTCTCCCTGATCTCTCTGGAATTTACAAACTCTTACTGAATACAGTTGACCCTTGAACAACATGGGTTTGAACTGCATGGATCCACTTATATTCAGATTTCTTTCCCTAGTAAATATAGTACCACACGACCTGGGGTTTGTTGAATCCAAGGCTGCAGAACTGCAGATCTGGGGACTGAGTATAAACTGTATGTGAGATTTTAGATTGCACAGATGTTGGTGCCCCTAATCCCACATTGTTCAAGGGCCAACTGTATTATTTTCATGTCAATCAAATTATTTGCATAAATTCTACAACAATCTATTCTCCCTGTAACTGGACACAATTAGAAACATTGATTTATTATCAAGGCTTTGCCTAAAATGTTGTATTTAGAAAGATGTGTATAGAACCAGACATAACCAGACAACTTTCAGGACCTATGTTGGTTTTGTGGAGTCCATGCTTACAAAGTCCCTTGAAAATAACTGGTCTGGTACCTGACTTACAGGGTTCTCAGGCTTACAAGTGAGTAAGGAAATTCACTTCCTGACAGAGCCAGGAAGCTTAGGCTATTTGGGGGACACCGAGAAGGGAGAAGTTCACCAAATCTAGGTATTGCAGGGGAAATACCATGGTGAGTCCATGGCTTGGCTTCCTAGCCTTGAGAGACTTTAAAAATTGAATCTGATAGAAACCCCAGAAATAAACCCAGGCACTGATGGTGAATTAATCTGTGACAAAGGAGGCAAGAATATACAATGGAGAAAAGACAGTCTCTTCAATAAGGGGTGCTGGGAAAACTGGACAGCTACATGGAAAAGAATGAAATCACAACATTTTCTCACACCATATATAAAAAATAAAATCAAAATGGATCAAAGACCTAAATATAAGACAGAATACTATAAAACTTCTAGATGAAAACATAGGCTGAACACTCTAACATAAATTGCAGCAATATTTTTTTGAATCTGTCTCCTACAGTAATGGAAACAGAGCAAAAAATAAACAAATAGGACCTAATTAAACTTAACAGCTTTTGCACAGCATAGGAAATCATAAACAAAACATAAAGATAACCTACAGAATTGGAGAAAATATTTGCAAATGATGCAACCAATGATGAATTAATTTCCAAAATACACAAACAGCTTAATATCAAACAAACAAATAACTCAATCAAAAAAATGGGTGGAAGACCTAAATAGACATTTCTCCAAAGAAGACATACAGATGGTCAACAGACACATAAAAATATGCTAAAGATTACTATTAGAGAAATGCAAATCAAAATTACAGTGAGGTATCACCTCACACCAGTCAGAACAGCCATCATCAAAAAGCCTACAAATATTAAATGCTGGAAAGGGTGTGGAGAAAAGGGAACCCTCCTATACTGTTGGTGGGAATGTAAGTTGGTGCAGCCACTATGGAGAACAGTATGGAGGTTCCTCAGAAAACTAAAATGATCCAACAATGCCACTCCTGGGCATATATCCCGAGAAAACTGTAATTTGAAAAGATACCTGCATACCCAGTGTTTACAGAAGCACTATTTACCATAGTGAAGACATGGAAGCAACCAAAGTGTCCATTGACAGATGAATGTATAAAGGAAATGTGGTATACATACACAACGGAATACTACTCAGCCATAAAAATGAATATAATAATGCCATCTGCAGCAATATGGGCAAACCTAGAGATTATTATACTAAGTGAAGTTAGAGAAAGACAAATATGTGATATCGCTTATATGTGGAGTCTAAAAAAATGATATAAAAGATTTTATTTACAAAATAGAAATAGACTCATAGACATAGAAAACAAACTTGTTACCAAAGGGGAAATGGGGGAGGAGGGATAAATTAGGAGTTTGGGAATAAAATATACACACTACAATACATAAAATAGACAACAACAATGACCTAGGTGTATAGCACAGGAAACTATACTTAATATCTTGTAATAACCTATCATGGAAAAAAATCCAAATATATATATATGTATGTTTAGATATATATACACACACATATATATTTGGATTTATATATATTATATGATACATGATATATATTTATAAATACATATTTACAAATACATAAATATACATATAACTGAATCACTTTGCTGTACACATGAAACTAACACAAAAGTGTAAATTAACTATATTTCAATAAAAAATTTACAACTAAATAAATAAAAATAAAAATTGAATCTGAGGCTCCCTATTAGCAGTTCCAGTAGTACAAACTACTCTGCTCTGAGAAGAACCACGACAGTGACACGAGTGTACGTGCTGGCACAGAAGGCACTCAAGCTGCAAACCGGGGAATTTGTTCATTGCCAATGCTGTCCTCACTCCACCATCTCTAGATTATTTATTCTATTATTTATTAAGTTCTCTGTAGGTCAGCAAGGATCTGACCCTCTCAGTAACTAAGAAGGAGGTACCATAGTCAACCCACATTACAGATGAAGAAACTGAAGTCCAGGGAGTTAGTCACTTGGCCAGGGTTTCTGAGATAGAAAGAGATTAGATACAGGGTATTAATCTACAACCTGCATGTCCAGAGTCTTGCACCAACCACTGTGCTATCTGGCTTTGGGAATAACCAGAAAATAGGCTTATAATCATCTGAATGGACTTTCAAGTTGAAGCATAGCCTATACCCCCAAAAGTCTGGAAATCATATGTGTATTGCTTCATGAATTACCCACAGGGAACACATCTGGTAACCAGCACACATAGGAAATTGAACGTTACCAACGATCTGGGCACCCCCTGACACCACCATGCCAGGTTATGTTCCTCTCTTCCCCAAGGAAAGCCAATTTTCTAACTTTTGAATTAATTTTGCTTTTGGTTGAAATTGATTACAGTGGGATAATAGTGCTCTCTTTTAGATCTGGCTTCTTTCATTATGCTTGTTAGAATCATACCTGTTCCTCAAAGTGGCTGTAGTGCAGTTTTATTTCTGTATAATATTCTATTATAAAAATATACACCATATGCAAAAATTAAGTCAAAATGATCAAAGATCTAAATGTGAGACATAAAACTATAAAACTTCTAGAAGAAAACACAGCAGGAAATCTTCATGACATTGAATTTGGCAAGGACTTCCTGGATATGAAAACATAAGCACAAGCAACAGAAGTAAAAATAGGCAATGTGGAGTCTATCAAAAGTTAAAACTTCTGAGCATCAAAGCACACAACAGGCAGAGTGAAAAAGCAACCTATGGAATCAGAGAAGATAGTTGCCCATCATATATCCAAAAAAAAGTTAATGACTAGAAGACATAAGGGACTCCTATGACCAGGGATCCCACCCACCTACCCTGCAGCCAGCAGACCCGGGACCTGCAAGGCCCTGCTACCAGTTGTCCCAGACCAAGCCCTGCCCACCAGTGGTCAGCAGGCTGGAGGCTGAGTCCCCACTGTCCTTGGCGGATTCGGCCAGGGAAGGGGGGGATGGGGAGAAAGAAGTGTCTTTTTTTTTTTTTGGCAAAATGTGATTTGGACAGGAAGGATGTGTTCTGTCTACAGGCACAGATTCTATAAAGTGCATCCTGCACATGAGGTAATGTGGGGTGAGGCCTGCATCCCTCCCCAGGTCCTGGAGGAGTGAAGGCATGTTTCATGCTCTCCTCCAGGAGGTGGCTGCCCTCAGGTCTCCTCCCAGAAGCCTCTCTCATTGCCCTCTGACTGTATGGCCTGGGACATATGCCACCACCTGTGCCCCCTCCAGAAGCCTCAAGCACACCCAGCCCTGAGCAGATGACTCCCTGCTAAGCTTTGCTGGCATCCATCTCAGGACCAGGCACTGAGCTGGACTTTGCAGGTGCTTCCTGTGAAATGACAGGCACTGCCAGGCAGAAGCACATGTGGTGATGTGGAAATATTTTACCTATGAAACACAGTCCGCACTCAACTGACTGGCACTGACTGGCCAGGAGGTGGGGGTTGCTCGTGTGAGTCACTGGGTAGATGGCTAGGGAGCTTCTCTTGGGCTTCTCCCCTTCTGCAGGCTGGGACCCCCAAGCACTGCCCTGGGGAGAAGCAAGAGGATTTGGTTTTATTTTTAAGATGAAGAAGAAGACCTTGAAAGAGGCATGTAAGCATTTCACAGAATGGGTCCCTGTAGATGTTTGCATAACAAGTGCCTAAATCCTCAAAAATAGGGAAGAAACTGCACATGAGGACAAGCAGATTTGCCCTAGAAGCAAAGGTCTTTCAGTACGTATTTCACGTTTAGAACAATGCCCTTGAGGTTGGGGTTCTTAAAAGGTGATGGGGAAGGAAGTGGGAAACAGCCTTGGGTTGGTTGGGCCTTGAGGCTGATCCACACCTTGTGGGGCCTAAACCATAGAACTCTATAGTTTGGGTGGTGTTTTTTAAGAAAAAACCCCAGACTTTTGTGTGGAATCTAAGAAGGGGCTGTGCAAGTGAGGGCCCTGCGGTTTCAGCCTCTGTAGCTTCCCAGGAAACCGGCCTCTGGTGGTGAGTCAAGTCCAGGGTTAGTAAGAAAACCTCTTCCCATGGGTCTGCTCTGACCCTGTAGACTGTGTGACTTTGACCTGGTCATCTCTCCCCCAGATGGTGTACTGAACTCAATGGCTGTGTGACCTTGACCCGGCCACCTCTTCTCTCTGGATAATCCCCAACCCCCTCAATGGAGCATCTGAAGGCCCTCTACATATTTAAGAAGAAGACAGAGACCGCACTGAGGGATTCCTCCAGGGAGAGATGAAAGAGGCGAGCTGTTTAGAGGTGGTACCTGATTTAAATGCGGTTTTGACTCACACTCTCATTACTACTTATCAATGTGCCTATTGTTTTTGTTTCAAAGCTCATTGTGTACCAGGCAAAGATGCCAGTAATGTGGGAAAACCTCACATCTGTAGGGAGCAGCTCTCCTCTCTGTAGGCTGCAGTCCCCCCACCCCCATCATGATCCCCACTATTCTGGCCTGGACTGTGTGCCCATGTGCCCACATGCATGTGGGGGAGGCAGGCACACTCATGGGGTTTCTCTTTCTGGGGCCCTTTGCCCTCCTTAGTTTGTGCTGAACACACTGACACACACAAGCCTCAGTGCCCAAGCTGTGCCTTGCTGTGATGGCTTTGGTCTTAGCTCCACTGTGGCCCACCCTATCAAAATCAAGTCAGCTTCAGGTCCAGCTTGACCCAGGTCCTCAAATTATGACATCAGGAGTTACCTTATCGCTGGTTTCCACACTGGCCTTACTCTCTGCTCAGTTAGCTGATGAAGTGGCCCTGGCAGCCCCCCAGAGGGGAGAGAGCTTCTCATTCACAATAGTTCTATTGTAAGTCCTGGCACAGGTTTCCTGGGACCAGGTCACATGTCCACCCTCAAACAGGTTACTGAAAGGAAGAGATGAAATCTGCTGATTGGCCATATCTAGATTATATGCTCACCTTTTGATTCTGGTATTAAAGAGAGTTAACTTCCTGCAAACCACATGGACTAGGAAAGGCTGGTGTTGAGGGGGTTTCACAGGAAAAAAGATGTACTGTTGCCACATGATGAGAAGAGAGAGAGCTGGAAGGAAAGGGAGTCACAGACATTCATGACCCCACCCAGGGCAGTGAGCATCCCGGGAT
This sequence comes from Hippopotamus amphibius kiboko, assembly GCF_030028045.1. NCBI lineage: Eukaryota > Metazoa > Chordata > Mammalia > Artiodactyla > Hippopotamidae > Hippopotamus > Hippopotamus amphibius. The sequence goes on along the minus strand of NC_080190.1, from coordinate 87,936,460 downwards.
CTGAAGGGATAAGTTCACCCCACACCAAGTGGAAAACCCGACTCAGAACCTCTAAGAATCACACATACATTAGTGGTCATGGAGCCTGGAGTTGACAGCCAAATGGAGACAGGGCCTGCGGCAAGCAGAGCAGAAATAAACACAGGCTTTCCTGCTGGGGCTGCTGGCCTGGGAGGCTGAGGTCTGGGCAGAGGAACAGGTGCCCAGGGGCTGTGTCATATGGAGCCCAGACACAGGGAAGAGCAGGTAGGGTGAGGAGCTCTGGGGGAATTCTCCAGGGAGCTTGTTAGAAATGCAGCATCTCAGGCCCCACTCCAGACCTCCTGTATCAGAATCTGAATAGGTGATCCATGTGCACTGCTGGCTAAAGACTCCTCTCTTGTCTCATAGCCCTCACATTCAGGGGTGGTGGGACTTATGCTAGGTCTTCGGTCAGACTTTCTGGAGGGCAGTGTGCCTCTGTTTCTGAAGGAGCCTTAAACATACTCATGTTCTATCATGGGGCCAATATTTCTACTTTTCAGACATTACAAAATCACCAGAGGCAGGGAAAATAATGTTATGCACAGAGGTGTTCATTATTGTATTATTTATAGTCAGAAACTACAGCATATCCACAAATAGGAAAGGGTGAAGTCAGGTATGGCACCTTAGACATTGACTGTTATGTTACCATTTGAAATATTCTTTTAAAAGAAATCTATAGGGAATGGGCAGTGAGTATAGTGGTAAACAAGACAGACATAGTGTCTGCTCTCTTGGAGCTGATACTCTATGGGGGAAGATGGACAATAAACAAGTGGACAAATGAGACTAGGGCACAGAAGGAAGAAGGGGAGATGTGGTAGAGAACCAGAGTTGGGGAGGTTCCTTAGATGGGGAAACAGGGAAAGCTTGTTCTAGGAGCTGGCATCTAAAGTGAAATCCAAAGTTGAGAAGGAGCCAACAAAATGAACAGCCAGGCAAAGATTTTGCAGGCTAAGGGAACAGGAATTACCAAGATGCTGGGGTTGAGGAGCTTGGCTGTGTGAGGGAAGTAATGGAAAATGTGTGGCTGGAGCAGGACAAACCAGAGGAAGCTGGAAGCGGAGGAGGCTGAAGAAGTGAGCAGGGCCAGACCCCTCAGGCCTCCTGGGCTGTGAGTGAAGTGTGGGCTTTATTCTAAGGGCTGAGTGTTACAAGAGTGCATGGAGAGAGGGAGCAATATTAGTAAGAGGGCAGAATAGGAGGTCCCAGCCCTCATTCCCCCATAGAAACACTGATTTGACAACCATCTACAGACAAAAATACCTTTGTGAGAGCTCTGGAGTCTAGTTGAGTGGTTCCAGAAATCCAGTGGACCACAAAATGCAAGGTCAGCCACACTGAAGGGGTAGAAAGAGCAGTGTCACTTTGCTTGCATCACCCCTCCCCCCAGGCTGACAAAACCAGAGCCAAGAGAGATCCCCCAGCCCACAATTTCTCCCACAGGATAAAGAGAGAGCAGGTGGGGGTCTGGCTCCCCAGCCTTCTGGGGCAGTGTCTAAAATCTCTGCTTATCTTGATGCACCCAGACCACTGAAGAAATCAGCATGGCTGGATTGTCTGGGAGCAGCTAAGAACAAAGAAAAGGGTGCAAACTCATAGCAGCCAACCTATACACCTCCAAAGACACAATTCCCCAAAGATGGTGCCCCACACACTCCCACACATGGCACATGAGCCTAGGCAGCCAGTGAAGACCTCAGCAACCAACTTGACTCCACAGGACTGGGGGAAGGTGCACAACCTGAGACTGCTTCTTCAGGAGGGAGGGACAGTGGGATTGAGCTCATTGTCCTGGCAACTCTGTGCATGGCCCTCTGGAAAAAGAGTGACTCCTGGCTCTGTGGGGTAGGGAAAAGGCACAAAATTCTAAGACATGCCTTTCAGAAGGGAGAGACAGAAATGATGCCTGCACCCAATGCCCTGGCCTAACAGGGCACACCCTAGAGAAAAGGAATAAGCAGCTCTCAGCTCCTTACACAGCTCTATGGGATCAGGAGAATGCCCACAGTCCTAAGACTAGCCCCCCAAGAAGGGATGAGAGGAGTAGAGTAGGCACATCTGTACACAAGTTTGATAGATTCTCAGAATCTCTAACCAGGTGAAGGTTTTTTTCCCTTCCCAAGCCAGTACATAAGGACTGGAAGAGGCAACTACTTCTTCAAAAGTACAGACATCAACATAGGATAAAATGATCACAAAGAATCAGGAAACATGACATCACCAAAGGAACAAAGCAAAGTTCCAGTAACAGATCCCAAAGAAATGGAGATCTATGAATTGTTTCACAAGGAATTCAAAATAATCATCTTAAAGAAGTTCACTGAACTATAAGAGAATGCAGACAGACAACTAGACTAAATCAGAAAAAACAATACATGATCACAATAAGTTCAACAAAGAGATAGAAACCATAAAAAAGAACCCACACATAAATTCTGGATAAAAGAATACAATGACTGCACTGAAAAATTCAATAGTTTCAACAGCAGAATTGATCACACAGAGGAAAGAATCAGTGAACTCAAAGACAGGTTATTTGAAATGCACTCAAAGACAGGTTTTTTGAAATGCTCTACTCAGAGAAGCAAAAGTAAAAACGAATGAAAAAGCATGAATGAAACCAACAGGACCCATAGGACACAGTCAAGAAAAACCATACGACTTAATGGGAGTTTCAGGAGGAAAACAAAAAGGAGAAGAAAGCTTATTTAAGTAAATAATGGCTAAAATTTTCCCAAATCTGGGGAAGGAAAGGACATCTAGGCTCATAAAGCCCAAAACCCCAAATAGACTGAACCTAAAAAAGGTCTACACTGAGGCACATTAAAATGAAATAGTCAGAAGTTAAACAGAGAATGTTGAAAACAGAAAAAGAAAAATGACTCATCACAGAAAATGAAACTCCGCTAGAGTCTGTCATACAGAGTGAAGTAAGCCAGAAAGAGAAAAACAAATACCGTATGCTAACTCACATATATGGAATCTAAAAAAATGGCGACAGGGCAAGAATAAAGATGCAGATGTAGAGAACAGATTTGAGGACATGGGGTGGGGGGGTGGCAAAGGGGAAGCCAGGATGAAGTGAGACAGTAGCATTGACATATATACACTACCAAATGTAAAACAGATAGCTAGTGGGAAGATGCTGCATAACACAAGGAGATCAACTCAATGGTGGGTGATGAATTAGAGAGCTGGAATAGGGAGGGTGGGGAGGAGTCACAGGAGGGAGGGGATATAGGGATATATTTATAAATACATCTGATTGACTGTTGTACAGCAGAAACTGGCACAACAGTGTAAAGCAATTATACTCCAATAAAGAGCTTTTAAAAAAAGATTATCAGCAGAATTTTTAGCAGAAACCTTGAAGGTCAAGAGAGAATAGGATGATATATATTCAAAATGCTGAAAGAAAAAAAATCTTCCATTCAAGAATACTATGCCTGGCAAAACTGCCCTTTAAAAATGAAGGAGAGATACTTCCCAGACCAACAAAAACTGAGGGAGTTTTTTACCACTAGACCTGCCTTACAAGAAGTGCTAAGGAGAGTTTGTCAAGTTGAAACAAAAGGACACTAAACAACCACACAAAATCATAAGAAAGTATAAATTTTACTGGTAAATATATAAAGAACAATGTAATACTGTAATGGTGGTGAAAAATCACTTTTAGCTCTAGTTGAAAAGTTAAAAGAAAAAAGTATTAAGAATAATTAGGGGGTGGGGGGCAAAGGGGAAGCTGGGACGAAGTGAGAGAGTAGCTTTGACATGTATATACTACCAACTGTAAAATAGATAGCTAGTGGGAAGTTGCTGTATAACAAAGGGAGATCAACTCAATGATGGGTGATGCCTTAGAGGGCCAGGACAGGGAGTGTGGGAGGGAGTCGCGGGAGGGAGGGTATATGAGGATATATGTATAAACACAGCTGATTCACTTTGGTGTACCTCAAAAGCTGGTACAAGAGTGTAAAGCAATTATATTCCAATAAAGAGCTTAAAAAAAAAGAACTATAACTACAATAATCAATCAACAATTACTTTAAATTTAAATGGATTAAACTCACTAATCAAAAGACATTGAGTGACCAAATGGATAAAACAACAAGCTACTACTCTATGCTCTGTATGAGAGACTCACTATAGCTTTCAGAACACTCAAAGGTTGAAAGTAAAGGGATAGAAAAAGATATTCCATACAAATGGTAACCAAAAGAAAGCATGATGGCTAAACTTATACGAGACAAAATAGACTTTGAATCCAAAACTGCTACATGAGATAAAGAAGATCATTATGTAATAATTAAAGGGTTTATTCAACAGGAACATATAACAGTTCTCTATGCACCCATTCCACTCCTGGGTATATATCTGAAAAAAGCAGGAACACTAATTCAAAAAGATACATGGACCTCCATGTACACAGCAGCACTATTTACAATTGCCAAGATGTAGAAGTAAGCTAAGTGACCATCAACAGATGAATGGATAAAGTAGGTGTGGTGTATATATACAGTGGAATACTACTCAGCCATAAAAAAGAATGAAATTTTGTCATTTACAGCCACATGAATGGACTTGGAGGGCATTTTTCTAAGTGAAATAAGTCAGAGAAAAACAAATACTGTGTGAAATCACATGTGGAATCTAAAAAGTACAACAAACTAGTGAAAAAGAGGCAGACACAGATATAGAGAACAAACCAGTGGTTACCAGTGGGGGAGGGGCAATATTGGGGTAGGAGAGTGGGAGGTACAAACTATTGGTTGTAAGACAGGCTTAAGGATGTATTGTACTATATGGGGAATATAGCCAATAATTTGTAGCAACTAAAAATGGAAACTAAACTTTAAAATTTTTTACATACAAATATACATATATTTATTACATACACTCATTACAGATCTATTTATGTGTATTTTTTAAGTTCTTTATTGGAATATAATTGCTTTACACTGTTGTGCCAGTTTCTGCTGTACAACAAAGTCAATCAGCTGTATTTATACATATATCCCCCATCCCCTCCCTCCCAAGACTCCTTCTCACCCTCCCTAACCCAACCCTCTAAGTCATCACCAATCATGCAGTTGATCTCCCTGTGTTATGCAGCATCTTCCCACTAGCTATCTATTTTACATTTGGTAGTGTATATATGTCAAAGCTACTCTCTCACTTCATTCCAGCTTCCCCTTTGCCTCCCCACCCCGTGTCCTCAAGTCCGTTCTCTACATCTGCGTCTTTAGTCTTGCCCTGTCACTGTGTTCATCAGTACCATTTTTTTAGATTTCATATATGTGAGTTAGCATACGGTATTTGTTTTTCTCCTTCTGGCTTACTTCGCTCCACATGACAGACTCTAGGTCCATCTACCTCACTGCAAATAACTCAGTTTCATTCCTTTTTATGACTAATATTCCATTGTCTATATGTGCCACATCTTCTTTATCCATTCATCTGTTGATGGGCATTTAGCTTGCTTCCATGTCCTGGCAAATAGTGCTGCAATGAACATGTTAGTACATGTTTCTTTTGGGATTATGGTTTTCTCAGGGTATATGCCCAGGAGTGGGATTGCTGGGTCATATGGTAGTTCTACCTTTAGTTTTTTAAGGAACTTTCATACTGTTCTCCATATTGGTGGTATCAACTTACATTCCCACCAACAGTGCAGGAGGGTTCCCTTTTCTCCACACCCTCTCCAGCATCTATTAGTTCTAGATTTTTTGATGATGGCCATTCTGACCGGTATGAGGTGATACCTCATTGTGGCTTTGACTTGCACTTCACTAATGATTAGTGATGTTGAGCATCTTTTCACGTGTTTGTTAGCCATCTGCATATCTTCTTTGGAGAAATGTCTATTTAGGTCTTCTGCCCATTTGTGGATTGGGTTATTTGCCTTTTTGGTATTGAGCTACATGAGCTGCTTGTATATTTTGGAGATTAATCCTTTAACAGTTGCTTCATTGGCAAATATTTTCTCCCATTCTGAGGGTTGCCTTCTCGTCTTATTTATGGTTTCTTTTGTTGTGCAAAAGCTTTTAAGTTTCATTAGGTCCCATTGTTTATTTTTGACTTTATTTCCATTATTCTAGGAGGTGGGTCAAAAAGGATCTTGCTTTCCTTTATGTCATAGAGTGAAGAATTTAGTAAAGTAGCAGGATACAAAATTAACACACAGAAATCTCTGTATTCCTATACATTTAACAATGAAAGATCAGAAAGAGAAATTAAGGAAACACTCCCATTCACCACTGCAACAAAAAAAATAAAATACCTAGGAATAAACCTGCCTAAAGAGGCAAAAGACCTGTATGCAGAAAACTATAAGACACTGATGAAAGAAATCAAAGATGATACAAACAGATGGAGGGATGTACCATGTTTTTGGATTGGAACAATCAAGATTGTGAAAGTGACTATACTACCCAAAGCAATTTACAGATTCAATGCAATCCCTATCAAATTACCAATGGCATTTTTCACAGAACTAGAACAAGAAATCTTATGATTTGTATGGAAATGCAAAAGACCCTGAATAGCCAAAGCAATCTTGAGAAGGAAAGATGGAGCTGGAGGAATCAGGCTCCCTGACTTCAAACTATACTACAAGGCTACAGTGATCAAGACAGTATGGTACTGGCACAAAAACAGAAATATAGATCATGGAACAGAATAGAGAGCCCAGAGGTAAACCCACACACATATAGGCACCTTATCTTTGACAAAGAAGGCAAGAATATACAATGGAGAAAAGATAGCTTCTTCAACAAAATTTTTTTAATTAAAAAAATTAATACAAATAAGTAAAAAATGAAGTTTGGGATTAACATATACTCAGTACTATATATAAAATAAACAACAAGGACCTACTGTATAGCACAGGGAACTATATTCAATATCTTATAATAACCTATAACGGAAAGGAATATGAAAAAGAATATATATATATTACATATATATGTATCACTTTGCTGTAAACCTGAAACTAATACAACTCTGTAAATTAACTATAACTTCAATTTTTTAAATGGTTATAAAAATAAATAAACAAACATATATATATGCATCCAGTATCAGAACTCCTAAAGATACAAAGCCAACATATACAGATCTAAAGGGAGAAATTGATGGCTATACAATAGTAGTAGGAGACTTGAATACTCCACTTTCAATAATGGATGGCATATCCAGACAAAAATCAATATGGAAACAGCAGAGTTGAACATCAGTATAAATCAACGTACCCAACAGATACACAGTGAACATCCAACAGTAGCAGAATGAAGCTTCTTCAGTGCACACGTGGATTCTCCAGGATAAATCACATTGTAGATCACAAAAGAAGTCTTAACAAATCCTTTTTTATAAATTTATTTATTTATAATTTTACTTATTTGCTGCATTGGGTCTTCGTTGCTGTGCATGGGCTTTCTCTAGTTGCAGTGAGGGGGGCTACTCTTTGTTGTTGTGCCTGGACTTCTCATTGCAGTGGTTTCTCTTGCTGCAGAGCACTGGCTCTAGGTGTGTGGGCTTCAGTAGTTGTGGCATGTGGGCTCAATACTTGTGGCTCACAAACTCTAGAGCACAGGCTCAGTAGTTGTGGCACATGGACTTAGTTGCTTGGCGGCATGTGGGATCTTCTGGGCCCAGGGATTGAACCCGCGTCCCCTGCATTGGCAGGAAGATCCCTAACCACTGCACCACCAGGGAAGCCCAGTCTTAACTAATTTAAGGAGCTTGAAATCATCTGAAATGTCTTTTCTGATCACAGTGGAATGAAATTATAAATCAATAAGAGAAGGAAAATGCGGAAATTCATAAATACATGGAAATTAAACAACACCCTCTTGAATAACATTGTTGATCAAAGAAGAAACTTAAAGAGAAATTAGAAAATATTTTGAGGCAAATGGAAAGTACCAAGAGATAACAATAAATACCACATCACAAAAGAAAAATCTCAAATGACCTAAATTTACACTTCACAGAACTAGAAAATGAACAAACAACAAACTAAGCCCCAAGTTAGCAGAAGGAAAAAAAAAGATCAGAGCATAAATAAATAAAACTGTAAAACAGAAAAACAGTAGAAAGAAATAGATGAAACTAAGAGGTGGTTGTTGAAAGATAAAACAAAATTGACAAACCCTTAGCAAGATTAAGAAAAAAAGAGAGAAGACTCACATAAAATCATAAATGCTAGAGAAAACATTACAACAGATGCCTTAGAAATAAAAAACTTATTAGAAATGATTATGAACAATTATATAGCAATACATTTCACAACTGAGAAGAAATGGATAAATTCCTAGAAACACACAATCTATGAAGATGAAACCAAGAAGAAATTGAAAGCTTGAACAGACCAATAATAAATGAGATTGAATCAGTAACCAAACATCTCTCAACAAAGAAAAACTCAGGGCCAAGTCTTCACAGGCAATTCTACAAAACATTTAAAGAAGAATTAATACTAATCCTTTTTAAACTCTTCCAAAAATGGAAGGAAGAACACTTCCAAACTCATTTTCTGAAGCCAGCATCACCCTGGCACCAAGGCCAGGCAAAAAGTTAGAAATAGAGCTACTGGGACTTCCCAGGTGGCACAGTCATTAAGAATCTGCCTGCCAATGCAGGGGACATGGGTTCTATCCCTGGCCTGGGAAGATCCCACATGCCACAGAGAACTAAGCCTGTGCACCACAACTACTGAGCCTGAGCTCTAGAGCACACAAGCCACAACTACTGAGCCCACATGCAGCAACCACTGAAGCCTGTGCACCTAGAGCCCATGCTCCTCAACAAGAGAAGCAACTGCAATGAGAAGCCAGCACACCTCAATGAGGAGTTGTCCCTGCTTGCCACAACTAGAGAAAGCCCGCGTGCAAAATAATGAAGACTCAACCCAGCCAGAAGGAAGGGAGGCAGGAGGAAGGAAGACAAGGAGGGAGGGAGAGAGGGGAAAGGAAGAAAGGAAGAAGGAAAGAAGGAAAGGAAAAGAAATAGAACTACTATATGATCCAGCAATCCCACTTCTGTGTGTACACACAAAGGAATTGAAATCAGGATCTCAAAGCGGTATCTGCACTCTCTGTTCACTGCAGCATTGTTTACAATAGCCAAAACATGGAAGCAACCTAAATGTGCATTGCCTGGTGAAATGGCTAAAGAAAATGTGATATACACACAAAATGGGATATTATTCAGCCTTTAAAAAAAGAAGGAAATCCTGCCATTTGCAACAACATGGATGAACGTGGAGGGCATTATGCTAAGTGAAGCAAGCCAGGCACAGAAGGACAAATACTACATAGCACCACCTATATGAGGAATCTAAAACAGCCAGACCCGTAGAAGAGAGTAGAAGGGTGGTTGCCAGGGCCTGGGGAGGGGGGAACACGGAGGTGATGGTCAAAGGGTCCAGAGTGTCAAGTACGCAAGATGAGTAAGTTCTAGGGATCCACGTGGCACAGTGCCTGTAGTTCATAAGGCCATAGCATATACTTGGAGCTTGGCTAAGAGGGTAGATTTCCCATTAAGTGTTCTTACAATAAAAAATAAAGAGGGTGGGGGAAATTTGGACCTGATGGATGTATTTATGGCATAGACTGGTGATGGTTTCACAGATGAATATTTATCTCCAAGTTGTCAGGTTGTATACATTAAATATGTACAGCTTTTTCTATGTCAACTGTGCAACATACGGTGGTTTAAAAAAAAGTGAATAGAATCTGATTTCGTCCAGGGAGCTGAAGGCCACATGGACAAAGCCACTGGGACACATTTATAATCCACATTCAGTGAGCAGGGCTGGCAGAGAATAATGCAAACTGTGTCAATTTGACTATAGAAAAAAATAGAAAACATGAAAAATATTGCAGTGATTCGCTCCAGATGGTGGGATTACAGATGATTACTTGTTTTTCTCAAGGTTTCTGTATTTCTTTCACACAGGAAAAACAGTGGAGGTGATTTCAGAATCTGAATTTGTATCGGTCACAGTGATTAGTTACAGATGACAGAATCCACTCTTTGTGGTTTGTGGCTTATTCCTGGGTGTTCGGACTGAGATTCCAGGACTACCAGGGAACCAAGAGTGGAGGCCCCATAGCCAGGGACATCACAGCCTAGACAATCACCTGACTCCACCCGATTCTGTTGCCATGGAAACCCCACTGCCTGTGATGCTCAGGCCCAGACACCAGGTTGCTGCTGTGGGAGAACCAGACCCCTCTGTTCCCTGCTGGCCAGGAGCCCCATCCCTTCACCACCCTGTGCTGCTCACTTCCACCTTTAAAATCTTGGGCAGGCATCTGTCCAGAGGAGCTGAGGTCACTGGCAGAACCCTAGCTGCACAGGTGTCTGGGAAATGTAGATTTCAGGGTTCCCAGAGACCAAAGTCATGGAAGGAGAGGGTGGCACAGAGGTTGAATGAGTCAGTCTGCAGGATCCACCACAGAAGCAAGACAAGTCTTGACCTTCTGAAGTCCACACGGCAGCTCAGTTATCCATGGTCTTATGATAAGGACAGTGGGAGGCTCTCTCTCAGTCCAAGGAGCACTGGCTGTCAGAGCCCCTTGCCCTGTCCTCCTCTCACTTCCAAATGCCAGCACCTCTCTGCCTGGGGCTTCTGCTGCTGCTGGAGACCCCTTGGCCTCCTTGGGGTGGGCTGCAGTGTGCAGCTTAACATCCCCCAGGAGCAGACTCAGCCAGGACCCCAGCTGCCTCTGTACTGGCTCCCAGGCTCCCTGGTGGGCCAATTCCTGCTGCCTACAATGGGGGGGATCCTCTAGTGGGGGGATCCTGTATTGGGGAGATCTTGTAGTGGGGGATCCTGTAGTGGGGGCTCACCTCCTCAGTTACACCTTCAGGCAGCTGGTAAGAGAAGCGGCTTCATCCATCAGTCCCTCCAGGCTGGGTGTCTGCCTTGTCTCCTTCCACATTCTTGGGGCTAATTGTCCCTGTCACCCCCAATCCACACGAGGCTCCTGGAGGTTGAGTGACCTTCTGGGGTCCCTTGGCAGGCAGCAAGAGGCAGGGCTGGGCAGGGACCAGGAAGGTCTGCCTGGGGTTCCTTCCTGTTCCCTGGTGTGTCCCAGCCTCTCAGACACAGGACCAGCGGGCTCCTGGCACTGCTGGGGCAGTGCTGATGCCCACCTGGAATTTCTGGGCAGGGAGTCCAGGGACCTTCTGGAAACGGGTTTATACTCAGACAACTGGGAACTACCTGTTGGTCACTCTTTTGCTACCAGTGACTGGGCATGGCAGGGGGTGTGCTGGCAGGTTCATCCGCCTGTGGCAATGGGCCTGGGTGTTGTCACCAGGGGGCTCTGTCTCCCTTTTAAAAATGACAGTTCATCACTGTTGAACAATTGTTCATTTTTTCCATTGAAACTTGTTGATGTACACACAGGAAACATACAAAACTGATCTCCACGTGTGCATGTGTTGTACACAAAGTTCCCCTACAGTGTAGACATGGGTCTTCACCCGTGAGTCAGTAAGTGGGCATTTCCAGTGTGTCCCTCCTGAAAACGGCCCTCTCCTCGGGTGACAGTGCCCTGACATTTGGGACAAACTTGTCCCCACTGGGCCTCATGGTCTGACTCCCAGGCGGGCACCTCTCAGCCGAGGCACTGGGGTTTTCTGTGTTACTTCATTCAGATGGACTGTGACAGGCGACTCTCTCTGCTGCTCTGGATGGCTGGGCTCAAAAGTTCCCGTGGCTGCTCAGGGTCCCTCATGTGGATGGGCCACAGGCACCCATTCTCCTGATGAGACATGCAAGCCCTGTTCTAGCCTAGGACCTGGGGACACACCATCCGGCCGTGTTCCACGTTTCACTAGCGTTTACGCCCAGGAGCAGAACGTCTGGGTCAGAGGGTGCCTTACCTTCCTGGTCAAGGCCAGCGACTTTTCTAAAACCGGGACAGGTACCTGTGCCGAGCCCCGTGCAGACCTGGGAGGAGGGGGCGCATTTATCAAAACACTATTCAAAGAAATCAAAGCTGCAGCTGCAGACTGACCCCTTCTGGGGGGTGGGGACGGAGGCTGTTTTGAGGGGGTGAACAGGGAGGGAGGCCTGGCTGATGCCCTCCGCCACCCACTCCCTCCCTGAGTTAGGAACACAGATGCTGAGAGTGTCCGTGGCCAGAAAGTATGAGCTGCAGGAAGCATCCGAGCAGGAGAGAGGGTGTGTGCAGAGGCCTCGAGGCTGCAGGGTGTGTGGTTCGTGTGCTGCAGCTGCCACGACTTGGGCCACAGGCTGGGCAGCTTCAGCACTAGAAGTGTGTCTCCCCACAGCCATGCAGCCCCTTCGTCTCATGTCAGGACCCCGGCCCTGCTGGATTAGGCCCCACCCTTAGGACTGTGTTCAACCTTTGTGCCTCCTCACAGGCCCCATCTCCAAATGCTGCCACACTGGGGGGCTGGGACCCCAACATATGAATCAGGGGACATGAACACTCCGTCTGTAACAGGGGTGAGAGGAGGTGGAGGGCCGGGAGCAGGCGTGGGGGGATGGCTGTGGGGCAACGGCATTTCCGGACCTGCTGCTGTGAAACCAACACCCCTAAATGCAGTGGCTTAAAACAATCATCATTTATCCCTGGGGGACTCCACACTTTGGGCAGGGCCTGGCGACAGCTCCTCTCTGTCACATGTGACTGCAGCTGAGGCCTCGCTCACAGTGGCTGCCATCTGGGGCTCAGCTGGGCTGGTGGCCAGGCCTGGTCCTCCTGTGTGTGGCTGCTGGGCTTCGTCACAGCCTGGGGGCTGGTTTCTCAGAGGAAGCAAAAGCTACCTGTCCCTTTGCAGGCTGGGCCTGCCCCTGCAGGAGTGTCATTTCTGCCATTGTTGAAGTCACAGCATCCAGGGACAGCTACTGGCCACTCAGGTCACAGATCTCGTCTTTTTTCTTTTGTTAATAAAAATTGTATGAATTTCAGGGGAACGGCATGACGTTTTGGTGTCTGTGTACACAGTGGAATGATTACTACAGGCGAGCTAGTTAACATATCCAACTGCTCAGACAACTATCACTTTGTGGTGTGGTCTGAGGACCGCAAGTCTACTCTCCTGGCGAGTTTCCCCCACGAGATGCAGTAGCGCTAACTGCACTCCCCCTGCTGTGCCTTGCAACTCTAGACTCACTCAGCTTACAGAACTGTAACTTTTACCTTTTGACCAACCTCTCCCCATTTCTCCCACCCCAACTCTGGTGACACAGGGACTCGTCTTCTCTCGGCCGTGCGCTGCAGGAAACATGTCTCCTGGGCTTTTTATCTTCTTGACCTTGATGTGCACACTGGCCAGCACAGCCTCAGATGGTTAAAAGACAGGGGGCTGGAGCACACGAGAGCTGTGACGTCAGAGCCAGCTGCCCCGAATGCCACCACCTGTGGCCGGTGCCTGTGTGGCCAGTGCACATGGGTCCCATGACTGGAGTTGCAGCTGAGTGTGCGTGTTGACCTTGAGTGAGGTCATGGCTGTGATGAGATCCTCTGGGGGGGGGTCTCACCCAGGAGAGGCTGCATGACCACAACCATCTCTGTGTCCTGCCTGTGGGGGGTGGAAGGTGTGTCCAGCCCTGTGCGCCCACCTCAGAGAAGCCACGCTTCATCATGTGCCCCACTTGCCCCCTCACTCAGCAGGAGCCCAGTGACCCAGGCACCACACTCACTTACTCTTGTGTTTTGTTTCTTCCACTTGTTCTTGTGGAAAACTTTGTACACAAAAATAGGCAAAACAGTGTAATGACTCCCTGTCCCCACGTACCCAACTTCAACAATTACCAGCTCACGGCTGGTCTCAAAATATCCCACTTCTGCCTTCCCTGCTTTCATAATCTTTTCAATTTTTTTTTTATACACAAGCACATGTACTGAAAAGTGCTTGTGACCTAAGTGTGCGGCAGGGTCTGTTTCACACTGTGAGGTCACCTGGTAGTGATGCTAGTACCCAGTTCTGATGTGTGTGTGTGTGTGTGTGTGTGTGTGTGTGTATGTTGTATTTGTGTGTGTTGGGGGATGTTTGCTAAACCACCAAGCAACACTTCCACACCAGCAGGGCATCCTACAATTCAACTCAGTCCCCACTCTGTCTACCTGGAGGTAGTTAAGGGATCTGTCCCACGAGACGGTCTCCACTTGAGATGACAACTGCAAGCCTAGGTACTTCTGACCAACAGGCTATAAACAGAGGTTCCCACGACCCACTTCTTGGGTTTTATTTATTTGCTAGAGCGGCACAGAGCTCAGGGAACCGGTGTGCTCACTGTATTACCAGTTTATTATAAAAAGTTATAACTCAGGAGCAGTGGGATGGAAGTGGCACATGGGACAGAGTGTGGGGAGAGGGCACGGAAGCTCTGTGCCCTCCGAGTGCTCCACTTTCCAAATCTCCACAAGTTCACCACCCTGGAAGCTCTCCAAACCCCGTCCCTTCTGGGGTTCTATGGAGGATGCAGCACATGGGCTTGACTGATTAAATCATTGGCTATTGGTGATTGAGTCAACCTCCAACCTCACCCCCCTCCCCAGGAATCAGGGGGTGGGACTGAAAGGAAGTATAAACATCTCATAGGAACCAAATTCAAGTCCCTGGGCAATGATGCCTGCTGGTTGGATATTTGAGAAGAATCCTCTGGGGACTGCCTAGAAGATGGGCCAGAGATATTGGTTGGGACAGAGGGTATCAAGGCAATGCCGGCCTCACAGAAGGAGTTAGGAGGTGGTCTTTCTCCTGACTTTTTGGATGATTTTGAGAAGGACTGGTGTTAGTTTTTCTCTAAAAGTCTGGTAGGAGTCACCAGTGAAGCCATCAATTGGGCACAGAGCTTTTTCTGTAGAGGGGTTTTTGATTACTGATCCAATCTTACTAGTTGAGTCTATTCAGATTCTGTATTTCTTTGTGACTCAATCTTGGGAGTGTTTGTAGTTCTAGGAATTTGTCCATTTTATCTAGTTGTCCAGTTTGTTAGATAACAACTATTTATAGTAGTCTCTATAAGCCTTTTTTTTTTTTTGCCCCATGTTCATTTCTGATTTTAATAATTTGTCTTCCCCTTTTTCTTAGTCAGTCTAACAGCTCGTCAACTTTAATTTTTCCAAACAACCAACTTTGGGTTTTGCTGATTTTCTCTGTTTTTCTATTCTCTATTTTGTCTGTGCTCTAATCTTATTTACTTCCTTCTCCTAGCACTGGGTTTAATTTGTTCTTTTTCTAGTTCCCTAAGTTGCATGAGGTTAGGTTAGTGGTTTGAGCTTTTTGTAATGTGTTTATAAATTTCCCCTTAGTACTGCTTTGTGGTTTCTCACAAGTTTGTGTTTCATTTTCCTTCACTTCTAAGTATTTTCCAATTCTCTTTGTGCTTTCTTCTTTGACACAATGGTTCTTTAAGGTGTGTTTAATTTCCACAAATTTGTGAATGTTCCACTTTCCCTTCTGTTGCTGATTTCTAACTTTGTCCCACTGTGGTTGGAGAAAATACTTTATATGATATCTACCCTGTAAAATCTACTGAGACTTAACTGTGTCCAAACATATGGTCTGTCCTGGAGAAGGCCCCACGTGCCCTTGAGAAGAACCTGTGTTCTGTTGGGGTGTCTGTTAGAGCTAATTGGGTGATTGCGTTGTTCAAATTCTCTGCCTCCTCACTCAACTTGTCTGGTTATTTATCTATCACGGAGAATGGGGTGTTGAAGGCTCTATTATGTAGAACTGTCTATTTCTCCCCAGTTCTGTCCACTTCTGCCTCATGTGTTTTGATGGTGTCAGGCGTGTAAATATTTATGAATTTATCTTCTAGCGGTATTGAACCTCCTATTAACATATAATCTCCTTGTCTCTTATAAACTTTTCTGATTTAAAGTCTATTCTGTCTGATATTAATACAGCCACCCCTGCTCACTTTTGGTTACTATTTGCATGGACTATCTTTTTCTATCCTTTCATGTTCACCTTTTCTCCGTCTCTGGATCTAAAGTGAGTCTCTTATAGATAGCAAATAGTTGCACCTTATATTTTTATCCATTCTGCCAAACTTTTGACTGGAGAGTTTAATCCATTTATAGTTAAAGTAATTACTGATAAGGAAGGAGTTACCTCTGTAATTTTGCTGTGTGTTCTATGTGCCTTATGACTTTTTTGTCCCTCATTTCCTGCATGACCATTTTCTTTTGCATTCAGTTGATTTTTTGTAATGAAACATATCATTTCCTTTTGTGGATATATTATAGCGATTTTCTTTGTGGTTACCATGAGATTACAAATAATACCCTAGAGTTATAACACTCTAATGCCAATTTAAACCAGTTTAATTTCAATAACATATAAAACCTCTGCTTGTGCACAGCCCTGACTCCACCCCCTTTCAGTTACTCACACTGCAAATTGCATGTTTATATGTTGTGCGTCCAGACAAATAACTGTGGGTTTTTTTTTTTAATTATTATATATTAGTCTCTTAAATCAAACAGAAAACAAAAAGTGGAGATACAAACCAAAGTTACAATAGTACTAGCTTCTTTAATTGTCCATCTATCTACTTTTACTAGAGATCTTTATTTCTTCCTAAGGCTTTTGAGTTACTGTTCAGGGTCCTTCACCCCAACATGAAGGATCGCTCCTGCAGGCAGGCATGCTGGTTAAGATCTCTCTCAACCCTCAATTAACTGGGAATGTCTTAATTTCTCCCTCATTTTCAAAGGACAGTTTTGCTAGATATAGGATTCTTTGTTGACAGCTTCTTTCCTTCAACACTTTGAATACGCTGACCCACACCATCTGGCCTCTGAGGCACCTGATAAGAAATCCGCTCACAACCCCCCTGGGAACCTTCTTTCATCTTTACAACATTCATAACGTACCTTATCATGTCTTATGCAACAGAACATTTTCCTATGGTATCATGAAGTCAGTTAAGTTGTAGCATTATTTTGAGACCAGATTTAAGGAAAAGGAATTGAATGTTTCATGTGTAGATGTTACGAGGTCTTTAAAATTATTACAGATTTTCAAACTAGAAATGAAAAGGCCACTGAATCATCTTACAGATTTTAATTTCTACCAAAGTGAATACCAATCTCCAGAGACTTCTCTGGTGGTGCAGTGGTTAAGAACCCTCCTTCCAATGCAGGAGATGCAGGTTCTATCCCTGGTTGGGGAACTAAGCTTGTTTTTTCCTTGTTTTTGCCATTTTGCTGATTTTTTTCCTTTTTTCTCTACTCTTTTATTTTTCTCATTTTTCTTTATTTTTATCTTTTTATCATTTTTTATTTTTAAAAATTTTCTTCTCAACATTTTGGTTTTTTCCCCATTTTTTCCTGCTTTCTTTTTTTTTCTTTGTTCTTTTTCTCATTTTATCTTAATGTTTTATTAGTTAGTATTGCCAGTACTACTATAGTTAGCATAGTCAGCATCACTGGCATAGTTAGCATAGTTGGTATAGTTACTAGTTTATTAGCATAGTCAGTATAGTTAGTATTAGCACTGTCAGTATAGTTAGCATTTTCAGAACAGTTAGCACTGTTAGCATAGTTAGCATTGCTAGTTAGTGCTGTCGGTAAGTGTAGTTAGCAGGTCACCATGAAGCAGGGCCTCAGGGCCATCTCTGGTGAAGGGAGGCTCGTATTGAGAACTATGACATCCTCCACATCATTGGTGAAGGTAGGTTCACCAAGGAGAAGTTGGCCTGGCACATTTGACCTGGACAGAGGTGGCTGTTAAGGTCATTAAGAATAGTCAGCAGAGGGACTTCCCTGGGGGCGCAATGGGTAAGAATCTGCCTGCAAATGCAGGGAACATGGGTTCAACCCCTGGTCGGGGAAGATCCCACATGCTGCAGAGCAACTAACCCTGAGCGCCACAACTACTGAGCCCACGTGTAACAACTACTGAAGCCCGCGCACCTAAAGACTGTGCTCCACAATGAGAAGCCCCCACAATGAGAAGCTCATGCACTGAAACAACGAGGAGCCCCTGCTCGCCACTAGAGAGAGCCCACATGAAGCAATGAACACCAACACAACCAAAAATAAATAAATAAAATAATTAAGAAAAAAAGTCTGCAGAGCTACTCCAGCCACCAGGAACTTTTCTGGGAAGTGCACAGTAAGAAAGCTCTGAATGACCCCAATACTGTAAAGCTACTGGAGGTTACTGACACAGAGGTGTCCTGGTGATGGAACACCTCAGTGGGGGGACAAGTACAGCCATTTGGAAGACCACGGCCACAGGACAGAGGCAGAGGCCCGAGACCCGTTCCTGCAGCCGGCATCCGCCCTGCAGCACTGCCTCCAGAGGGGCATTGTGCACCGGGACCCAAAGCCAGGGAATCTCCCTTTGATGCTGACATGAATGTCAAAATCACAGACTTTGGCCTTAGCAATGAGTGTGAGGAGAGTGGCAAACTTCACACATTCTGTGACAGCCCTGCTTATGCTGCCCCAGAACCCTTCCTGGGGCAGAGCTATGATGGCCCTGCGGGATACCTGTGGAGCCAGGAATGGTTACCATGGTAACCTGGCCCCTACCCTTCTGGGAGCTGCAGCAGAGAATCCTAGGAGGGCAATACCCCATCCCACTGTGTCTCTCCTCACAGATAAAAAATCTGTTCAAGAAAATGACTGCCCTCGACCCCAGGGAGGCACCTTAACAGACCTCATGAGGCATCCATGATGAACATGGGCCATGAGGAGCCACTCCGGCCACCCTGTGAGCTGTCCTGTGACAAGGACCAAGGGTAACAGTGCGGAAGACTCTGAGCTCCAGGTGGGACCAGATCCAGGACTCAGGAAGAGGCAGGAAGTATGACAGCGAGAGCTCCAAGGAACCAAAGGTGGGGGGCTTCACCATCACCATGAGGCCCTCCCCTTCCGCTGACTCGGCAGCCATGAACTTGAGCCTTCCCCAGGCCCTGAGGTGTCCACACTCCTCCCCATGTGACTCTACCAGGAAGAAAATATGCAACTGCATGAAGACCAGGATTCATGGCAGAAGACCACAGAGCCTGCCAGTCCCCCACCCAGCCTGGATGCAAGGACCACCACTCCCAACCCAGACCCCCAGTGTGGCCCTGGGGCCTCCCCCTCTACCAGCAGCACCAGCAGCACGACTGGAGCCCTAGAGGGAACCAACGGCCCCCGGGTGTGGCCAACACTGGAAGCTCCTCCCACACTGGGCAGCCCAAGAGTGTCCCTAGTCACCCCCTCTGGCCACAGCCAGAGACAACAGGGGGGTGACTGGGAGAATCTGGAATTTTATTATAAAACATTTCTGCTGCAGGCTGCCTAGAAAGAAGCGTAATAAAGTAAGCCCAGTAACACCGCATGGATGACCCAGGCAGGAAGGTCAGGCTGCGCTCCCTGGGACCTGGTCCAGTGGAAGATGAGTGAGTTATCTGCATGGGATTCAAATCCAGCACCACCACGGCTTTCAGAAGCATCGTATCCAAAAACCTGGCCAGCTCAGAGGATGGCCTGGAGCAGCCTGGGTGACCAGAAGAGAGGCCACCCTGCTGCAGGTCTGCCCCTCGGTTCCCACCTGGTGAAACTTCAGAGACTGGACTGTCATTCTGGGCACTTCTCCCCTCCCCCACTCTTCTATCTACCACATTGGTGGGGGAGGGGGATAGTTCTTGTCAACTCCTTGGTTCTTCCAATTCTTAATAAACTTGATGCTCCAGAAGGATGTATCACACTCTGTTTTGCATCCTCCCTGCACAGAATTGGGGCTGTGCATTTTTAAGTTAGAGAAGCATGTAGTCATGTAGTACTTGGAGTTAATCAGAAGAAATAAATGGAAAAATGCCCTAAGAGAATCAGCACGACTCAACAGCAGCAATTGCTGCATTGCAGGGCAGAAATGCAGAAAATGTGTATTACCTTCCTGCACTAATATTACCAAACATTTTCTGAAGGGCCAAGGGGAACTTTTGGTTCCACAGCCTGTGTTAATTACAACCGAGATGCCTATAATAGGATAACAAGGTCTTGTGAAGCAGCCTGTGCACGGTGTGGTCAGGTGCCTGTGCAGCTCAGTTTCCTGACTATCCTGCAGGAGCTGGGCTCTCCCCTTTCCCCCTGAGGTGGCGGACGAGGGGTGGGGGAGGAAGATCCTGAAGCATGGGTTTGACCACAGGAACTGGAGAGCAGGCATCCGGGCAGGAGGAAGCTGAAGTGTCACACACACAGAGGACAGAGGTCGGGAGCGAGGCTGGGGGGTGGGGGGCTGCACTGGCCCCCCTTGCTTCCAAGACCACCCCCACTGGTGCATTGTGATCTGCATCTCCAAACTGAAATGTCCCCCACCGCGGGGCTGGAAAGCAGTGGGCTCCGGGGACAGAACCCTGTGCTCACGAGACTGGCTCCTCCTCTGTGAGCCTCGGGCCTGGGCCAGCTGGGCCACGGCTGCCTCTGGTCACCTCATTAGTCCAAGCTCAGTCCCACAGGGAGGGCTAAAGTGGAGGGGATCCACGAGCAGGCAGTGACAGGGTCACCTTTCAGCGGACAAGACGCCTCTGGCTGCCGGTGCCCAGTGGGCTCTGGGGGGAGAGAGGCTCAGTATCAGCAACAGAGCCCTGCCAGCAATCTGCCAGCAAAACTCAGGAAAAGCACCCACTAGCCCATGATTTTCAACTGGTTCCTGAATTACGAATTGCTTAATGCAATTTGTCTAAGGGACCATCTCTCATAAAACATGACCTCAGGGGAGAGAGGGGTTGGAAGGCAGGAGGGAACATTAGAAGGGGGTGGGGCTGAGGCCTCCAGGTGGCTCCCAATAGTCCACTTCCCAGGGCACCGGCCACCGACCTTTAGCTGGTCACGCAGCCACCCAGGACTACAGAGTCCCCACATCCTCTGCAGCGAGGCTGCTTGTGTGACCCAGCTCTCCCTCCAGGACGGGAAGGGAGGTGTTGTGCACACCTCTAGAATACGTCCCAGGAGAGAGAAGCAGGCCCTTTCTGTTCCTCCCTCTGTCCTGCCGCTGGGAAAGTAAGCTCTGAGGTTGGAGCGCATCCTGCCTGGGTGGACGAGGCAACTCCTCTGGGACGACAGGGCATCAGGGACAGGGGCTTCCTGGAGCAGCCCTGGACTGTCTGCCTCCGGACCCAGCGTGAGGGACGCCAACTTCCGTTTGCCACTCAGCTTTGGGCCCTGTGTTACAGCTGCTGAGCCTTTTCCTAAGCAGGACAGCAGTCCTGGAGGGGGCACTTCCTGTGGCTCCCTTGGGTCAGTTTGCTTCCAGGACCACAGCTGTCTGACGTCTCCAGCCCTCCCTTCTATGGGTGACAGCCATACTCAGCTCCAGCCCACTATCCTCTCTGGGCGCTTCTCTGGAAACTAACATGGGAAGATAGATGTTCCCAACTAAGTGAGTCAGGAGCTCATGTCTTCCAGGGGCACCACCACCACGCTCTCCCAGAGATGCAGCTTGTTTTGAAATATGCTTCACTGACTCTTTCCCTGCCAATATCTGCAGATTCTAATCAAATAACTCAGGGAACAGGCCGTGCCACATGTGGTGTCACTTGATTATTGCTGGAAACATGAGTTTGGAACTGACAATTTCCCTGCTAAATTGACAAGAGTAAAAGCTGAATTTGAAAAATCAACCAAATTCCACTCAGAGCCTGACCAAATCCCACTCAGAGACTGGGACTTGGTCAAGCCTGGGCCTGAGCCCTCCGTTTGGGGAGATGGACAGTTAGGACCTTGCAGGTGTCTGGTCCTGCCACGTGATTTTTATATGCCCTCCACCCTTATGGAGCCTGTGATTTTGTGGGAAAAGGAGTTTAATACATATTAAAATATTACACTTGATGATATTGTAAAAAGGTGTACAGTTCACTTGTTCTTCATTTGTTTAAGTGTCTGCAAAGTGTCTCGTAGGCTAGTTTAAAATAGATTGTTTGGTAGAAAATGTGACGTTCAGTGAGGCCAGCAGATTAGGAGACAAGTGCCAGTGAAAAGAGAGTTTCTACTCATGGACCTGGAGGAGGGGGAGGGTGCACCACGTGGGGAGCACAGGGGAGGGCAGAAGGCAGAGGAGACCAGAGCTGTGGACAGACCGGGGCCTTCATCGCATCTCTGCGGAGGGAATGGCAGGCAGGGTGAGCAGGCTCAGGACCGGCCGGGCTGAGCAACTTCACGGGCTCTGGGGTGTGGGGCCCTGAGCAGCCTGGACCCTGACGCTGGGGGAGCAGAGCAGGTGGACAGTGGCTTGGAGCATAAGTCCAACCGAGGAGGTGCTTGGTTTGTATTTGAAAAGTGAGCCCTAGGGGAATTCCCTCGCAGCCTACTGGTTAGGACTTGGGGCTCTCACTGCCAGGAGCCCGGGTTCAATCCCTGGTCAGGGAACTAAGATCCCACATTCTGCACAATTCGGCCAGAAAAAAAAAAAAAAAAAGTGGGTCCTGGAAGGACTCCCCCTGGGGGGCAGGACTGGGCTGACAAGTGGGGCAGGAGGCGAAGTCGAGGTGACTCAGAACAGGGGGTGTCTTGCAAAAGCAAAGCACCAAGTTTACAGAAGGTAGAAACAAGGTGTGTACCAGGCTCAGCTCAAATGTCACCTCCTCAGGGGAGCCTTCCCTGCCTGCACAGTCTACAGGGACAGCCTCCCAGCCCTCACCTGCTTCATTCCTACACCGCATTCAGGGCCATCCCCCTGCTGCCCACCCAACCATGGCTCCCCCCACCCAGAGGAAGGGTGCTCACAGGGCCCACAGGCCCTGCATGACCTGGGCCTCCACCTCTCCCGTCTCCTCTCCCACCACTGTCCCCAAGCCCTCTCCCTCAACCCTGCACTCCTGACTTCCCTGAGCCCTGTGTGTCCCCCCAGCACATGTTCTTCTAACAGGCTGTGTGCTCACTATGCACTTCGGTCAGGGCCTGCCGCCCAGGTCAGGACTGGGCACACAGGAGGCTCAGTAAGTAGGAAATCAATGGCTCTTACCATCACTGTCTGGAACGTTCTTGTCCGTGGCCTCCGTCCACACACACACGTTCACTGAGGCCCCACTGTGTGCTGAGTGGGCTCCAGACATCAGGCACAGTGGGAAGTGGAGCAGGAGGGTCTCCATTCTCATGCAGCAGACAGCTTGGGGGGGGAGACACAGGAAAAGAAGTAAAATATACAGAAAGTCAGGCGGTGAGATGTTCCATGCAGAAAATAAAGTCAGGGAGGACGGCTGAGCAAACTCCTGGAGGTGTTTAAGAAGCGAGTGAGCAAAGGAGAGAGTCCCCGGCTGAGACAACGGCCCGTGCAAAGGCCCTGAGGCTACAGTGGGCTGCCGGTCCAGAGGCTTAGTTATCCGTGTGGATTCTTAGTTTTCTCTCAAGTATGTATGTTGCCTTTCTTTATAATACTTGATTTCCCCTTTCTAGCTAATTAACCTGAGTCTGGGTCATCTATCTTGAGTTTAGCAAATTCTATCCCAGTGACTTAAAGCGGAAACGGGTGAATCTGGGTCATGGGAGAGTGTGTTTACTGAGTGGCCTCCCTGTGCCCTGCCGTGTTCAGTACCAGGAAGCTGTGGAAAGAGCATGAGGGTATCCACCGTGAGGACCCTGGTTAGACGCCCTCAGGCCTCGCTCATCTGGGTCTCCAGCTCCCACCCTGACCTCCGCTGTACCTTCATCCCCTACCTCCAGCTCCTCCTGGACATTTCTGTCCAGGTGGCCCCAGAACTTCTCAAGGTCAGTGTGTCTCAAACTGAGTTCAGCCCTGGTCCCATGACTGACTCCTCCCCAGGAAGCCCCTCTGGTGAGGGAGGCCACCCCCAGCTGGATGCTTGAGCCCCAAGGCACGGCCCCTTCCCCTCCACTGCCTCCCTGCCCACGATCCCACCTCCGGGGGGTCCCCATCATCCTCTCCCTCCCTCTTCAGCCTTTATAGGCACACCGATGCACCTCCCTCTTCACAAACCCCATGAGGCAGGAACAGGTATACATGGCAACATGGAGGTGATACGGTGTGGGGGTGGTATTGGGAAGGAAGAGCTGGATCCCAGAGCAGAGGATGGAGGAGGGCTCCCAACTGGCCAAAGCACAGGCTACGATGGTGGCCGCACACTACAGCCCTGCCCTCGGCACCCCCAAGGCACCCTGTGTTTCATGCCTCGGCCTGGGTTCCTTCCACTCCTCACTCTCTGTCAGGGGGGTGCCCGTTCATTCACTCCTTCATTCATCGTGTATTTGGTTCCTGCTCGGTGCCAGACCCTGGCTGGATGACAGCTTGTCCTTGGAGACCCAGCTCAGACGTCACCTCCTCCATGAAGCCCCTCTGACTTCACCTGGGCTGTGATCAGACTCTGATTACCTCTCCAGCCTGAGAGATCTGTGAGGGTCTGGGCCCAATGCAGAAAGGGGCTCAGAAAAATGTGATGAGGAGAAAGAACCTAATAGATAAAAAGATTAAACACAGGCCACGTGTCCGTCAAGTTGACCTTCT
Source organism: Hippopotamus amphibius kiboko (assembly GCF_030028045.1). Taxonomy (NCBI): domain Eukaryota; kingdom Metazoa; phylum Chordata; class Mammalia; order Artiodactyla; family Hippopotamidae; genus Hippopotamus; species Hippopotamus amphibius. The sequence continues at coordinate 87,911,977 of NC_080190.1, read as the reverse complement.
CCGTCCCTCCAGGACCAGGGCTCGTCATCAACAGGAACCAGAGGGACCTGCTCTCACCCTCGTGCTCGTTTAGACCATTGACTGTCTGGATTATTTTTTCAATTATAATTTTTTTTTAACTTGGAAGCCATGTCACGATGGTGCCCCTCAGTAGTTAGAAATTCAGTCACCACTTCAGGAGTGGGATCCACGTGTGTTGTGTCTGAGCTGAGACTGGACAGGACAGAAACGCAGGATGTGGAGGTGGGGACGGCTCAGGGGCTGGGCCTCGGGCGCAGGAAGAGGGGAGATGGAGTGGGGAGGGGCTGAGCTGTCAGGGTCTGGGTCATGGCAGGACGGGAGGCCAGGGGCCCCCAGGGGCCCTCCTGTCACTTCCTGCCCCTCCCGCCTCAGCAGGGGGCCTGCTTCCCCCACCGCATCACACCTCCAGGCCCTCCCACGGCAGGGCCTCCACCAGGACCCTCTGCTCCACTCCCCAGCAGCAACGCCCTCACCCCTCATGCCCCTGCTCTTCTGGAGGCTTGTCCCTGACCCTGCCTGCCCAGGGCACCCGCCCCACCATGACTCCCTCACCTGCTCTGCACTCAGCTCTCCTGGTCGTCACGGCCTGAGGATGACCTGTCTCCCCAGGACACGGTCTGCTCTTCAGGACCAGCTGAGAGACCAGCAGATCTCGGTTATAAGCTCAAAGTCTGCGTGACCCTGGGCGAGTCCCTTATCCACTTGGAGGCTCTGTTTCCTACTACAAAGGGTCTGGCAGTGGCCACCCCACAGCAATGCTAAGCAGGTAGAGCTGCTGGAGGTGGAGCTGGGCTGGGGGCCTGTGGCTGTGGCCCTCAGGACTGACCCTGGGACCGGGCCCTGCATGGCCAGGGTTTGGGTGCAGTGATGCACAAGGGGGTGGGAGAAGGGTGGGAGTTAGGGGCTGGGGGACTTTGGAGCCAGAAGACCCGGCTCACAGGGGACACTTTCCAGAGCCCCTGGCCCTCTCCCACCCCCACCCCTTCCTGGCTGCCTTCGGAGGACATAGGATGAACCCCTCTTTGAGGGCTGCACTCAGCCCATTTATCCCACCTGCCCAGGGGTCAGAGCAGGCTCCACACGGCTGTGGCCCTCATGTCCCTTGTGAAGCAGGGAAGCTCCAGGGGGCTAGAAGGAGGACTGCAAACTCAGATGTCCCCAGCGGCCAGGAAGGAGAGGCTGGGAGAGCCCGGGCCCAGGGGAAGGTTAGGGGCTGGGGGACTGTGGTGAGCTGGGGACACAAGCCCCATCCAGAGGGGGCCCCCACTCAGCCCCAGAAGAGCTTTGCCCAGAGGGAACATCACCCAGGAGGCCGGGACTTCTCATCTCAGATCAAAACTCACAAAGCAAGAAGCCTGGGTTTTTGTCTGAAATCTTCTAGTTTCTAATGTTAGAATTAATTTTAAAAATCTAGATTTGCCCCGGGACCTTGTTCGAGGCCCTTGGTTGAAGACCAGGGGTGGGCTGGGCAGCCATCCTGGGGCAGGGTCCAGACAGGATGCCCTGTCACTGCTCAGCCCCCATGTCCCCAGCCAGTGCCTCCTCCTGGATGTTCACGGGACAGCTTCACTCCCAGGAACCAGACCCTGGGCAGGGTATGGAGGGGACAAGGTCTTCCCTTTCCTTCAGCGGATCCACAGCGGCCGGGGCTTTGAGACCACCCAAGCCTCCACCCTGACAGACAGACACACACACACAGACAGACACACACACACACAGAGACAGACAGACAGACAGACAGACACACACACACACACACACACACACACACACTGACCCAGCACTCTACACACCAGACTAGGCTTGCCCTGCGTGGTGAAGAGCTGGAGCTGGCCTCCCCCAGAGACGTATCCCTGTGCAGGACAGCGAGTGTGCCTTCCCTGTAGCCCTAAACCTGTAATGAGCACCTGCTGTGTACTTGGTCCTGGGATGGGAGCTCGGGGGATGAGGGGAGCCTGGGCATCTTACCATAAGGGACCAAATAAACCAGCTGAGAAGGCAGTGACGTCCAGGGCTGCAAGGAGGAGGGAGGATACATCTGTTGGGGCAGGTGATCTGAGGGGACAGGGGACAGATGTGCTTGGTGGAACAGCCTGCACAATGGCTCAGAAGGTGTGGGGAGGAGAGGGATGTGACCCTGTCCTGTAGCAGGCCTTCTCCTTCCTCTGTAATGGTAGGGCTGCTGATGAGAGCAGCTCTCAGTGAGCCCTCCTGGGGCCCTGTGCCTAGTTCTCTACTACGTATGGGGACACAGAGGCACAGAGAGGGCAGTGGCTACCCAAGGTCACAGAGCAGGTCTTGGTGAGTCTTGCTGTTACTAGTTCTCTATTACATATGAGGACACTGGGCTAGAGAGAGGGAAGGGGCCACCCAAGATCACAGAACAGGGCCTTAGTGAGCCCTCCTGGGGCTCTGTTATAAGTTCTCTGTTGCAGATGTGGACATGGAGGCACAGAGAGTTCACTGCTGCCCCCGCAAGGTCTCAGAGCTGGGTCTCAGTGCACCCTTCAGGGTGGGGGTTACTAGTTCTCTGTTACAGCCGAGGACACGGAGGCACAGAGGGAGCAGGAGCGCCCTGCTGTCACCCAGGCCCCACGGCCCGTGTCCTTCATGCCCGGCTCTATGCTGCCAGCAGGGCTGCAGGCCTGGAGTGGACGTGAAAGGCAGTTCACTGCAGCATTGTTTACAATAACCAAGACATGGATGTAACCGAGCAGGACTCTCTGGGGCCTTCCTGAGACAGACCCCTGCCCCATATGCTCTGCTGCAGCTCCTTTGTGAAGTGGCCAGGCCATCATATCTCATGCATGCTTCCTCAGTTTTTCAGATGCTAAGGACGCCCACCAAGTAGAAGAAATTAACTACTTGGTGATCATGAGCCCCCAGACCTACTGGTGCCTAAGGATTGATAAAGTTAACCCTGTGACACCTCCCCATCAACCAATCAGAGAATGGTGCATGAGCTGATCGCACACATTGCAACACCCCCTCCCCAAAACCTGACCTCTGAAAATGCTTGGCTGAGCGACTTCCCTGGTGGTGCGGTGGTTAAGAATCTGCCTGCCAATGCAGGGGACACAGGTTCAATCCCTGGTCCAGGAAGATCCCACATGCCACGGATCAACTAAGTCCATGTGCCACAACTACTGAGCCTGCACTCTAGAGCTTGTGTGCCACAACTACTGAGCCCACATGCTGCAACTACTGAAGCCCACACACCTAAAGCCTGTTCTCTGTGACAAGAAGCCACTGCAGCGAGAAGCCTGCTCACCACAACAAAGAGTAGCCCCCGCTCACCACAACTAGAGAAAGCCCACACGCAGCAACAAAGACCCAAAAGAGCCAAAAAATCAATCAATCAATTAATTATTTAAAATGCTTGGCTGAAACCCTTTAGGGAGTCAGGGTTTTGGGGGCACAAGCCACCACTCTCCTTGCTAGTCCTGCAATAAACCTTTCTCTGCTCCAAACTCTGGTGGTTCAGTTTGTGTGGCCTCATTGTGCATCGGGCACAGGAACTTGTGTGCAGTAACATGGAAACAGCCTACGTGTCCATCGACAGATGAATGGGTAAAGAAAACGTGATATATATATTTTATACATATACATATACAATGGAATCTTATTCAGCCATTTAAATAAAAGAAGGATGTCTTGCCAATTGCAACAACATGGATGGACCTAGAGGGCATTATGCTACGTGAAATAAGTCAGACAGAGAAAGACAGATACTTACGACCTCACGTTTATGTGAAACCCAAAAAATAAGCCTAACTCATGGGAACAGAGAGCAGGGTGGTGATTTTCAGAGGCGGGGTGTTGAGGGGGGCTGGTGAAATGGGTGAAGATGGTCGAAAGGCACAAACTTCAAGCTGTAAGATACACAAGCCTGGGGATATATGTACAGCAAGGTGACTGTGGTTAACAACACTGTGTTGTGTGTGTGAAAGCTGCTAAGAGACTAAATCTTAAAAGTTCTCATCACAAGAAAATAATTTGTAGCTATGTGTGGTGGTGGATGGTACCTAAACTTATTGTGGTGATCATTTCACAATAGGTACATGTATCAAATCATGATGCTGGACACCTAAAACTAAGGATGTTATGTGACAATTACATCCAATATCTGTATCTCAGTAAGCAGCGGTGACACCTATTGCCAAAGCTGCGTTTGCTCTACAACAGCGGAGGGCAGTAGTTGTGACAGAGACCACAGGCAGGTCCCTCAAAGCCTAAAATGGCCCATAATTTATGGGAAAATTGTGCCAACCTTGCCCCAGAAGACAGTGGTTGAAGAAGCCTCAACAGGGTGCCTGGGAGCTACCTCAGCCCAGCCAGCCCTTGTGCTCTACCTGTTGCCCCATTTAATCCCCTCCCCACCCTAAGAGGGAGATACTTCAATATTTCCATTTTACAGATGAGAAAACGGAGGCTTGTTTTGCTTTTATAACTAACCAAGGGGTGGAGCCAACTTTGAACCCCAGCATTCTGATTTCAAAGCCACATCTCAACCCTGATTTCCAGAAGGCGGGGGTCCAGGCACTGGGGACCCCCCCTCTTCACTCTTGTAGTCCTGCTCCAGGGCCCACCACCCCAGGGGCTGCTGGATCAACACACGAATCCACGTATTCTGCACCCGCTCAGCCCTGTCTGCTGCTCTCCTGCTGCTGATGCTTCAGCCAGCTGAGGTTGTACAGGCGACTCATCACCACCTACCCGGCCCCCCTCCTGAGGGGCAGCCCCTCCTCCCCTCATTATTATAAATCCTCAGCTCACAAATCTGCAGAATTGCATTAAAAGAGCCCTGCTCGCCTGTGTTGAGGTCTTGACAAGGGTGGGGGGGGGTTGGGGTGGCCTCTTATACTGAAGGTGACACATGAAAGGGACAATACTTATGTCCATAATGGGACTTGATTTGAAGCTAAGAGCTTGGTCCCAGAGAGATAGAAAAGCTGACAGGTTGAGGGCTACAAGGCTGCTGAGAAAGGGGCTTGACTATAGGATTGCAAATGTGTAATTTTTTTAAATTAATTAATTAATTTTATTTGTTTATTGGCTGCATTGGGTCTTCGTTGCTGCACATGGGCTTTCTCTAGTTGTGGCACACGGGCTCAATAGTTGTGGCTCACGGGCTCTAGGGCGCAGGCTCGATAGTTGTGTTGCACGGGCTTAGTTGCTCTCCGGCATGTGGCATCTTCCAGGAGCAGGACTGGAACCTGGGTCCCCTGTATGGGCAGGTGGATTCTTAACCACTGCACCACCTAGGAAGTCCGCAAATGTGTAATTTATTAAAAAAAAAATCAGCCCTCTGGATGATAACGACTTGCCCTTTAAGGCCAGACTTGACCCCTGGGGTCCCCTCAATTCCAGGATGTGATCATCTAGGCATTGCGGGTCCTTAACTGGGGGTGCTGTCCTCTATGGGGGTGCTGTCCTCTAGGCCATGGGCACATCTGCTCACGTGTACACCCAAGGGCTGCTCCTGATGCCAGGCCCAGGAGGCCCAGGTCACAAGGAAGGAAAGACACATCTGTAGGGTCACCTGTGTGCCCTCTGCAGGGGCGAGCATCATGTAGAGAAGAGCCTTCCTTCCCCTCCATCCTCCCACCCCCACGTCCAGTGCTGGGGTGAGCACGGCTCTGAGCCCCTCAGTTTAGCAAGCATCCTGGCTGGGGGTGGAGAGGCTGCCCAGCTCTGAAGTCATAAAGGGGATGGTGGATTGGGATTCCACCCTCCCCCCACTCACCAGCTAACCCTTCACCCACATCCAGCCTCTGTTTTCACCTCTATAAACTGGAACCCAGTCACTCTCACCCTCAGATGTAGGGGCCCTCTGTATATATTACAACACAAAGCGCTAGGTTGTTTCAGGTGCCCTGGGGTGTGGGAGCCCCAAGGCTGGCAGGTGGGAGAGGAGAGGTGTGGGCAGCAGAGCTGCCTAAGAATTGGCTGAGTGTGTGCGGTCTAATATCCAGAAACAGGCAGCTGCCACTAGTAAACCCATTTATTAAGGCCACATTTACACTCTCTTGTCCGTTACAATCATCTGCTTGAACAGAGGTCTCTGGAGTCTATTAGCAACATTACTGCCGGTCACAGAATGGCTCTGCTCAGCTCCTAAGCACAGGGGCCTCCGCTCCACACACCGCGATTCCCCATCTGCTCCTGCCCTCACTCTCTTGCTCAGTGCCTCTCAGCAGCTCCCCGTTGCCCAGGGCCTGCTCCGCTCCAGGTTTTTAAAAGGTCTTATGAGGCCTTGCCCACCTTCCCCACCTGTGCTGTGTCCCTGCAGCCATGCACCTCCAGTGATCTGAGCACCCAGGTGGTCCCCGGCACCTCTGCCTGTGCTGCCCCTCCTGCTCTCCTGTGCCCTCGTCTTTGAGCCCTCAGCTCCCGTGTCAGTTCCCCTTTATGTACGGACAGTGTTTGTTGCTGACCCAGAGGCTTTGCCCAGCCCACCTTGCCATCTTCCTGTGGATGCTCAATGTGGAGGAATCACGGCTGGTCCAAGCCTGTCATGGCAACTGCTTCCCCCACTAGTGACTGGTCAGGACAAGGGCTCATGACCCAGTTCTGGCCAGTGAGATACTAGAGGAAGTCTTCAGGAGCTTCTGTGAGAGATTTTCCTTCCTGAAAACAAAGAGGTGGGAAAGGAAGAAGGTGCCCCCTTGTTTCTGGATGGAGGGTTAACTGAAGAGTGATGGCTGGAGTAGAGGCAGCCACCCTGCATCCATGAGGGAGTGACACCAACACTCCAGTAATGGTGGAGTACAGAAGTGGGTGGCAGCTGAGTCACTGATGGCACTGTTGGGCCACCAGACCAGCTCTGGACCTCCCACCTCTCACGTTGTCTTTAAACATGAAATGTTAGATGCCTACGTACGAGTAGTTTAAGCCACTCCTGGTAGGGTTTTCCATCACTTCAGCCAAACACACATCTAACTGATACAGCCTTCAAGTCCCAGTTGAAAATTCTCTGTCCTTAACCAGTTCCCCAGCAGACTTGGGTCTCTGCCTCTGTCCCCACACCCTGCACCCGTGAAAGCAGCTCAGGCGCTATGGTGCCCTGCCTGCCTGTCTGGCTTGTCCACATTTGGCCTGTGAACACCTCCAGGGCAGGCCACTGCCTTCTCTTCTCTGTGCACCCTGAGCCTGCACACAGCGGGCCTTCAGAACCTCAGGGACCTCACCCCACACCCACACCCACCCCCCCATGACCAGAAGCCTCCGCCATTAAAATGCCTGTGGATTCACTTTGGCTCAAGCACTGCTTCCGGAGCCCTGGGGGCTTCTACAGCCTCTACATCATGGAAAGTGTGGCCCCTTGCCAGATCTTGCCTCACAGGCGCCTTCCAAGGGCTGAGCTGTGGATCCACTGTCAGCTGTCTCTCCCGTGGCACCACAGAGGCCACAATATGGAGAAAGGAGTATGGGAGCTGCGTGTCAAGGGAGACATGGACAGGACAGTGATGGGTGCATCCTGTTCCAAACTGAGTGAGGTTCCCTGCACATTCTGGAAAATGACTCTGGTGTACAAGTGGAGACCAGGGTCCCCCAAGGCTAAAAGGAAGGAGAAGTCCCCCGTGGGGTGGGTGCAAAGGCTCTCGGCCTCCACCGTAGCCGCTCCAGACAGCAGCCAGTGAACAGGGGACCGCCCTCGAGGTCACATGAGCATGCCTTTGTAACTGCCAAGCGAAGTAAGAGAAAGGGATGCAGGGGGTGGGGGAGCTGGAGGGTGTTGGGGGGCTGGTGAAGGAAAGTCCCCCTTCCCTGTGAATTGCTTCTGTGAGTCTCAAAGTGGCCACAGGGCAGCTACCAAGCCTCGGGCCCCCACAGGAGCCGGTGTGGGGCTGGGTGCCTCAGCCCCGTCATACCACGGGGCTCCCCAGAGTCCAAGCAGCAGGGTCTGGGGCTCTGTCTGGCTCCGTCCACACTTCCTCACCGAAGCCCAGGTACCTCCCTTCTCCGAGCCCCAGGCTTGTCCTCTCAAAGGGGACATCGGTTGCTACCTTAACAGGACTAATCCTGCGAGGACGCATTTGGATAATCCTAGGATTCACACCTGGCCCCAAAAGACACCGCTTGAAGCCACTCGGATCTCCAGATTCAACTGGAGTCTCCAGCGTTATACATTGTTCCCTGAAGCCAGACGGAACTCGCACGGCAGCAGTTCCAGGGTCTCCCCTCAGTAGGCGGGACAGAAAGCCCAAAGCGGCTCAAACAGACAAACAAGGCAGGAGAGAATGACTTACCTAACCGAGTCCACAGGCAGCCGGCGGCCGGCAGGGCTGCACGTGGAGCCCCTGGGCGTCAGCAGCAACCGCCTCTCCCCACCTCTCGTCTCTGCTGCTGCTCCATCCTCACGCAGGTGGCTCTACCTTGATGGGAGCAAGACGGCCGCCAACGGTCACGGGCTGACGTCACATCCCCTCCAACTTCCACGGGCTGACCTCACGTCCCCTCCAACTGCCACGGGCTGACCTCACGTCCGCTCTACTCCCAACAAAAACAGAGCTTTTCTTACGCATGATTCCAGCAGGAAGCTCCGCCCTGGGCCCTGACTGGTGACTAGCCCAGCCCTGAGCCAATCACGGTGGCCGGGGAGGATGGAACATGCTGATTGGCCAGATCAAGCTCACGTGACCATCTTCTCCAGGAAACTTGAGAGCTGTTCACTCTGCCGTTTTTGGAGTGGGAGACAGTGTGATGCCAAGAGAGCAGGGGTGAGGGTCCGCCGCTGCATCCTCGGTGCCCAGTTTCCTGGGATGTGCCTGCTCACATCCTCTTCCCACACCCTGTCGTCCTCTGTTTACAAAAGAATTCAGGACACACCTCTTCCCTTCCCAATCCCTGTCTCACCCACCCACATCAAAAAGGAGCAAGACCTCCTGTTTGAGGACAGGACTGGGGACCCTCCCAGCCTCAAGGCTTCCTTTTTGTGTTTGAGTACAGTCATTTATTCAGTCAACAAATGCCCGCTGAGCACCACCTCGCGCTGCTATGGGCTCTCAGGACTGTTAGCTGCTCTGAGCGGTGGGCATCACCCAGGAACCTCCCAAAGGGAGTGAATTTTGCCTGAGGAAGCACCTCAGACACTGAATCACTGAATAACTGAATCACGTTGCTGTACACCTGAAACTAACACAGCATTGTAAATCAACTATACCTCAATAAAAATTAAAAAGAAAGATATTCCTTCATCAAAACTTGTTCTAAAAGGTGTAAAATTTTCCCTTTGAAATGTAGGTTCTTAATGTGTCTGTAATTGGTTTGGTGGTGTTTTGTGAGGTAGGGATACAGCTCTATTTCCCATATGGACACCAAATTGTCCCAGCACCATTTACTAAATGGGCCTCCTTTCTCTATTTACATATTAAGAAACATTTTTAAAAATCCTAAGTATTAAGGACTGCAGGTCTTGGTAATTTGTAGAGCACCCCACAGTCATGCCTCTTGTCTGTCTCCTCCCCTCTTTCTACCATTGCAATTCCTAGTATGCAAAGTGCCCCAGAAAGCCCTGTGTAGTGACACATGGATATTGCTGTGAGGACAGGGGATGTGAGCATGGGGGAGGGGCTGAGTCCATAATGACCGTGTGACCATGCTGCGTGAACCCCAAACATGGGGTCTGGCTGGGACTTCCTCAGGCAGGGTCTGTGTTTCTTCCTCTTGGTGTCTGGTTGAGCACAGTAGGGCTAATGGATTGGGACGTGGGGCTCTGGGGCTGGCAGTGGAGAGATTAGACCCCATCACCTGCTTTTCCATTCCTTTCCCTCCTGTGGGCCCCTCTGAGCTGGTGTGGAGACACTTCTGATACATTTCTCTTGAAGGCCTGAGAGGTGCTCGCTGCTTCTGCTTCTCATCCCCTGCCTCGTCCCTCCTTGTGTCATTTTGACAATCAGTCGCCTGTGATTTAATAGACTCCCGCCTCTCAGTCCCACCAGCTCCATACCTGGTAGGGAGATGGAGAACTCTGGGAGCAGCACCCATCATGCTGGAGCCTGGACTAGAGAGACACGTCCTTGCCAGGAAGGCTCCATCTCTGCTATGGGGGGTTCAGAGTTATGGCTTCTAATCATGCATCCTGCCCCACCAGGCCCTTGGTGCAGGCCCCACTCTGAGTTCTGGAAAGCAGATGGCCTCTGTTCCATGAGCCACAACCAGTAGTGAGCACTTGGGCCAGCCCCCTGGCTTTTCTGCCCTGGTCCTCATCCAGCCCCATCTGGCTCCCAGGATCCACCCTTGATCCCCACCCACAGGGTCAGGAGGGCCCAGTTCCAGGACAGTTTCACACAAGGAGAGGCTGTTGGAGGCCCTCCAATCCCCTGGTCTAAATAAGCCTTTCCTTGGAGCCTCACAACCCTGTGAGGAGATCCTGTTTTTGTGCCCATTTTACAGTTGAGAAAGATGAGGCTCAGAGCCATATGTGATTTGCCCAGGGTCACTCAGCAGGTCAGGGAATGAGCTGGGATTTGAACCCAGGCTGTGTGGATCCAGACTCCATGTCTCAGACTCCATGACTCAGTGTATAGCTCTTTCAGCTCCTCAGTTAAATTTATTTCAAGGTACTTTACTCTTTTTGATGCAGTTGTAATGGTACTGTTTTCTTAATTTCTCTTTCTGATGGTTTATAATTAGTGCAGAGAAGAAATACAACAGATTTTTGTATACTGAGCTCATATCCTGCAAACTTGCTGAATTTATTAGTTCTAATAGTTATCTTTTGGTGGAGTTTTAGGGTTTCATATAATATCATGTCATGTACAAATAGTGACAGTTTTATTTCTTCTGTACCAATTTGGATGCCTTTAATTTCCTTTTCTTGCCTAATTTCTCTGTGTAGCACTTCAAATACTATGTTGAATAAAATTGGTGAGAGTGGTATCCTTGTGTTATTCCTGATTTTCAGGAAAAACTTTCAGCTTTTCACCACTGAGTATGATCTTAGCTGTGGGCTTGTGTTATATGGCCTTTAGTATATTTCATGTATAACCACTTTATTGAGAGTTGATATCATAAATAGATATTGCATTTTGTCAAAAGCTTTTCCTGCATCTATTAAGATGATCATATGATTTTTATCCTTCATGGTATTTATGTGCTATATCACATTGATTGATTTGCAGATATAAAATCATTCTTGCATCCCTAGAATAAATCCCACTTGATCATGGTGTTTGATTCTTTCAGTGTAGTTTTGAATTTGGTTTGCTTATACTCTGTTGAGGATTTTTGCATCTATATACATCAGGGTCCTTCTTGACATTCTTAAAATCCAAATTTAAAGCGTTGTCTCAGTGAAAAATGACAGTTAAATGCAAAAATATCAAGAAAGTGAAAGAGTCCTTAGAAATAAGTGATAATAAGGCATAACAGATGAAAGGAACAAGGACTCCTAACTACTTACTTTTCATAAGAATTTAACTCTTCAGAGGAATTCTCAATAAAATAAATGTAAAAGGCAAGCTTTAGGTTAAAATTTAAAACTTTTCTTGGCACTAAATTTCTATGGTGAGACGGAAACGTAAATTATGCATAAGATATTAAGGAATACTGTTTTCAAAACCTTTTAACGACATGGATAAGTACTAATATTAAGTGGAAAGTAACTAGGAATATAGGATGATCCCATCTACTTTGGATGAAATATAGTGATAGTTTTCAAATATTTAAAAATGGTTTAGTGTTAATATAATCAGAAGGATTCCATAAACATGCTTTAGTTCTATATTCTGTTTTCTTTCAACCAGACACACAGAACTGTGATGCGGACCAGGTATGAGCAGCACTTCCCACCCCACCCCCGTGGGTCCTGGGAGCCGCTGACTTCAAGGCACCATAAACTCTCCCTCATAGGCTGCCCTCGGGAAGGGCCTATTTTCCTGTAGTGTGAAATCACAAGACAATTACTTCCAGTAGAAGATCTCCTTAAATACTGAATCTTACAAATTTGATTTTGTGTACCTGCAGTCCTGTGAAGATGTCTGAGTTTTGATGTGGTTTCTTTTGCAACAGAACCAGGAAACCCAGAGCACTCCTGCCATTCCTCATGTGACCACCAGAGGGCAGTGCGTGTGTGGCTGGTTGTGGCAGTCACACTGGCCCACGTCAGACGTTTTACCAGTTAGTCTTCCTCAGAACATGATTTATACCCTTAGAGAATCTCTTTAAGGATTATTTAATTTCCTTTTATTCTTCAAACCTTTGGAATCTAATGAAAACTCCTTACAAATAACAACTAAGGGCAATGCACTGGATGGGAGAAGCCCCTCCTTGAACACGAAGACACATAAAATTGAGTGTCTGAATGAGATGAACCCTTGCCTTACATAAAATTAAAAAACTTATCCAATTAATCGCCAAAACATACAAGCAGCTCATGCAGCTCAATACCAAAAAAACAAACAACACAATCCAAAAATGGGTGGAAGACCTGAACAGACATTTCTCCAAAGAAGACATGCAGATGGCTAACAAACACATGAAAAGATGCCCAACATCACTAATCATTAGAGAAATGCAAATCAAAGCCACAATGAGGTATCACCTCACACCAGTCAGAATGGCCATCACCAAAAAATCTAGAAACAATAAATGCTGGAGAGGATGTGGAGAAAAGGGAACCTTTTTGCCCTGATGGTGGGAATGTAAATTGGTACAGCCACTATGGAAAACAGCATGGAGTTTCCTTAAAAAACTAAAAATAGAACTACCATATCACCCAGCAATCCCACTCCTGGGCATATACCCTGAGAAAACCATAATTTGAAAAGATACATGTACCACAATGTTCACTGCAGCACTATTTACAATAGCCAGAACATGGAAGCAACCTAAATGCCTATCAAGAGATGAATAGATATAGAAGATGTGGCACATATATACAATGGAATATTACTCAGCCATAAAGAGAAACAAAACTGAGTTATTTGTGGTGAAGTGGACCTAGAGTCTGTCATACAGAGTAAAGTCAAAAATAGAAAAACAAATACTGTATGCTAACACATATATATGGAATCTAGAAAAATGGTACTGACAAACCTAGTGACAGGGCAGGAATAGAGATGCTGACATACAGAATGGACTTGAGGACACAGGGGTGAAGGGGAAGCTGGGACAAAGTGAGAGAGTAGCATTGACATGTATACACTACCAAATGTAAAATAGATAGCTAGTGGGAAGATGCTGCATAACACAGGGAGATCAACTCGATGATGGGTGATGACATAGCAGGGTGGGATAGGGAGGGTAGGAAGGAGGCTCAAGAGGGAGGGGATATGGGGATATATGTATAAATACAGCTGATTCACTTTGTTGTACAGCAGAAACTAACACAACATTGTAAAACAACTGTACTCTAATAAAGATGTATAAAGAACCCCACAACATTGTAAATCAACTATACTTGAAAATATTTTTTAAATGCAAAAAAAATTTTTGATGTAAATTTTGTGTGTGTACCACAGGCTCAATATACAAATATGTTAAATTGATTACATTGTTTTTCAACATAAAAAATTTTTGATATTTTACATCAGCTTCATAATATAAATGCAGAAAAACTATATTTTTTTTCTTAAAGTTCAGAAATAGCCATTTTGCTCATTCAGTATACTAGAAACCACTAACTTTATTAAAAATAGATTCATGACCTCTTCCCTGAAAGAAATACTTCTTCATTCTCACAAGTTCAACAGAATGTTCATTATGAACTGACTTCCCACCTTAGAGACATGAGATTTGCATCCTGCAATTTTTCTTGCAAAAATGCCCAATTAGCATCCAAGCATTACAGAAAAGAAGTGCTGATCATGTATTTTTAAATTATCAACACTCCTGAGGTTTTTAAATATCAACAAAAACATAATTTTGTGTTCTCTTTCATTTATTTTGGTTCTTAGTGGCCACTTCTAAATGAAAGTATTTAAGTATGTTAACGTTACCTTATAACATCCTATTTCAAATGACTATCGTCTCTCCAAAGATGAAATACGAGGAACTCACAGTTAGGCTCTCCAAAGATTTACTCTCTGAATCTGTATTATCCTTTGCTGAACTCCACATTGTTCATTATTCTTTTTCTTGCATGGCCATCTCACATGCTATTTCATTTCATGCAGCTTTTTCCTGCAATTTTATGCCTAGTTTATTTCTGGGAAAATGCATTATTTCAGATTAATAATTATAGATACAAAGACTTCAATATGGGACTTCTCTGGTGGTGCAGTGGTTAAGAATCCACTTGCCAATGCAGGGGACACGGGTTTGATCCCTTGTCCGGGAAGATCCCACATGCCGCAGAGCAACTAAGCCCATGAGCCACAACTACTGAGCCCGCTTGCTACAACTACTGAAGCCCGCATGCCTAGAGCCCATGCTCCTCAACAAGAGAAGCTATTACAATGAGAAACCTGCACACCATAACAAAGAGTAGCCCCTGCAAAAGACTTCTCTATAATTCCTTGATTGTTTCAAGAACTCTCTTTTTTTAATACCTAGATTCTGAAGCTCTCCACCAAGCATTACTAAAATTATATTTACATAAGTATCTATATATTAATCACACAATAATGCATTTACAATTGTATTCTGATTTATTGCTAATTTTGGAGCGTAAACATAGCTGTCTTATTTACCACCCTTTTGTAAATAACTTTAATATTTGAACTTAGGACTTGAAAGAGAATTGACAAATGAAAAACTGAACAATATGCAAACACAATTCATATATTTCTCACAAAATTAGGCAATTATCTAACCTTTATCCAGAAAAAGAAGAGCCCAGATACTCTGCAGACATGATACTTGAGAATGTAGGGTCTTATATCAGGAAACATGCAGTCATCCATGCAGCAGAGTTTCCCTGTGACCAGCTGGGGTTAGCGACCTGTGCATTCCTCACATGCAACATATCAGGAGTGGGAAAGGGAATTTGTCAGTTGTGGAAACAAGTACTGTATAATGAAGTTCTGTAGCAGGTCATGCTCACATATTCAACACAGGTACAACGAAAGTTACACTCAATTCTAGTAAATCTAAGTCTGTATCTGTTACTTTGTCTTTAACGAAGAAATGTAGGAACTGAACTGACTTACAAAAGAGAAAGTGTTTTGTTTGTTTAATTACAGTCGTGATGAGTAAGACATAGCCCAGCACTGTGAATGGGACTTAGTGATTCTCTCATCATGAAACACAGTCTCTACTTCCTTGTTTATTCTCCACATTCTGTAGTAAGGAAAGTTTCAATGAAAGATAAATCTACATGGTGAAAAAAGAAGATAACTTACTTGTGTTGATAACATCATTTCTGACAGGTTTTCCCACTTATGTCAGTGTTTCTGGGGATGGACACAGGACAGAGTTTCCGACCCTGACATTTTCACTGATGACATTCCCCTTGATCCTCAATTTGAAAGTGGATAAAAATGTTTTCTATGTTTTCTTCTTTAAGGAATTAAATAAAGAACTCTGTCTAGACATGATCTTCTAATGATTTTCAGTCAGTGGTCATCAACCAAGGAAAAGCACAGAATCTCATACCCACAGAAGGATGATATTCAATCAGGTAAGGAAATTCTCCCTGAAACCAGAGCTTCATCTTTAACATGCAATCAAGGGCTTTCACAGGTTTTGCATCACTCTGCAATCAGCCCTACCATATGAGATTGGCTCTGAGCATCTCACATCAGATAACTGACAAATACGTCATAGTACACTGATCTGGTACCAGACCCTGCCTCTCTTAATGATCTCCTACACAGACATTGGAACATTCTAGGATTTTTCCTGGAGACATCTAACCTATGCAGGTACACTTCCAAGTAGAAACAGAAGCTTTGATTCTCACTGGGACCCCTGCTCTGTCCAACCAACCTCTCTAGAAATATGTTCTAATCTCTCCTGATTAGTACATTTCAAGGTCTCTCCCTGTGCTAATTTAGTAAAGGTAAAAGAGAAATAAGAAAGAGGTAAACCATGCAGGGAGCAATATATAGGATTCCTTTGCCTAATTTATTTATCTGATATACCCAAATATTGATAGATATAATTCATTTCATGATGGTCCAAAAAAGAGAAGGAGGAACCTTCATTCCAACAGCATATATATTGCATAAGCTCCAGCTTAAGCTTAGCTGTAAGGTACTAACTCTTCTCCTAGAGAAGCAATAGTTCGCCAGCATTTGAAGCACATTGAGGACTCAGACAGCTGGACACTGAGGGTGCAGGCTCCTCACCAGAATTCTGTACCTGCATCACAGAGAAATGAAATATTCCCAAAGTATTATTAAGGATGAGGTGGGGAACCAAAGTAAAAAAGATGAATCCATGGTCTGCCCTACCATCTGTTCTGCTGGATATTACCACCATCTTGGCCCAATATGAAAAGGCTTTTGTCAAATCCTTGACTTTTGAGGTATGGAAATTCACAGGTCACCACCTTCATTTCAAAATGAATGGAATGGAATGCACTATTCAATTTTTTAAAACAGGCAAAGTAAACATGAATGATAATAAATTTCAAACTCTCACAAATCAAATAGGATACCAAGAAAAATTAAATATGATTTAAGAATGAAGTGGAGAAATTGTCCAAGATGGTGGCACAGAAATACCCAGAGCTTGACACCTCTCATGGGAACACCAAAGTCACAACTATTTACAGAACAGCAATTGATGAAAAAGACCGAGACCTACCATAAAAGATGTTTTACAGCTAAAGACATAAAGAAGGCACCACAACAAGACAGGAAGGAAGGGCAAAATCTCAGTATAGTCAAGACACATACCACCATGTTGGTGGCCCACAAATGGGAGAATAATTACAATTTCAGAGGTGCTCCCAGGTAGCAAGGGATATGAACCCAACATCGGGCTACCAAGCCCAGGGATCCTGTGCCGGGAAGAAGAGCCTTAGAAAGTTGGGCTTTGAAGACCAGTAGGGTTTATTTTCCAGAGAGCCAGAGGATTGTGGGAAATAGAGATTCCACTCTTAAAGGATGCCTGCAAAATCCCACACGCTCCAGGAATCAGAACAGAAGCAGTCATTTGAAGGGATCCTGGGTCTCACCTACCTTCTGATCTTGGAGAGTCTCCCAGAGAGGCAAGAGGCAACTACAGCACACCCTTGGGGACACAGACACTGGCAGTAGCCATTTCTGGGAGCTCCTTCTACCCTGTGGACACTGGTACCAGCAAGCATAATCTCAGAATTCTCCCTCTCGCTTGTGAGCCTCAGGACCCAGCCCCACCCACTTCCACCAGGATATAGACACAAGTACTAGGATGCTGCAGGCCAAGCAAATAACTGAGCAAGGGCACAGCCCCACCCACCAGCAGACAGGCTGCCTTAAGTCCCTCTCAACCCACAGCTGCCCCTGGACATGGCCGCAACCAGCAAAAACCCCAGGACCAGCCTCCACACCTCAGTGCACTGGCACTAGACCCAGGACCCTCCAGCCAGAGACCCTGGATCACAACTCCACCTACCAGCGGGCAGGCACCAGCCCCAGAATCCCTGGCCCCTCTGACAAGTGAGCCTGCTCTAGCTTTGGAATCAGCCTCACCCATCAGCAGGTGATTACCTCACAGGGACTGGCTGGAGCTTGAAACTACCCAACAGCAAACCTGCTCTAGACTTGGGATCAGCCTCATACACCAACGGCACACACCAGCTCCAGGAAAGCCACAGCCCAGCAGCCTGCATAACCAGCCCGCTTACTAGCAGGCCAGAAGCAGGCATGGACTCAGCTAGGCCCTGGCCCTGGCCATCATAATGGCAACACAAGATTTGGGGTACCCCAGACCCTGCAGAGAGCTGTGTCAGGAACAGTGATCCAACACCAACTCTGGGACTCCTGGGTCCTGCAGCCAGAACTCAGGACCTGGCGCTGCATCCCAGTAGCCAGCATAGCCCCAAGACTTGGCTTTACACACCAGGGGTTGGGCACTAGCCCTGATGTCACCTGGACTGCAGCTCCACCCACAAGTGAACCAGCACTAGACTCAGTATCCCCCAGAGTTGTGCAGCCAGCGGCCTTATGACTTAGTCCCACCAAGCAGCACAGACAGACACCACTCAAGGCAGAGGCTTGCCAACAACCAGTCTGGGGGCAGCCAAGCCCAACAGACCACCCACAGGAGTCAGCCCACCACAACAGAAGAGCCCAAACAGGGCACACAAGAGCTACACCTACAACATATAGCTCTAGTGACGAGGGGAGAGTGGGCTGCCAGGACACATAGGACGTATCCTAAAAAAAGGCCACTTCTCCAAGGTCAGGAAACATAACTAACCAACTACATACATAGTAATAAAAATAGCAAGTTAAGAAAAATGAGGTGGGATTTCCCAGGTGACACAGTGGTTGAGAATCCACCTGCCAATACAGAGGAAACGGGTTCGATCCCTGGTTTGGGAAGATCCCACATGCCACAGAGCAACTAAGCCCATGTGCCACAATGACTGAGACCATGTGCCACAACTACTCAAGCCTGTGGGCCTAGAGCCTGTGCTCCAAAACAAGAGAAGCCACCACAGCAAGAAGCCCACACACTGCAACACTCGCCGCAACTAGAGAAAGCCCGTGCACAGCAACAAAGACCCAACGCAGCCAATAAATGAGTAAAGAAATAAACTTATATTTAAAAAACAAAAAGAAAAATGAGGTGACACAGAAACAGAATCCAAATGAAAGAACAAGATAAGAACCCAGAAGAAGATCTAAGTGAAGTGGAGATAGCCAATATACTCCAGAAAGAGTTCAAGGTAATGATT
Organism: Hippopotamus amphibius kiboko; assembly: GCF_030028045.1. Classification (NCBI taxonomy): domain Eukaryota; kingdom Metazoa; phylum Chordata; class Mammalia; order Artiodactyla; family Hippopotamidae; genus Hippopotamus; species Hippopotamus amphibius. The sequence continues at coordinate 87,893,181 of NC_080190.1, read as the reverse complement.
CTAAAGACCATCAAAGAACTCAGGAGAAGAATAGATGACCAGAGCAAGAAGTTAGAAGTTTTTTTAAAAAGATGATCTTAAAGAAGAGCCAAACAGAAATGAGGAACACAATAACAGAAATGAAAAATACACTAAAATACGCTAAAAGGAAACTACGAATGAATCAGGAAACTGAAGGACAGAGTACTGGAAGTCACTGAAGATGAATGGTAAAATGATAGAATAAAATGGAATGAGGAGAGTGTAACAGACCCTGGAAACAACATCAAGTGTGCTAACATTTGCATTATACTGACCCCAGAAAGAAAAGGGAAAGAGAAAGGGGTGGAGAATGTACCTGAAGACTTCTCTAACCTGGGAAAGAAAACGGACATCAAAGTCCAATAAACACGGTAAGGACAAAAGAGGATCAACCCAAAGAGGACCACATCAAGACTCATTGTAACTAAAATGGCAAAAAAATAAAGATAAAAAGATACTATTAAAAGGAGCAAAGGAAAAGCAACAAGTTACAAACACGGGAACTTGTGTAAAATTATCAGCTGACTTTTCGGGATAAACTCTGCAGGCCAGAAGGAATGGCATGGTATATTTAAAGTGATAAAAGGGAAAATTCTATATCCAAAACTACTCTACCTGGCAAGGTTTCCTTCAGATTTGATGGAGAGATCTAAAGTTTTACAGAGAAGCAAATCTAAAAGAGTTCAGCATCACCAAACCAGTTTTATGAGAAATTTTAAAGGGGTTTCTCTAAGTGAAAAAAAAAAAGGCCACAACTAAAACGTAAAAATTATGAAAGGAAAATTACTAAAGGAAAAACCTCATTGGTAAAGGCAAATATTCAGTAAGGTAGTAAATCAATCATAGTGAATCCCACACATTATGAGGCAGAAGCGGTTATGTAGGCTTTTCCTTGAAGTCAAAAAACTTGCAGTCATTTCAAGTACCTGATGATCATAGGATACCCCCCGTGCACCCCCTATGTACAGCTTCTGGAGAAACAAAGCGTGGTCATATCGCAGACAGCCTGTCAGGATGTCAGGCCACTGGACCGCCTGACCAGCCTGGAAGTGCCCCATCAGATGCTGAAAGCAAAACTCTGTCTCCTCTGAGAAGCCAGGCAATTTTGGCCAGAGAGAGGGAGGAGCCCAGTAATCAACTCCTCCTCTCTGCTCACCTCCTTGTGGTTACAGCATCCCCATCTCCAAACCCAAATCTGATCCTGGGGTGCCAAAGTGGGCTCTGCCAGTGCTTCAGTGCCCTCTGGAGGTTGTTTGCTCTAATGCCAACTCTCAGCCCTACTTCTTCCCTCCTTCCCTAGCCCTGGGGGCTGCATTGGCCTTGTGCAGCTGCTAGCCTGATTTCATTTCTCTTTTATCTCTAATTGCAAAGAAGTGTCCCACAGAGGTTTAAAATCTCTTGGAGAAGGAAGACCTTTTAGTCAATGCACCTTAACCTTGAGAAGCTGGTTTCAAGAATGAACTTGAAATACTGTATTTTTCTCCTGATGATTACAAGGAGAGACAGCACAAGTTTTCTTCTTTTTTTTTTAAAGAAACTTTATTGAGATATAATTGATATACAATAAACTGCATATATTTAAAGTGTACAATTTGATATTTTTTTATTAGTAATGTATATATGGCAATCCCAATCTCCTAATGCACTTCACCCCAACCCCCTGACCCCCACTTTCCCCCCTTGGTGTCCATATGTTTGTTCTCTACATCTGTGTCTCTATTTCTGCCTTACAAAAGAGTTGATCTGTACCATTTTTCTAAATTCCGCGTATATGCATTAATGTACAATAGTTGTTTTTATCTTTCTGACTTGCTTCACTCTGTATGACAGTCTCTAGGTCCATCCATGTCTCTACAAATGTCCCAATTTCATTCCTTTTTATGGCTGAGTGATATTCCATTGTATACATATACAACATCTTCTTTATCCATTCATCTGTTGATGGACATTTGGGTTGCTTCCATGACCTGGCTATTGTAAGTAGTGCTGCAATGAACATTGGGGTGCATGTCTTTTTGAATTATGGTATTCTCTGGGTATATGCCCAGGAGTGGGATTGCTGGGTCATATGGTAATTCCATTTTTAGGTTTTTGAGGAACTTCCATAATGTTCTCCATAGTGGCTGTGTCAATTTACATTCCCACCAACAGTGCAAGAGGGTTCCCTTTTCTCCACACCCTCTCCAGCATTTACTGTTTCTAGATTTTTTGATGAGGCCCATTCTAACCCGTGTGAGGTGATATGTCTTTACAGTTTTGATTTGCATTTCTCTGATAAAATTAATGATGTTGAGCAGCTTTTCATGTGCCTCTTGGCCATCTGTATGTCTCCTTTGGAGAAATGCCTGTTTAGGTCTTCTGCCCATTTTTTGATTGGGTTGTTTGTTTTTTTGATTTGGAGCCACACGAACTGTTTATATATTTTGGAGATTAATCCTTTGTCTGCTGCATTGTTTGCAAATATTTTCACCCATTCTGAGGGTTGTCTTTTTGTCTTCTTTATAGTTTCCTTTGCTGTGCAAAAGCTTTTAAATTTCATTAGGTCTCAAATGTTTATTTTTGTTTTTATTTCCATTACCCTAAGAGGAGGGTCAAAAATGATCTTGCCGTGATTTATGTCAAAGAGTGTTCTTCCTATGTTTTCTGCTAAGAGTTTTATAGTGTCTGGCCTTACATTTAGGTCTTTAATTCATTTTCAGTTTATTTTTGTGTGTGATGTCAGGGAGTGCTCTAATTTCATTCTTTTACATGTAGCTGTCCAGTTTTCCCAGCACCACTTATTGAAGAGGCTGTCTTTTCTCCATTGTATATTCTTGCCTCTTTTGTTTTAGATAAATTGACCACAGTTTATCTCTATTCCATTGATCTATATTTCTGTTTCTGTGCCTGTATCACATTGTCTTACTGTAGCTTTGCAGTATAGTCTGAAGTCAGGGAATCTGAGTCCTCCAGCTCCATTTTTTTATCTGCAAGATTGCATTGGCTATTCGGGGTCTTTTTTGTCTCCATAAAATTTTAGGATTTTTTGTTCTAATTCTGTAAAAAAATGCCATTGATAATTTGATAGGGATTGCATTGAATCTGTATATTTCTTTGAATAGTGTAGTCATTTTCAGAATGTTGATTCTTCCAATACAAGAATATGGTGTCATCTTTGATTTCTTTCATCAGTATCTTATAGTGTTTTGGGTACAGGTCTTCTACCTCCTTAGTTAGGTTTATTCCTAGGTATTTTATTCTTTTTGTTGCAATGGTGAATGGGATTGTTTCCTTAATTTCTTGTTCTGATCTTTCATTGTGGTGTATAGAAATGCAAGAGATTTCTGTGTGTTACTTTTGTATCCTGCATATTTACCAAATTCATTGATTAGCTCGAGTAGTTTTCTGGTGGCATCGTTAGAATTATCTATGTATAGTATCATATCATCTGCAAACAGTGACAGTTTTACTTCTTCTTTTCCAATTTGGACTGCTGTTATTTCTTTTTCTTCTCTGATTGCTGTGGCAAGGAATTCCAAAACTATGTTCAATAATAGGGGAGAGACTGGACATCCTTGTCTTGTTCCTGATCTTAGAGGGAATGCTTTCAGTTTTTCACCAACGAGAATGATGTTTGTTGTGGGTCTGTCATATATGGCCTTTATTATGTTGAGGTAGATTCCCTCTCTGCCCACTTTCTGGAGAGTTTTTATCATAAATGGGTGTTAAAAATTGTCAAAAGCTTTTCCTGCATCTATTGAGATGATCATATGGTTTTTATTCTTCAATTTGTTAATACAGTGTATCACATTGACTGATTTGCATATGTTGAAGAATATAAGCAATAAATATCCATGCATCCCTGGCATAAATCCTACTTGATCATGGTATATGATCCTTTTAATGTGTTGCTAGTTCTGTTGGCTGGTATTTTGTTGAGGATTTTTGCATCTAAATTCATCAGTAATATTGGTCTGTAATTTTCGTTCTTTTTCTTTTGTTTTGCTTTTTTAGTATCTTTGTTTGGTTTTGGTATCAGGGCGAAGGTGGCTACATAAAATGAATTTGGAATTGTTCCTCCCTCTGCAATGTTTTGGAAGAGTTTGAGAAGGGTGGGTGTTAGTTCTTCTCTAAATGTTGGCTAAAATTCACCTGTGAATCCATCTGGTCCTGGACTTCTATTTGTTGGGAGATTTTTAATCACAATTTCAATTTCATTACTCGTGATTGGTCTGTTCATATTTTCTGTGTCTTCCTGATTCTGTCTTGGAAGGTTATACCTTTCTAAGAATCTGTCCATTTCATCCAGGTTGTCCATTTTATTGGCATATAGTTGCTTGTAGTAATCTCTTATGGTGCTTTTTATTTCTGTGGTGTCCATTGTAACTTCTCCTGTTTCACTTCTAATTTTATTGATTTGAGTCCTCTCCCTCTTTTTCTTGATGAGTCTTGCTAGAGGTTTATCAATTTTATTTATCTTCTTAAATAACCAGCTTTTAGTTTTATTGATTTTTGCTATTGGTGTCTTTGTCTCTATGTTATTTATTTCTGCTCTGATTTTATGATTTCTCTCTGTCTACTAACTTTGGGTTTTGTTTGCTCTTCTTTCTCTAGTTTCTTTAGATGTAAGGTTAGATTGTTTAGTTGGGATGTTTCTTGTTTCTTGAGGTAGGATTGTATCGCTATAAACTTCCCTCTTAGAACTGCCTTTGCTGCATCCCATAGGTTTTGGATTGTTGTGTTTTCATTGTCATTTGTCTCTAGGTATTTTTTGATTTCCTCTTCATTTTCTTCAGTGATCTGTTGGTTACTTAGTAGCATATTGTTTAGCCTCCATGTGTTTGTGTTTTTTACAGTTTTTTTCCTGTAATTGATTTCTAATCTCATACTGTTGTAGTCGCAAAAGTTGCTTGATAGGATTTCAATTTTCTTAAATGTACCAAGGCTTGATTTGTGACCCAAGATGTGATCTCTCCAGGAGAATGTTCTATGTGCACTTGAGAAGAATGTGTAATCTGCTATTTTCAGATGGAATGTCCTATAAATATCAAATAAATCTAACTGGTCTATTGTGTAATTTAAAGCTTGTGTTTCCTTATTAATTTTCTGTGTGGATGATCTGTCCATTGGTGTAAGTGGGCTGTTAAAATCCCCCACTATGATTGTGTTACTGTCAATTTCCTCTTTCATAGTTGTTAGCATTTGCCTTATGTATTGAGGTGCTCCTATATTGGGTGCATATATATTTATAAATGTTATATCTTCTTCTTGGATTGTTCTCTTGATCATTATGTAGTGTCCTTTCTTATCCCATGCAACATTCTTTATTTTAAAGTCTATTTTATCTGATATGAGCATCGCTATTCCAGCTTTCTTTTGATTTCCATTTGCATGGAATATCTTTTTCCATCCCCTCACTTTCAGTCTGTATGGGGTCGTAGGTCTGAAGTGGGTCTCTTGTAGCATATATATGGGTCTTGTTTTTGTATTCATTCAGCCAGTCTGTGTCTTTTGGTTGGAGCATTTAGCCCATTTACATTCAAGGTAATTATCAATATGTATGTTCCTATTACCATTTTCTTAATTGTTTTTGGGTTTGATTTTGTAGGTCCTTTACTTCTCCTGTGTTTCCCACTTAGAGGAGATTATTTCGCATTTGTTGTAGGGCTGGTTTGGTGGTGCTGAATTCTCTTAGCTTTTGCTTGTTTGTAAAGCTTTTCATTTCTCCCTTGATTTGGAATGGGATCCCTGCTGGGTAGAGTATTCTTGGTTGTAGATTCTTCCCTTTCATCACTTGAAATATATTGTGCCATTCCCTCTGGCTTGCAGAGTTTCTGTTGAGAAATCAGCCGTTAACCTGATGGGAGTTCCCTTGTATGCAATTTGCTGTTTTTTCCCTTGTTGCTTTAAATAATTTTTCTTTGTCTTTAAATTTGTCAGTTTGATTACTATGTGTTTTGCCATGTTTCTCCTTGTGTTTATCCTGCCTGGGACTCTCTGTGCTTCCTGGACTTGGGTATCTATTTCCCTGCCCATGTTAGGGAAGTTTTCAAATATAATCTCTTCCAATACTTTCTTGAGTCCTTTCTCTCTCTCTTCTCCTTCTGGGACCCCTATAATGTGAATGTTGGTGCATTTAACATTATCTCAGAGGTGTCTTAGGATGTCTTCATTTCCTTTCATCATTTTATCTTTATTCTGTTCTGTGGCAGTGATTTCCACCATTCTGATTTCCAGGGCACTTGTCCATTCTTCTGCCTCAGTTATTCTGCTATTGATTTCTTCTAGTGTATTTTTCATTTCAGTTTTTGTATTGTTTATCTCTGTTTGTTTTTTCTTTAATTCTTCTAGGTCTTTGTTAACCTCTTCTTGCATCTTTTTGATCTTTGCATCCAGTCTTTTTTCGAGGTCCTGGATCATCTTCACTATCATTATTCTGAATTCTTTTTCTGGAAGGTTGCCTATCTCCACTTCATTTGGTTGTTCTTCTGGGGTTTTATCTTGTTCCTTCATCTAGTACAAAGTCCTCTGGATCGAATCAAGATGGTGGAGTAGGAGGATCTGCACTCACTCCCTCTTGCAAGAGCACCAGAATTAGAACTAACTGCTGAACAACCATTGACAAAAAGACACTGGAACTCACCAAAAAAAACTACCCCACATCCAGAGACAAAGGAGAAGTCACAATGAGATGGTAGGAGGGGCACAATCGCGTTAAAATCAAATCCCATAAATGCTGGGTGGATGACTCACAAGCTAGAGACCAGTTATATCGCAGAAGCCCTGAGGGTTCTGAGCCCCACGTCAAGCTTCCTAACCTGGGGGTCCAGCAACGAGAGGAGGAATCCCCAGGGAATCAGACTTTGAAAGCCAGAGGAATTTGATTGCAGGACCTCCACAGGACTGGGGAAAATGGAGACTCCACTCTTGGTGGGCACACAAAAAATTGTGCTCACCAGGACCCAGGGGGAAGGAGCAGTGACCCCATAGGAGATGGAACCAGACCTACCTGCTGGTGTTGGAGGGTTGCCTGCAGAGGTGGGGGGCAGCTGTGGTTCACCAAGGAGACAGGGGCACTGGCAGCAGGGGTTCTGAGAAGTGCTCATTGGCATGAGCCCTTCCAGAGTCCACCATTAACTCCACCAAAGAGCCTGTAAGCTCCAGGGCTGGGTCGCCTCAGGCCAAACGACCACCAGGGTGGGAACACAGCCCCATCCACTGGCAGACAAGCAGATTAAAGTGTCACTGAGCTCCACCCACCAAATCAGATTAAAGTTTTACTGAGCTCCACCCAGCCCAACCCACCATCAGTCCCTCCCATCAGGAAGCACCCACGAGCATCCTAGACAGCTTCCTCCACAAGAGGGCAGACAGCAGAAACAAACAGTATCAGCAGTATTTCATCTTGTGGAACTGAAATCACAGCCACAGAAAGACAGAGAAAATGAAAAGGCAAAAGACTTTTACCAGATGAAAGGACAAGATAAAACACCAGAAAAACAACCTAAATGAAGAGGAGATAGGCACCCTTACAGAAAAAGAATTCAGAATAATGATGGCGAAGATGATCTAGGACTTTGAAAAAAGACTGGATGCAAAGATCAAAAAGTTGCAAGAAAAGTTGCAAAGACCTAGAAGAATTAAAGAACAAACAAACAGAGATATGCAACACAATAACTGAAATGAAAAATACACTAGAAGGAACAAATAGCAGATTAACTGAGGCAGAAGGACGAATAAGTGACCTGGAAGACAGAATGGTGAAAATCACTGATGCAGAAAAGAATAAGGAAAAAAGAATGAAAAGAACTGAAGACAGCCTAAGAGACCTCTGGGACAATGTTAAATGCACCAACATTCACATTATAGGGGTCCCAGAAGGAGAAGAGAGAGAGAAAGGACCCGAGAAAATACTGGAAGAGATTATATTTGAAAAATTCCCTAACATGGGAAGGGAAATAGCTACCCAAGTCCAGGAAGCACAGAGAGTCCCAGGCAGGATAAACACAAGGAGAAACATGCCAAGACATATAGTAGTCAAATTGACAAAAATTAAAGACAGAGAAAAGTTATTAAAAGCAACAAGGGAAAAACAACAAATGACATACAAGGGAACTCCCATCAGGTTAACAGCTGATTTCTCAGCAGAAACTCTGCAAGCCAGAAGGGAGTGGCACAATATATTTCAAGTGATGAAAGGGAAGAATCTACAACTAAGAATACTCTACCCAGCAAGGATCTCATTCAGATTTGAGGGAGAAATGAAAAGCTTTACAGACAAGCAAAAGCTAAGAGAATTCAGCACCACCAAACCAGCCCTACAACAAATGCTAAAGGAACTTCTCTAAGCGGGAAACATAAGAGAAGAAAAGGACCTACAGAAACAAAAAACAAAACAATTAAGAAAATGGTAATAGGAACATACATATTGATAATTACCTTGAATGTAAGTGGACTAAATGCACCAACCAAAAGACACAGACTGGCTGAATGAATACAAAAACAAGACCCATATATATGCTGTCTACAAGAGACTCACTTGAGACCTAGGGACACATACAGACTGAAAGTGAGGAGACAGAAAAAGATATTCCATGCAAATGGAAATCAAAAGAAAGCTGGACTAGTGATGCTCGTATCAGATAAAACAGACTTTAAAATAAAAAATGTTACAAGAGACAAGAAAGGACACTACATAAAGATCGAGGGATCAATCCAAGAAGAAGAGATAATGATTATCAATATATATGCACCCAATATAGGAGCACCTCAATATATAAGGCAAATGCTAACAACTATGAAAGAGGAAATTGACAGTAACACAATCATAGTGGGGGATTTTAACAGCCCACTTACACCAATGGACAGATCATCCACACAGAAAATTAATAAGGAAACACAAGCTTTAAATTACACAATAAATCAGCTTGATTTAATACATATCTAAATGACATTACATCCAAAAACAGCAGATTACACATTCTTCTCAAGTGCACATAGAACATTCTCCTGGAGAGATCACATTTTGGGTCATAAATCAAGCCTTGGTAAATTCAAGAATACTGAAATCCTATCAAGCATCTTTTCTGACCACAATGCTATGAGATTAGAAATCAATTACAGGAAAAAAACTGTAAAAAACACAAACACATGGAGGCTAAACAATATGCTACTAAGTAACCAACAGATCACTGAAGAAAATGAAGAGGAAATCAAAAAATACCTAGAGACAAATGACAATGAAAACACAACAATCCAAAACCTATGGGATGCAGCAAAGGCAGTTCTAAGAGGGAAGTTTATAGCGATACAATCCTACCTCAAGAAACAAGAAACATCCCAACTAAACAATCTAACCTTACATCTAAAGAAACTAGAGAAAGAAGAGCAAACAAAACCCAAAGTTAGTAGACAGAGAGAAATCATAAAATCAGAGCAGAAATAAATAACATAGAGACAAAGACACCAATAGCAAAAATCAATAAAACTAAAAGCTGGTTATTTAAGAAGATAAATAAAATTGATAAACCTCTAGCAAGACTCATCAAGAAAAAGAGGGAGAGGACTCAAATCAATAAAATTAGAAGTGAAACAGGAGAAGTTACAATGGACACCACAGAAATAAAAAGCACCATAAGAGATTACTACAAGCAACTATATGCCAATAAAATGGACAACCTGGATGAAATGGACAGATTCTTAGAAAGGTATAACCTTCCAAGACAGAATCAGGAAGACACAGAAAATATGAACAGACCAATCACGAGTAATGAAATTGAAATTGTGATTAAAAATCTCCCAACAAATAGAAGTCCAGGACCAGATGGATTCACAGGTGAATTTTAGCCAACATTTAGAGAAGAACTAACACCCACCCTTCTCAAACTCTTCCAAAACATTGCAGAGGGAGGAACAATTCCAAATTCATTTTATGTAGCCACCATCACCCTGATACCAAAACGATGCAAAGATACTACAAAAAAAGAAAACTACAGACCAATATCACTGATGAATTTAGATGCAATCGCCCTCAACAAAATACTAACCAATTTCCCCTTCACCCCCCGCCCCCTCCCATACCTCGAGTTCTCCAGTCCATTCTCTGTATCTACATCCTTGTTCTTGTCACTGAGTTCATCAGTACCATTTTTAGATTCCGTATATGTGAGTTAGCATACAATATTTGTCCTTCTCTTTCTGACTTACTTCACTCTGTATGACAGATTGTAGTTCTATCCACCTCATTACATATAGCTCCATCTCATCCCTTTTTATAGCTGAGTAATATTCCATTGTGTATATATGCCACATCTTCTGTATCCATTTGGGGGGTGAAGGGGAAACTGAGACGAAGTGAGAGAGCAGCACAGACATATATATACTACCAACTGTAAAATAGTCAGTGGGAAGTTATTGTATAATAAAGGGAGTCCAACTCGAGGATGGAAGATGCCTTAGAGGACTGGGGTCGGGAGGGTGGGGGGACTCGAGGGGGGGGAGTCAAGGAAGGGAGGGAATACGGGGATATGTGTATAAAAACAGATGATTGAACCTGGTGTACCCCCCCAAAAAATAAATAAATAAAAAACTGCAAAAAAAAAAATACTAACCAACAGAATCCAACAACACATTAAAAGGATCATCCACCATGATCAAGTGGGGTTTATCCCTGGAATGCAAGGATTCTTCAATATATGCAAATCAGTCAATGTGATACACCATATTCACAAATTGAAGGATAAAAACCACATGATCATCTAAATAGATGCAGAAAAAGTTTTTGACAAAATTCAACACTGATTTATGATAAAAACTCTCCAGAAGGTGGGCATAGAGGGAACCTACCTCAACATAATGAAGGCCATATATGACAAAGCCACAGCAAACATCATTCTCATTGGTGAAAAACTGAAAGCATTCCCTCTAAGATCAGGAACAAGACAAGGATGTCCACTCTCACCACTACTATTCAGCATAGTTTTGGAATTCCTTGCCACAGCAATCAGAGAAGAAAAAGAAATAACAGCAATCCAAATTGGAAAAGAAGAAGTAAAACTGTCACTGTTTGCAGATGACATGATACTATACATAGAAAATCCTAAAGATGCCACCAGAAAAGTACTTGAGCTAATCAATGAATTTGGTAAATATGTAGGATACAAAATTAACACACAGAAATCTCTTGCATTTCTATACACCAACAATGAAAGATCAGAACAAGAAATTAAGGAAACAATCCCATTCACCATTGCAATAAAAAGAATAAAATACCTAGGAATAAACCTAACTAAGGAGGTAAAAGACCTGTACTCAGAAAAGTGTAAGACACTAATGAAAGAAATCAAAGAAGACACAAACAGATGGAGGGACATACCATGCTCTTGGATTGGAAGAATCAACATTGTGAAATGACTATACTACTGAAAGCAATTTACAGATTCAATGCAATCCCCATCAAGTTAGCAATGGCATTTTTCACAGAACTAGAACAAGAAATTTTACGATTTGTATGGAAATGCAAAAGACCCTGAATAGCCAAAGCAATCTTGAGAAGGAAAGACAGAGTTTGTGGAATCAGGCTTCCTGACTTCAGGCTATACTACAAGGCAACAGTGACCAAGACAGTATGGTACTGGCACAGAAACAGAAATATAGATCAATGGAGGAGGATAGAAAGCCCAGAGATAAACTATGGTCAACTAATCTATGATAAAGGAGGCAAGGATATACAATGGAGAAATGGCAGCCTCTTCAATAAGTGGTGCTGGGAAAACTGGACAGCTACATGTAAAAGAATGAAATTAGAACACTTCCTAACACCATACACAAAAATAAACTCAAAATGGATAAAAGATCTAAATGTAAGGCCAGACGCTATAAAAATCCTAGAGGAAAACACAGGAAGAACACTCTTTGACATTAATCACAGCAATATCTTTTTTGATCCACCCCCTAGAATAATGGAAATAAAAACAAAAATAAATAAGTGGGACCTAATGAAACTTCAAAGCTTCTGTACAGCAAAGGAAACTATAAGCAAGACAAAAAGACAACCCTCAGAATGGGAGAAAATATTTGCAAATGAATCAACAGACAAAGGATTAATCTCCAAAATATATAAACAGTTCATCCAGCTCAATATCAAAAAAACAAACAGCCCAATCAAAAAATGGGCAGAAGACCTAAATAGGCATTTCTCCAAAGAAGACATATGGATGGCCAAGAAGCACATGAAAAGCTGCTCAATATCACTAATTATTAGAGAAATGCAAATCAAAACTACAATGAGGTTTCACCTCACACTGGTTAGAATGGGCATCATCAGAAAATCGACAAACAGTAAATGCTGGAGAGGGTGTGGAGAAAAAGGAATGCTCTTGCATTGCTGGTGGGAATGTAAATTGATACAGCCACTATGGAAAACAGTATGGAGGGTCCTTGCAAAACTAAAAATAGAACTACCATATGACCCAGCAATCCCACTCCTGGGCATATACCCAGAGAACACCATAATTCAAAAAGACACACGCACTCCAATGTTCATTGCAGCACTATTTACAATAGCCAGGACATGGAAGCAACCTAAATGTCCATTAACAGAGGAATGGATAAAGAAGATGTGGTACATACATACAATGGAATATTACTCAGCTGTAAAAGGCAATGAAACTGGGACATTTGTAGAGACATGGATGGACCTAGAGACTGTCACACAGAGTGAAGTGAGTCAGAAAGAGAAACACAAATATTGTATATTAACACATACATGTGAACTATAGAAAAATGGTACAAATCAACCAGTTTGCAAGGCAGAAATAGAGACACAGATGTAGAGAACAAACATATGGACACCAAGTGGGGAAAGAGGGGAGGGTTGGGGGGGGGGAAAGAATTGGGAGACTGGGATACCAAATTGTACACTCTAAATATATGCAGTTTATTGTAAAAAATAAACAAATAAAAAGTTAAAAAAAATTAAATAAACACAAGCTCTAAATGACATATTAGACCTGATGGAATTAATTGATATTTATAGGACTTTCCATCCAAAAACAACAGAATACACTTTCTTCTCAAGTGCACACAGAACATTCTCCAGGATAGAATATATCTTGGGTCACAAATCAAGCCTTGGTAAAGTTAAGAAAGTTGAAATTGTATCAAGCATCTTTTCTGACCACAATGCTCTGAGACTAGATAACAATTACAGGAAATAATTAACTGTAAAAAATACAACATATGTAAGCTAAACAACACACTACTAAATAACCAAGAGATTGCTGAAGAAATAAAAAAATACTGAGAAACAAATGGCAATGAAAACACAAAGACCCAAAACCTATGGGATGCAGCAAATGCAGTTCTAAGAGGGAAGTTCATTGCAATACAATCCTACTTCAAGAAACAAGAAAAATCTCGAATAAACTACCTAACCCTACATCTAAAGCAGTTAGAGAGAGAAGAATAAAAAAATCCCATAGTTAGCAGAAGGAAAGAAATCATAAAGATCAAATCAGAAATAAATGAAAAAGAAATGAAGGAAACAAAAGCAAAGATCAATAAAACTAAAAGCTGGTTCTTTGAGAAGATAAACAAAATTGATAAACCTTTAGCAAGGCTCATCAGTTAAAAAAAAAAGAGAGAGAAGACTCAAATCAACAGAATCAGAAATGAAAAAGAAGTAAAAACGGACATTGTAGAAATACAAAAGATAATGAGAGACTATTACAAACAACTATATGCCAATAAAATGGACAACCAGGAAGAAATGGACAAATTCTTAGAAAAATACAAACTTCCAAGACTCAACCAGGAAGAAATAGAGAATATGAACAGACCAATCACAAGCACTGAAATTGAAACTGTGATTAAATATCTTTCAACAAACAAAAGCCCATGGCCAGATGGCTTCACAAGCAAATTCTACCAAACATTTAGAGAAGAGTTAACACCTATCCTTCTCAAACTCTTCCAAAATATAGCAGAAGGAGGAACACTCCCAAACTCATTCTACGAGGCCACCAACACCCTGATACCAAAACCAGACAAAGATGTCACAAAAAAAGAAAATTACAGGCCAATATCACTGATGAATGTAGATGCAAAAATCCTCAACAAAATACTAGAAAACAGAATCCAAAAGCACATTAAAAGGATCATACACCATGATCAAGTGGGCTTTATCTCAGGAATGCAAGGATTCTTCAACATATGCAAATCAATCAATGTGATACACCATATTAACAAATTGAAGGATAAAAACCATTAGATCATCTCAATAGATCCAGAAAAAAGCTTTGACAAAATTCAACACCCATTTATGATAAAAACTCTCCAGAAAGTGGGCATAGAGGAAACCTACTTCAACATCATAAGGCCATATATGATAAACTCAGAGCAAACATCATCCACAATGTTAAAAAACTGAAAGCATTTCCTTTAAGACAAGGAACAAGACAAGGGTGTCCACTCTCACCATTATTATTCAACATAGTTTTGGAAGTTTATAGCCACAGCAATCAGAGAAGAAACAGAAATATAAGGAATCTAAATTGGAAAAGAAGTAAAAATGTCACTGTTTGCAGATGACATGATACTATATATAGAAAACCCTAAAGATGCTACCAGAAAACTACTAGAGTTAATCACAGAATTTGGTAAAGTTGCAGGATATGAAATTAATGCACAGAAATCTCTAGCATTCCTATACACCAACAATGAAAAATTAGAAAGGGAAATTAAGGAAACACTCCCATTTACCATTGCAACAAAAAAGAATAAAATACCTAGGCATAAACCTGCCTAAGGAGGCAAAAGACCTGTATGCAGAAAATTATAAGACACAGATGAAAGAAATAAAAGACAACACAATATGATGTTCTTGCATTGGAAGAATCAACATTGTGAAAATGACTATACTACCCAAAACAATCTACAGATTCAATGCAATCCCTATCAAATTACCAATGGCATTTTTCACAGAACTAGAACAAAACATTATACAATTTGTATGGAAACAAAAAAGACCCTGAATATCCAAAACAATCTTAAGAAGAAAAACTGGAGCTGGAGGAATCAGGATCCCTGATTTCAGACTATACTACAAAGCTACAGTAATTATGACAATATGGTACTGGCACAAACATAGAAATATAGATCAATGGAACAGGATAGAAAGCCGCAAGATAAACCCACATATATGTGGTCACCTTATTTTTGACAAAGGAGGTCAGAATATACAATGGAAAAAAGACAGCCTCTTCAATAAGTGGTGCTTGGAAAACTGGACAGCCTCTTGTAAAAGAATGAATTTAGAACATTCCCTAACACCATGCACAAAAATAAACTGAAAATGGATCAAAGACCTAACTGTAAGGCCTGACACTATGAAATTCTTAGAGGAAAACATAGGCAGAACACTCTATGGCATAAATGACAGCAAGATCTTTTTTGACCCATCTCCTAGAGTAAAGGAAATAAAAACAAAAATAAACAAATGGGACCTAATGAAAATTAAAAGTTTTTGCACAGCAAAGGAAACCATAAATATGATGAAAAGACAACCCTCGGAGTGGGAGAAAATATTTGCCAATGAAGAAACTGACAAAAGATTAATCTCCAAAATATACAAGCAGCTCATGCAGCTCAATATCAAAAAACAAAAAAACAAACAACCCCATCCAAAAATGGGTGGAAGAACTAAACAGACATTTTTCCAAAGAAGACATACAGATGGCCAACGAACACATGAAAAGATGCATGTCACTAATCATTAGAGAAATGCAAATCAAAAGCACAATGAGGTATCACCTCACACCAGTTATATTGGCCATCAACAAAAAATCTAGGAACAATAAATGCTGGAGAGGGTGTGGAGCACAGGGAACACTCCTGCACTGCTGGTGGGACTATAAAGTGATATAGCCACTATGGAAAACAGTATGGAGTTTCCTCAAAAATAGAACTTTGAATAGAATAGAATAGAATATTTCCTAAAAATAGAGGGAGAGAGGGAGGGAGGGGACGGGGGAAAAAAAAATAAATAAAAATAGAACTAGCATATGACCCAGCAATCCCACTCCTGGGCATATACCCAGAGAAAACCATAATTCAAAAAGATACATGTACCACAATGTTCACTGCAGCATTATTTACAATAGCCAGGACATGGAAGCAACCTAAATGTCCATCAACAGATGAATGGATGAAGAAGATGTGGCACATATATACAATGAATATTACTCAGCCATAAAAAGGAATGAAATTGAGTTATTTGTAATGAGGTGGATACAGAGTGAAGTAAGTCAGAAAGAGAAAAACACCGTATGCTAACACACATATATGGAGCTAAATAAATGGTACTGATGAACTCAGTGACAGAGGAAGAATAAAGACACAGATATAGAGAATAGACTTGAGGACACGGGGGCGGGGGGAGGAGAAGCTGGGAAAAAGTGAGAGAGTAGTGTTGACATTTATACACTACCAACTGTAAAATAGGTACCGGAAAGCAACTACATAACACAGGGAGATCAACTCAATGATTGGTGATGACCTAGAGGGGTGGGATCAGGACCGTGGGAGGGAAGCTCAAGAGAGAGAGGATATGGGGATGTATGTATATGTATAGCTGATTCACTGTTGTACAGCAGAAACTGGCACAACAGTGTAAAGCAATTACACTCCAAAAAAGATCAAAAGAAAAAAAAAAGAATTCAAGTTCTGTAATGTCTTGACCATCTATATTCAATCAGGAGAAAGGCAGAATTAAAGGCAACTCTGTTATCATATGCTGGAAGGTCAATTCTAATGCACTATAGTATGGTCTTGAACCATGTGGAATTTTATTTGAATTGCATTTTGCATTTTCTGTCTTGATATCTTGTGGTTCCAGAGGACTAGCTACTGTTGCCAAGGCAAGATGACTGGGTAACTGCAGGGATCCACAGGCGGGTTTTTTGTTTTTTTTTTTAAATATTAACATGACAAAAATGGAAGAAGTAAATATAAAGAACAAATTCAGCCCATTTTCTCTTCAAAATGCATGAAATACAAATCCTTTGGCCATATTTCTGATTAAAGAATACAAAGACTCATGAAGTGATTTTCCTAACTGGTATAGAGACTTTCTCCCAATTGGTGGGGCTGGTACCATCAGAGTCGTATTCTCATTCTTTTTTCTGGATTGAAGCCCCTCTGAAACTGTGGAATATTGATTAGACACAATATTAACTGCTCATCTCTGACATGTTGACCTCCAAATGGAAAAATCTTTTCTTTGTGTAAATAAAAGTGGCCTTCATAGGTCAAGTTTTCAGGGAATTTGTGGAGGGAAGACAGAAAAACACATGGTGCAAACCACAAAAATACATTCAGTGGGTTCCAAAAGATTCAAATGCAGATGAGAATAAAGATCCCACCATGAAAATGGTTTTCCCCCCTCTGTGATTATTCCTTCCAATCAGTACAATCTAAAGGTTTTTAGCCATGCTGGTGGACTCAAATCATCTGATGATGGGAAAATCAAAGGCTTTATTTTCTGGAATATTAGGTAAAACTACTCTGGAAGGAAATAATACCTTTGCTTCCTACTAACTGAAATGCAGTATTTTAAAATCAGAAGTCCACATGCAGATCAAGATACCCTATCATACAAGTCACTTTTTAATCAAAACCTCCAAAAGCAAGGTCTCCTTAAGAGAAACCAAGGATTCAAGCAAAATGCCATGCTGCTACCAGAGACCTGGAGAGAAACAAGAAGTTTTTTCAGTACAATTAAATAACAACTCACAAACCTCAGAGCAACTATTTTTCAAGAAACATTTGGAAGCTCCAAGGAAAGTGCTTGTCTCATGCTGGAAAGCTCGCTGGACCTATCAGCTCCTGCTCCCAGTAAATGCTGGGAGTGTGTCTGGAAGAATAACATGAGACTGAGTCCTCAGAGGAAAAGTATAGGTTTAATATCCATGAGTGTTTTTACACAAAAGCATGTGAGCAGACCTTTGGTTCCTTTCTAGGCAAACTCTTCTCATCTGACCATTATAAACTACCCAGGATTCAACAGCTATTCCTGCTAGGAATGGATACTTCCTTTTATGCTCAGGGGAAATCCCATAGTTTGGATATGATTTGAGTTTGATCCTGTGAAACCATCAGAACTTCCCACCAGAGATAAATGAGATCCTGGCCTTTATTAGTATGCACGATGAATACAGGTGTCCTGGCTGTACTTGCAACCCTCCTGCCATTTTTATCCACCTCCCTACATGTGAGTACCTTTGACCAACTCTGAGCCCAGACCCCTGACCCATTAGAGTGACTTGGTCAGTCTTTCTTTAAAAATGGACAGACAGTAAAATGAATTTAACCTAGCAGCAGCTCATTAAGGGAAATAAAATAATCAGAAGTTATCTAATCACAGCCACAGCCATCCAGGACTCTGTCTTATCTGCTGGGCCATAAAAATGGGACCCTCATAAACTTGGAGGGCATCCAATCAAATAAGAAAAGGTTATTTTACTTCACCTCTGGCTCCTGGGGGGATTGCTATGCAGTTTAACCAGTGTATACTAATTGCAAAATATTGTCATGGTTGTGAAAGACTATTGTTCTAGGAAAGCTTGGCAGCGGGGGCGGGGGGGGGGGTGCATGGGGAAGGTTTTGTTTGACATCAAGCAAAAAATAAATCACCAACCTCTTTGAGCACAGGGGTTAAGAGGGCAGTGGAAGGGAGGAATGGGCAAAAAAGACTATCTCTTCTGAAGTAAAGGTAGTTTTTCCAAAAGAGAGGATTTAGTCTCAATTTAAGGAGACAATTTTAATAGCTTGGACAACTCCAAACTGAAGTTTAGGAAACCAAAAAGCAAGTGAGACAAAAACAGTGCTTTCAAAATCCTGGCAAAGCAGCAAGAGGCTAAAGAGTTGGTTCTGCATGGTTTTGAACACAGGAGTGAAGAAGCAGAGGCATCTCTGCGACTAAAAGGCACTGAAATCCTATGGCGTCAATGGGTCAGTTGCAGGGGGCAGAGGGTGGGGGTGGGGATATTTCTCTCTCAAAGTCTCCCAGGGCAGTCACCCCTCCCTACCTCACTCCACTGCTCCATTCACCCTTCCTCCCTCCACCTTTGGGTCTCCAGGGACAGCACTTCTTAAGCTGGATCTCTCAGGGACCACCTTTGCAGTCTGGATATTTCCTGGAGACTGGCAAGTTCTGGGACAGGCAGCCAGGTCTGCAAGGCCATTGGGGTGCAGTCAGACCTGGAGGGCTGGAGGGGAACTGGAGCCCTAAAGCCCACCCATGTCCTTCAAGCTAAGGGAGGAACACATCTTCCTAACAGGCTGCTCCTCACCTGAAGGTGATACTTACTCTTTTGAGGCAGCAAGGACCACCTCTAACTGGCCCCCTTGATCCTGCCTTAAAGGTCCTGTGACATGTGTGATAGCGAGCGTTCCGGATCTTTTTAGTCAGTGGAGGCCAATGCTGCCAGGGGCCCTCCAGTCCCATCTCCCATCCCCTCCCTCTGGCACTTATCTAATAGAAGAAAGAGCACAGAGGAATTGGCTAAATCAAGGGACCTGTGAGCCTGTGGGTGAGTTTGAAGACCAAAAGCTCAGACACAATTAAATATGATTGGAAATTATTGTGGGGTGGGGTGGGGGGTAGGGAGGTTAGGAGACTGAGTCCCACCTGGTGAGTCCAGCCCAGGGACACCACACAGCCCCAGCCCCCTTTCCCTGCCATCAGACAAGGGGTGCTGCAACTCCAGCTGGGACTCTGCACTTCCCCGTCCCTGATTCCCCTCAGGAAGAGCAGGTGGCCCCCCTCTGAGGGCAGGGGCAAGAAAAGGGACCAAGTCCCCCAGACTAAGGCATTGCTGGAAGGTCTTCCTGAACAGCAGTGCCAGCTTGGAGCAAACCTGTGCACCTCAAAAGTGTGTCTTATGCTGCAGCTGAGGGACGCAGGCTTTAAGTCAGGTGCCCTGGCTTTAAATCAATCAACCTCCCCTTTAAGTCAAGTGACCTGACTTTAAGTCACTGTCTGCCCCTCAAGCCTGTAACTTCAAAACTTGGGAATTTCACTTTGATCCCAGTGCCTAACATAGCTGAATGCACACTGTCGTCACCCACAAGCCTGGCTTAGAGGCAGGACCTAAAAGGGGATGGGCGTGTACACATGGTGACGAGGGTGCACTTCATGTACCAGAAGGGTCTATGTACTCTGGGATTACAGCAGGCAGTGCACAATACAGCAGCTACCTGGCAAAGCTTGTGATACACAGGGGGAGCAGACACACCTATGCACACGGATGTTACATGCAGGGGCTAAAGCACAGCCAGCCTGGAAGGTGTGAAAAGGGGAGGATCTGAGCCTTCTTGAGAAAGACGCAGAGGATGGATGAGAAATGAAGACCATAAAAAATATGGATTTGAAGAAAATGCCGTGCTCTTGAAATTGGGTGGGGGCACCACAGACTTGAGTCCTCTTACTCCCCAGTTGCTAGTGCTTTGGCGTTTGCCCAATTGTTTATAAAATGGGACTAATGATATCTAACCCATAGAATATGCATTTGTAGTGGTTTTACATGTTTCTATTTCTATAGTGGAATCTTTTCTTCAAGAAAAATGTGTATTATCTGAATGAAATTAAAACCCCTTTTTAAGAAATATTATACCCTCTTGTGCATCTTCTCTGAGGAGAACAGAGAGGAGTGGGAGAGTGAGAAAGACCAATACTTACTGCACATCTGTGATGCAGGTGTTCTGCTGCCTCAGATAGTTTTATCCCCAATTTTACAAAGGAGAAAATAACCTTAGAGAGGTTTAGTAATTTTCCCAAAGCCAAACAGCTATTGAGTGGCAGAACCAGGACATAAACTAAGTCTGTTACCTTCAAAGCCTAAGCAATTATCATAACAAAACTCAATATTTACTTTTATCAAATTACATTGCAACCTAGTGATTTCTTGGCACAATCCTGAATAAGAGTGAGAAAGAAATAACATTGTTCATACAGTCAATCAAAATTCTTAGAGCAGCTGCAAGATGCCTGGCCCTGTTTGGGGTTGAGCAGTGTGAACAAGACAGGAAGAGTCCTGCTTTCATGAGACACATAGTGGGGAGGAGAGCTGGGTGCAGCTTGGGTGAGGGATTTCACCTTGGTGGGCCTCTGTTTTCTCATCTGGAAAATGGGAAGGGGTGTTCCTCATTTTCAGGGATTGCCCAGCCCTCACATTCCTTGATTCCATAAGAAGCATTCATTTTCCTGTTTCTTTAAAATTCAACCAGGCCATGAGCTGTGATGAATGTTGTTAGCTGCTCCCCAAATCAACTCTATTTCTACCTTTTCCTCTGATCAGGTCTTTCCCCCAACATGGTTCACAATCAGTCAAGTCACAGAACCTAAGGGGCACCCAGCAGAAGAATTCCAACCCCGGCTTCTCAGGAGCAATGTGGTCTACCTGCCCAGGTAAACTTAACTCACATGGCCCAAGGGGGCCATCACCCCTGGTTTCACATCAACATGATCTCAGGCACAAAGCTCCTTGTATTTCCACTTTGTCTTTAAGTTACTTGCTAAAATAACTGCACAGATATAACACAGACCTCAAATCAGGTATCCTTCTCCCTGTGTCTATGAATAAATGCTTTTCTGCCACTTTAATGATGAAGATAAAACATTTTGGCATCCTTCTGCCCTTATTATTTTTCATTTTTGTTGATATTTGTATTGAATACATCTTTCAATATTTTAACAAGGGAATCTTGACTTGGGTTGTTCCAGATCCAGCCTTTAGTGGCAAGGGTTTTTATTATATTTCTATATTATCATTTTCCTGTTTAAATGGATTAAGTCAAATCTATAGGTGTTTATCTTATGATATTGCTGAAATTAATATATAGAGGGCAGTAGTACAAGTTGATTCGACTTGAGAACCTCTATTAGCACAGTTAAATATATAATATGATATAATATATATTATATATATATAAACCAAAGTACATGCTGAGTGAGATTCTCCTACTGTTTTCATCCCTCAGAATCACCCTCCATAGCCCCGATTACTTGAAATACATGGAGATGAAAAGTCACGAGTGTAAAGGACTTTGGGGGACTGTTTTCCAGGGTCTTAGTCTCTCTCACCCAGCATGGTTTGTTCATCTCTCTCCTCTTACTGTCTGTCCCTCAAGCCTGTGAGAAATGCAATATTTCTTGCCATATCAGTAAACAAAGGATGTCACAGTCATCAGGGCTTTCAGCCCTCCAGTGTGAGCCAGTGAGGTCTAAGGAAACTAAGGATGTGAAAATACAGGATATTGGCCCCAGGTAGCTGAGGTGCACTTCAAAGGAATGATTTCAGTGGGCCCACACTCTTGCATCTCCCCATACATGGAAAAGCACTAAATTACTTAACTTGCAGTATATGGGTTTCCTTAATTACGAA
Source organism: Hippopotamus amphibius kiboko (assembly GCF_030028045.1). Taxonomy (NCBI): domain Eukaryota; kingdom Metazoa; phylum Chordata; class Mammalia; order Artiodactyla; family Hippopotamidae; genus Hippopotamus; species Hippopotamus amphibius. Next base: position 87,870,739 of record NC_080190.1, on the reverse strand, counting down.
TAATCTTTTGATGTTCCCAGCTACCAGCCCTTTGTTACAAAATGTCTATATAAGCCAGCTCCCCTCTCACCTCCTTGGAGCAGTTTTCTCAGGGTTACTTGAGATGCTGCCTCCTGGGCTTGAAGTCCTAAAAGTTCCTGCTGAATAAAACATAACTCTCAACTGTTAGGTTGTGAATAATTTTTAAGTCCACACCTGCAACTTCAAAAGTTGGGAATGTCACTAGATACGGAACAGACCACCTCATAATTGTTCCCCTTGATCCCACCCTAAGGGTCTTGGAGGTGTGTGATAGCATGGCTCTTGACCCCTTCAGTTGGGCGAGCACTTCAGGGGTCCTTCCAGTCCCATCCCCTGTCCCCTTGAGAGCTTCAGGGCCTGACAGGCCAGGGGAAGAGCAGAAAAACTTGAGAATGTGATTTAAAGCTCCTTCTTTCTTTAAGAATGATTCTTACAATGCCCCTTTGTAATCTTAATTGTAAGCTAGGGCGATGATCATGTGGGACGTCCCAGATCACTGAGTTAAGAAATTCCTGAATTCTGATGAATATCATGGCCCTTCCAGGGAAAAATCAATCCTTAATCCTCGGGGTAAAGTCATTGTTTTTAGTAATCAGTCCACTACTGCTGTAAATTCCTATAGTTAGAGGTAAGTAGGTGGGGATTATAATTCTCCTCTGTTTTTAGGCTATGTAAGACACATGTACGACTCCATCGTGGGACTCTCCAGCCCCTCCTGGTGTCTGTGCCAGAAGCTATTGTACTTTCTCTCCTTAATAAACTGTTACTCTGCTACTTAAACCTGAGCAGCAGCTTGTAATTGATCCCAGGAGAAATTCTTTTCTTCTGGAGATCATGAATCCACACCCTTAGACTGATTTCATGGCATCATTTATGGGGGCTCGTCCGGGATGGGTGATAAGGTAAGGCTGCTCGGGTTTTTCTAAATTCTATCTCCTTTTCTGCTTGCTACAGAATGCATGCTTGAGAGAGTGAGACATCGGATCACAGATGCAGAGTGAGCGGGTCCCCCTCTGCGGTTCGGCCAAGGGGGGATGACGAGCAAGTGCAGAGTCCAAATCTGTGGTTCCACGAGTGATTTCACATGACAAAAAGGCAGCCTGAAAGGGGTCCTGCCAATGCTAAGAAACACTCTAAGTTCCCACAAGATGAGGACGAAGCGTTTGAACATCTTAGACTTCCTTTTTCTGTTTCCATCTTTCCGTTTTCCTAGCCTTTTTGAGCTTTTCTCAGCAACTTGGGGTACTCTGCAGGGGAGCTTCTGGGAGGACTGGAAATGTAATGGGCTACTTCCTTTGTTGTATTTAGCGAACAGTGGCCTGCCTTATGCTCTCAGGTGACTATTCAGGCAGTTACAGCAATATTCTTACTGTGACATCTGCTGTTCTGGCTGGAGTGTTTTTGGGGAGTCAGAGGAGGATGATAATTGTCCTTCCCCTCTTTGGTCATCTATACACCATTTCTTTTGCTACTATTGATGAGGAAGATTTGAAATCTATAGTTTGAGGCCTGCTATGTGAGCCCTGCCTGTTAATAATTACATAGAAATGATTGAATAAGTATAAAATGTACTGTTCCTGCCTCTGTTTGCCTTTGTCTGAACTCCCGCCTCCTGTAACCCCTAGCAACTCCCACGTCCTGTAACCCTTAGCAACCCCCACGTTCTGTAACCACCAATCAGTTAATACCAACTGTAGCTATATGTCTTAATCTATAAAAGGAGAAAACTGGCCTGAAATGGGGCCCAGAATTTTTGGCATGTTAGCTTGTCTGGGTCTTCTGGCTCAATAAACCTGAGTTCTCCAGCTCTCTGAGTGTGGTGCTTGGTTTCTCATGGGATCAAGTTCTGCAACACTATGTAACCTGGTGTGGAAATCCCTGGGCAAAACCTTATAGATTTACTAATAGGCCAGTTCAGATATATTCCTCTCATAACAGCTTCCCCTTTTCTCATGCAAGAGTTTATAAGATCCAACAAGTGCTCTCTCTCCAAGGCCTAGCATGGGAGGCATTTCACAGAACTACTCTTTTACACCCCAGTTGGCATATCGGTCAACAGGGCAGTTGCATTAAGGTTTTAAGAATAAGGAACTGGCAACATGTTTGGGGTAAGTCTGGACCCACCTCTAACTTATCCTCACCTTCACCTGTGAGCGGGACAAGTGACGTTGAATGACCTGTGGTGGTAATGGGCAGAATAAGTCCGACCGGGGTGAAGCTCATGGTGGAAGTCTGCCTCCCCATCTATAGGAAGGGTCTTCTATTGCTTTTTGAGGGAATTGGTGCTGGATCCCATATCTTTGTTTTGCAGATGGGAGCTTTGAAAAGTTCCAGTTCTACTCCTTTTGATTGTCTTCTGAAGAATTGGGACATGTTTGACCCAAAAAGCTTAAAAAAGAAATGCCTGATTTTCTTTTGCAGTACTACTTGGCCTCACTATCCTTTAGGGGATGGTGAACACTGGCTCCAGGGAGGGATGCTTAATTACAACACAATCCTACAACTTGATTTGTTTTGTAGGAGACAGGGGAAATGGGTAGAAGTTCCTTATGTTGTACTGTTCTTTTCTTTAAGAGATAAGCCTGAAGTATGTGCCAGGGATAATCTTTTGGTGATGGCTCCCCCTTTTCTCCCTCACTTACCTCCATATTTGGCTTCTCCTGAGGGAATTAGATGGGTGTCTCAATCACCCTCATCCCCATTGGAGGTAAATTAAGAAGTGAGGCCCAGCCCAGAAAATGTTCAAGTGTTGTCTTATAAAGCCGACAAAGCTCCTTTTAAGCCTGAGCCCCATAAGATGATGCCCCTCCAAGAAGTGGCAAATGGAGAATTTGGACCTACTAAGATCCAAAAGCCTTCTCTTATTGAGAGGTTCAGAGGATAAAAGGAGATTTAGGGGATTACTTAGAAGATCTAGAGAGGTATTTGAAAACCTTTCAGACACTTAGTCATCTGTATGATTTGACCTGGAAAGACACGATGATGTTAAGTCAGACTCTGACTCAAGATGCTCTAGATGGGGTTTTAGCTGAAGCCTGAAAGTGTGGGAGTGAATGACTGGAATTAAATATCAGGGGGAAATCAGAGGAAGAAAGTAAGACATTTCCTATTGGAATACAGGCAGTTGCCCCGACCGAACCTGATTGGGACAATGATACTGAAAGAGGTGAATAGTTTAGAAACCATTTTATTACCTGTATACTAGCGGGGCTGCGGAAAGCCAGAGCTAAACCCTTCAATTACTTTAAACTGGCAGAGTTGGAACAAGGAGAGAGGAGGGAGTCTCCAGGCAGATTTCTGGAAAGGCTGAGAGAAGCCTTAACAAAAGTTTACCGATTTAGACCCTGAAAGCCCTGAAGGCAAAGTTATCTTGAGGGATAAATTCCTCACTCAATCGGCACTCAGATATTCAAAAGAAATTACAGAAGCATGCCTTTGGACCTGACCAGTCTTTAGACAGACTGTTACAATTGGCTCAAATGGTCTATTAAGGCTGGAACGCAGAGGAAGAAAAATGTAGACAAAAGAGAACAAAGGAGAAAGCTGAAGCCTTGGTAATGGCAGTCCAGGCTGCAATGAGATGACCCCAAGAGGGTTCCTCGAATCGGGGCATCCCTGGCCAGGGACTAACCTGCTTTCTGTGTGGAAAGGAGGGGCACTTCAGGTGAGAGTGTCCCTGGGCTGTAAGGCTTCCCCCGCTTGTCCCATCCATAAAGGACCACCTTGGCAGAGGAACTGCCCCCAGGGACGCAGGTCTCAGGGTTCAGACCTCCCAGAGGTTCAAGATTGATGGGGCCCGGGGGTCCCCACACAGGCCCCTGTAGTGATTACATCTGAGGAACCCTGGGTGCAAGTAACAGTGGGTGGCCAATCTATCAACTTCTTATTGGATACTGGGGCAACTTTCTCTGTTCTTGCTGAGACCCCTGGTCTAGTTTCCTCTTGCTCTACAACTGTAACAGGACTGTCTGGTAAAACAAAATGATATTACTTTAGTCAGCCTTTGAGTTGTAATTGGGACTCTGTTCTTTTTTCTCATGCCTTTTTGATAGTGCCTGAGACTCCATCTCCCCTATTAGGATGGGACATATTAATGAAAGTTAAGGCATCGGTACTTCTGAATATTGAGGCCTCTGCCCCTTGGTGTCTCGCTCTGATAGAAACACAGGTGTATCCTGAAGTGTGGGCTGAGGGAGGAAAGATTGGAAGGGCTAGATATGCAAAACCTGTGGTGAAAAAGCTCGAGGACTCCAGTCTTTTTCCTCATCAAAGACAGTATCCTTTAAGGCCAGAAGTTAAAGAGGGATTAAAACCAATTATAGAAAATCTTAAACAACAGGGTCTATTAATACCTTGTAATAGTCCCTGTAACACTCCAATTTTGGGAATTCAAAAGCCCAATGGGCAATGGCATTTGGTACAGGATTTGAGAATTATTAATGAGGCTCTAATTCCTTTACATCCTGTAATTCCTAACCCCTATATTTTGCTCTCAGACATTCCAGAAAGTGCAGACTGGTTTACTGTTTTGGATCTAAAAGATGCTTTCTTTTGTATTCCGCTGGAGGCTGAAAGCCAATTTCTGTTTGCTTTCTAGGAGCCTACCCAACCCGCTATTCAGCTTACTTAGTGCTGCCTCAAGGCTTTTGAGATAGTCCTCATTTATTTGGGCAAATTCTATCACAAAACTTACAAAGATTCTCAGACCCCAGGGCAGTTTTTTACAATACGTGGATGACATTCTGGTCTGTACAGATACTGAAGAACACTGCTCAAGTGTCACTGAAAGTTTATTAAATTTCTTGGCAGACTGTGGCTATTGGGTTTCTTGAGTCAAGGCCCAATTATGTAAATCTTCTGTTAAGTATTTGGGTCTTATAATTTCTCAAGGCTCAAGGGCCTTAGGGCCTGAGAAAATAGAGCCAATTCTTAAACATCCTTTGTCTGACACTTTAAGACAATTGCAAGGATTTTGGGGTCTTCCTGGCTATTGTAGAATTTGGATACCCGGCTATGAGGAACTAGCTAAACCTTTATATCAGCTTTTAACTGACACCCAGGAGGATAATACAAATTGGGTACTATGGACACTGGAGGCTAAAAATGCTTTTAAGGTTCTTCAGCAAGCTTTGACACAAGCACTGGTCCTTAGCCTCCTGACTGGTCAGGAATTTAATCTGTATGTTACTGAATGAAAGGAAATGACATTAGGAGTCATGACCCAATCTAAAGGTCCTCAACAACAACTGGTGACTTATTTGAGCAAAACTCTGGACACAGTAGCCGAAGGGTGGCCCCACTGCCTGAGGGTGGTAGTGGCTATTTCCTTCCTAATTCCTGAGGCTCTTAAATTCACCCATGGCTGAAATTTAACTGTTCTTACCCCTCATGATGTATCTGGGCTTCTCAGTTCTAAAAGCAACCTTTGGAAGTCTGACAATCGCCTTCTTAAATATCAGTCTTTATTGCCAGAAGGACCAGTTACTCAATTCAAAGTATGTACTGTTTTAAATCCTGCCACATTTTTGCCGGAAGAAATGACTGAGGCTCTGGCTCATGACTGTGTTCGGATTTTGTCACTTAATTACGCCACAAGGACAGACTTAAGAGACTCTCCTATACCTAATTCTGATGACTGTTTACTGATGACAGTTCTTTTATATTAGGGGGTATAAGAAAAGCAGGGTATGCGGTAACTACTGACAAACAGATATTAGAGGCAAATTCTACCCCCCTCCCCGGCCCCTGGAACTAGCGACCAGCCGGCAGAACTAATTGCTCTAACTCGAGCTCTGGAACTAAGTAAGGGAAAGAGAGTTAACATATATACAGATTCTAAGTATGTGTATCTGGTGTTGCATGCTCATGCTGCTATCTGGAGGGAGAGACAACTTACGGCAGCTTCGGGAGGTCCTATTAAATATCTGTCTGAAATTCAGAGACTGCTAGAGGCTGTTCACCAGGCAACAGAAGTTGCGGTCATACACTGCTGGGGTCATCCGAAAGATGAGACTTCAGTAGCTTTGGGAAACCAATTTGCAGACCCTCAGGCTCATAAAGCCGCTCTTCTTGACTCTGTTCCCTCACAGTCCCCTTTAATCTGGACTGGCCCTCCGGCTGAGGTGAAACCTCAGTATTCTGAAGAAGTAAATTATTACCAATAAAAGGGAGCCAAACCAGTAGGTAAAGGGTGGCTACAAACAAAGGATGGCAGACTAGTACTTCCACGAAGCAGCCAGTGGAAGATATTAAAGACCTCACACCAGACTCATCATCTGGGTGCGGAGGGAACTCACCAATTAGCTACCAAAATTTTTGATGGGAGACAAATATTTAAATAAATAAAAAATATAGTGAGGCAGTGTGAGATTTGCCAAAAGAATAATCCTAAAACTGGACGGCTTGCTTTACCGGGGCCACAACGACAAGGAAGCTTTCCTGGTGAGGACTGGGAAATTGACTTTACCCATATGCCCAGGGCAGGAGGGTTTTCTTGTTTACAAGTATGGGTAGACACTTTTACTGGATGGGTTGAAGCTTTTCCTTGTAGGACTGAGCAGACTAAAGAAGTAATAAAAACCTTATTCCATGAGATTATTCCCAGGTTTGGGTTGCCTCGAAGGTTCCACAGTGATAATGGGTCTGCCTTTAAGGCAACAGTAACCCAGGGAGTATCTAAGGCTCTGGGAATAGAATATCATCTCCATTGTGCCTGGAGGCCTCAGTCCTCAGGGAAAGTAGAAAAAATGAATGATATCATCAAGCGACACTTACACAAGCTGACACAGGAGACAGGAGAATTGGGTAAAATTATTCCCAGTCTCCTTACAGAGGGTTAGAATCTCTCCCGGGGAAACCATTTTGCTCCATATGAATGCTTGTATGGTCACCCATTTCTTAAGACTGACATTACAATTGATCCTGAGACTTTAGAATTGACTCATTATGTAACTCAGCTGGCTGATTTCCAACAAGCCTTCTGTGATTTAAAGATGCCTGTGCTTGAAACAGGCTCTCCCCAAACTCCTTTTTTCGAGTCTGGAACAGAGGTGTTAGTAAAAACTTTACCTTCAGGAAGTCCTTCTCTGGAGCCGCTTTGGGAAGGACCTTTTCCAGTCATTCTCTCTTCCCCTATGGCAATAAAAGTGCCAGGAATTGATTCCCAGATTCACCCACACAAGAGTAAAGAAATGGATTCCTTCGGATACTGTGACTCCAAATTAATGCTGGCTTCCAGAACTACGTGCTGCTTTTGTTTTACTGAATGATCATCATATCCCTGCTATTCTGGATGACTGTTCTGGATGATTGCTTCATCTTTGCCTGTTCCTCACATTGATCCCCAGGCTGGTTTACAGGGACATCATGGGGAAGGATGTTGTTAACTGCTACTGCATGCATTGTTTTATTTCTGCTGTTTGCTCCTTGTCTTTTTAATTGTATAAGCAGGTTGATTTCTAAGAGACAGCAAGCCTTCAATTTACAGATGGTTGTAGAACATTCCTCCGTCTATCCCCTAAACTACTCCGGCTACTACTTGGGCCCTCTGGATCCAAGTCCCCCTAGGGATGGTGATGGAAATACTGCTGCTTTCCCCAAATGACAACGCCCCTTCACAGCAGGAAGTAGTTAAAGGAATATGGCGCCCCTTCCCCTCCCCCCCCCCCCCACAGCATTAATTTCCATCTCAGAGAGGGGGAATTATGAGAGCTTCAGGGCCTGACCGGCTGGGGGAAGAACAGAAAAACTTGAGAATGTGATTTAAAGCTCCTTCTTTCTTTAAGATTGATTCTTACAATGCCCCTTTGTAATCTTAATTGTAAACTAGGGCAATGATTATGTGGGACGTCCCAGATCACTGAGTTAAGAAATTCCTGAACTCTGATGAGTATCATGGCCCTTCCGGAGGGGACAAGATCAATCCTTAATCCTCAGGCTAAAGTCATTGTTTTTAGTAATCAGTCCACTACTGCTGTAAATTCCCATAGTTAGACGTAAGTAGGTGGGGGTTATAATTCTCCCCTATTTTTAGGGTATATAAGGCACATGTAGGACTCCATCGTGAGTCTCTCCACCCCCTGCTGGTGTCTGTGCCAGAAGCTATTGTACTTTCTCTCCTTAATAAACTCTTACTCTGCTACTTAAACATGAGCAGCAGCTTGTAATTGATCCCAGGAGAAATTCTTTTCTTTTGGAGATCACGAATCCGCACCCCTAGATGGATTTCATGGCATCACCCTCCCCCCAGTACTGTATCTCACAGAGGAAGAAGCGCACAGGGACTTGGCTGAATAAGGGGTCCGTGAGCCTATGGGTGAGTTTTAAGCTGCTTTCCTGCCACCAGGAGGAGGGGCAGTGCCACTCCAGCAGGGACATCATGCCTTCCTTTCCCTGTTTCCCCTCAGGATGCTCATGTTGACCCCCTTCCCACCCCCACCAGGCCTAGGGAGCCAGGCTGACGGCAGGGGCGAGAGGAGGGGCCCAAGTTCCCTCAGACAAGACACTGCATGCGGCTCTTCCTAAGCAGCAGTGGGGGGTGGGAGCCAACCCTTGCACCTCAAAAGTTGGTCTCACGCTGCGCCCGGGGAGCCTTGGAGGGTCCACTCCCACTTACATGGCCCGCGGTCCCAAGGGTGGTCATGGCTTTGGCCAGTGAGGTCCCTCCTGAGCTTGGCAGCCTCAATGAGGCCACCCTCCCACTGGGCTCCAGGGCAGCTCAGTGACAGCAGCAGAGGGGAGGGAGCTGGAGGTGTTACCATAATCATGGCTACTCTGTGCACTGAGGCCAAATAGAAATACAGAGACAGAGATTTTTTTTTTTTTCGTTTCTGATTTTTTTTATTTTTTATTTTTTTATTTTTTTTAATTTAATTTTTTTTGGGGGGGGGGTACACCAGGTTCAATCATCTGTTTTTATACACATATCCCCGTATTCCCTCCCTTCCTTGACTCCCCCACCTCGAGTCCCCGCCACCCTCCTTGCCCCAGTCCTCTAAGTCATCTTCCATCCTCCAGTTGGACTCCCTTTGTTATACAACAACTTCCCACTGACTATTTTACAGTTGGTAGTATATATATGTCTGTGCTACTCTCTCGCTTCTTCTCAGTTCCCCTTCACCCCCCGCCCCCTCCCATACCTCGAGTTCTCCAGTCCATTCTCTGTATCTGCATCCTTATTCTTGTCACTGAGTTCATCAGTACCATTTTTAGATTCCGTATATGTGAGTTAGCATACAATATTTGTCCTTCTCTTTCTGACTTACTTCACTCTGTATGACAGATTGTAGTTCTATCCACCTCATTACATATAGCTCCATCTCCTCCCTTTTTATAGCTGAGTAATATTCCATTGTATATATATGCCACATCGTCTGTATCCATTCATTTGTTGATGGGCATTTAGGTTGCTTCCATGTCCTGGCTATTGTAAATAGTGCTGCAATAAACATTATGGTACACGTTTCTTTTGGGATTATGGTTTTCTTTGGATATATGCCCAGGAGTGGGATTACTGGATCATATGGTAGTTCTATTTGTAGTTTTTTAAGGAACCTCCAAATTGTTTTCCATAGTGGCTGTACCAACTTACATTCCCACCAACAGTGCAGGAGAGTTCCCTTTTCTCCACACCCTCTCCAACATTTGTGGTTTCCAGATTTTGTGATGATGGCCATTCTGACTGGTGTGAGGTGATACCTCATTGTGGCTTTGACTTGCATTTCTCTGATGATTAGTGATGTTGAGCATCTTTTCATGTGTTTGTTGGCCATCTGTATGGGAGACAGAGATTTTGCAGGAAGGGAGAGATGGCTTTATTTTTCTTTGCCAGGCAAAGGGAAGACACAGCAGGCTAGCACCTCAAGAACTGTAACCCCCCCCCCCCCCCCGCCCCGTCCTTGGGAGTTGGGGAAGATTTTGTAGGTGAGGCTTGCAGCCTGGGTAAATGATGAGTCCAGGTGGTGAGGATCGTACACTCTTTTTTCCTTCACATTATTTCAAAATAGTCACAGTTGGTGTCAAGCTACTCAGTAATTGGGGTCAGGCAGTCTGTTAATTGTCCATCTGCCTCCAATTTATCAGCTGGAGACCTTTCTGAAATGCAAAACGAACTACAGAGGATGATTTGTTACAGCAGTCATACAGAATGCAGGTGCTAAGTCATAATTAGGTTAGCGAGTGCCAGGCAGGATGTAACTCACACAGAGTTAAGGGTCATAGGTGCTGCTTGGAATTTGTATACTATCAAGGAGTTAGCTTTTTGAAGTAAAAATCTAGTTACTACAGATCAGTGACAGCTAAAGTAAAACAAGGAATGAGTAACTCTTTCAGGCCAGGTTATCTTTCTTCTCTAGCCTGTTTGAAGTTCTCTTTGTTTTCCTAGCTCTCAAGAGGAAAAAGATCAATCACTTCTATCTGCATTGCAACAGAGGGAGTTCCAGCTGTGCTGAAACTCCAGCTCCCTTCTGGGCACTGGGGATGGGACCACTCTGCACTTACTCATTCCAGGAGGGAGGTGGGGGCACCAGGGGAGGGAGTGGCTGGGGGCGCAGTGCACCACCCAGAACAGTCCCAATTGGGGGTCCTGGAGGGGTGTCCAGGACTGCGGGGCCCTTGCCCACTGTGACCACAGCCCAGGCCAAACAATACCTAAATGTGGGAGTTTGGAGCAGAGAAAGGTTTACTGCAGGGCCATGCAAGGAGATGGGTGGCTCGTGCCCCCCAAACTCCAACTCCCAGAAGGGTTTCAAAAAGAATTTTTAAAGGTCAGGTGAGGGTGGGGGTCCCAGGGCATGTGATAAGCTCCTACACAGCTCTCTGGTTGATGATGATTAACAGGGTGGTGTCACAGGGGTCACCTTCATCATCATGTAGTTAATTTCTTCCATTTTGTGGTGGTTTTTTTGCAACTGAAAAACTCCAGAAATGTGCTTGAGATACTTTTATCCCTCCTTCAGAGAGGAGCTAAAGCAGGGGATATGGGGGAAGGGCCTGCCCAGGGAAGGCCTCACATGGTCCTTCTTGGTTACATTAGCAGAATTCTGCAACATCTATATGAGGAGAGAACACTTGTAGGCCACAGAGAACACACTCACGGGCGTCTTTTCTCCCTGCAGCTGCTGGTTGTTCCTGAATCTCTCCTGAGACAAAAGATGGAAGGGGTTGGCCTTTTCAGCATTTCCGTGTCAGCTTTGAAACGTTAGCTTGTGGGTGTGGTGGGAGCAGGTGAGGGAGATGTCCTGGCACCTTTGAAGGTACACTCTCAATATGCTGATGTGATCTCTCCACATAATATCAATGAGAAAACAACCCAGAGCAGGAGGAGGGTGGGGAAGAAACAGCAGCTTCTCAGGTAAACGTCCTGTCCTGGGTCACAGGCTGTCTGCTTTTCCTCTTGAAATGCCTTGGATTGAGAGCATACATATCTTTAATTCTCTACTTCCGATATTCTTGCCTAGTGAAGTTGTTTTCAACTACTCATTTTTTTCATTTGTTCTTATAATAGCCATGATCAGCTCCTTAAATTACTCTCTTCTGTTGGAGGGTCTTTTCTCCTTTGTCTGCATTCGGGCTCCCTATAGAGCATGAAGAATTATCACCATGAATTCATAACTTTCAAGCATGGAAAATATTCCCTTGGTGAGACATCAACAATGGAATGTATTGGTATCTAAGATGCCCACTGGGATGGGGTTAAGTGTTGGGATTTTAGGGAAATAGGTGAAAATGCAGTGATTACATCTGGATACAACATATTCTCTTTGGAATGGGATTAAGAAAATGCACTTATAAACAATATGACCTTAGTAGTGCTGAATCTCTCATAAGATCTGGGGGGAAAAGTAGGATAGACTATTCTCTATACTGCTAAGAAAGACTTCCTATTTAAGTGAATTATTAGGGGGATTTCTAACCCAGCAGTCCAGCGGTTAGCACTGCACATTCTCACTGCCAGGGTCCTGGGTGTGAGAGATAACAGATGTTTGGTGATTCATTTCCAAGGAATGTAGTAAGAATGTCCACAATAATGTAGCCTTGTGGATGTGACCAAAGGCTCATACCAGAAAGTAAGGGGCAAATGTTCCTGCCAAAGGTAGCAGAACAAAGGGAGGCATGGTAGCTGTCATGACGTCATAGAGGAGGCATAAGCCCTCCAATCAAATAGTGGTAGAGTACACATTGTAACCTCATTGGTAGGCGACGTTCGGGAAAGCATGTGACGCCTGTAGTACTCAGCCAATGAGGAAGCAGGGGAGGGATTTGCGGACTAGGAATAAAAGAATTTCTGTGATCATCACCTGTTTGCCTGTCCGTTCGCCAGACACCTGCTCTTGCAAGATCATTATTAAAGTATCGCTTTGCTGTCCTCCGGGCTTCCATGTCCCTTCTTTGGTAATCGGACAAGTGAGCTTTTTGTTTCTCACACTGGGTTCCATCCCTGGTTGGGGAGCTAAGATCCCACAAGCCACAGAGCACAGTCAAACAACAACAACAACGCTATTAGGAATACAGAATATGGGAGGTTTATATGGATTGAAATTTTCATAAATCTGACATTTTTAATGATTGATTCAGATTAGGATTTCCTTGTTTTTGCCACAACTGCTCAAGCAGTGATAGTGTGTCCTTCTTGGTGCTTCAGTCACCTGCTATCCATTTATCCTATTACACCTGGTGTGTAATAGGTTCAGATGCTTTCCTTCATATTTCAGCACTAAGGAGTTCATGTTTTTTTCCATTTTTCTTTAATAAGGGTCTTGGAAATACTTAGTGAGGCATGTGTGGAAGTTAATGTGGAAGCTTCATTTCTTTTTAGTTTTTCTTATTGTTGGCTTTGAAATATGAAGTTTCAACTGTATTTAGTTGAGATACTGCATTTTGTAAGTGGAGGTTTTCATCAGTCAAGCCTAGGTTATAATTGTTTTCACTATACTCCACACTCACATTGCAGACATAATCTTTTTTTATAAATAAATTTATTTTTTATTGGTTGAGTTGGGTCTTCGTTGCTGTGCACAGGGTTTCTCTAGTTGCGGAGAGCAGGGGCTACTCATTGAGGTGGCTTCTCAGGCTCCAGGTACGTGGGCTTCAGTAGTTGTGCCTCAGGCTGTAGACCACAGGCTCAGTAGTTGTGGCACTTGGGCTTGGTTGCTCCACTGCATGTGGGATCTTCCCAGAGCAGGGCTTGAACCCAGGTCCTCTGCACTGGCAGGTAGATTCTTAACCACTGTGCCACCAGGGAAGCCCAGACATAATCTTTATCACCTCTTTCTATTTTCCAAAAAGTTTCTGAGAATCAAATTACTAAGACATTTTCAACAGTGTTCAATTTCTAACATACAGCTCACACAAAGGGTAAAGTTTTCCAAAGAAGTGAAAGATTCAAAAGGGATAGCTCTAATTTACTTTATATCATTGTGTATATTCTCACCCTAGTGTATTTTAAAAATACAGAGTATCTTCCATGAATAGATGTATAAGATTTCCTCCACGGAAAATGAACTTGAATTCACTGACATGGACATTTTTTTCAGGATCACTTTTAATATATACAAAGAGCCCACTTAAATGTATGTTTGTGTTCATGAAATGTCACCAATATTTGATCCAATTTTTATCCATTCTATTATTCTTGCCAGCTAAAGAAACTGCTGTAGACATTAATTAAGGTTGTCTTTGTGTATTTCTCTGTGTTGTTTTTAAATAAATTCTAGTTCAGGTAAACTGGAGTAACACCCAAGCTCTAATATTTATTGAGTGTTTGACAAAGTATCTCAAAAAAGAGGAACAGAAATATTATTTTTTTTAAATTTTTATGTGGAGCAGATAATAGTACACAAAAGAGTTAGAAAGATACACAGTATATAGTAAATATTCAAAAACGATTGTTGCTGTTGTGCATACTATTCTATTAAACATGTAAAATCCATAAAACACTTTAAGTTCAAAGTTAAATATGAATGTTTACCTTTCCTTATTATCTCTCTGCTATTCAAAATTGTGGTTAATGAATCAGAGACTGTGGCATCACTAGTGAAAAATGAGCTTGTTTAAACAAAAAAAGGAATTCGGGCCCACCAGAACTACTGAATCAGAATCTGCACTTTTACAATATCCGCAGTGTACTTGTGTACCCACTAATAATTGAAAGGTTCATTTCTACCCCAACATGTCTTTTCTGTCTGAGAATTACACACATTTTATCCAGTTTGATATAAATAAAACACTCAAAAATGCATATGCCTGTGTTGCAACCATCATTTTATAATTTCTTTTCCAGATAAGTACAGTCTCTATACTGGTTTTATGTATCACATATCCTCTTTTCTTGTAGTTAGAAATAAGGTAGAAAATGTTACTTTGTTAAAATATATATATATAAAAGTGTATAATTCAAGACACTCTTCTAAATTAAAACCAGTTCTCTTAACTTGATGTTTTCTTCTTGGGTCACATTATGAACTCTCCTGGTGGCCACATGGCATGAGTACTTCTAATTTCAGGGACTGCTGACATTCCAGGAGGAGGCCATAGATTTCTCTCAAGAGGAGGAAGGATGACTGGACCAAGATTGATGGGAATTGTACAGGGATGTGATGTTAGAGAACTAGAGGAAACTGCTCTCCTTGGGTAAGGATAGCTTCCTCCCAGAATTCTTTATCCACCCACAGGGTTTAGAGTCCTTCATTTGTAGAATGTCCCCTGTAATCGTCTTCCTACTATAGAGTTTCAGATGGCAACTTTTCAGGAAAAATTGGGAGTTTGTGGGTATATTTTATTTTACTCTTTTAAAATTGCAGCCTTCCTTTTAATATACTTTGTAACTGCTTGGGATGTGTCTATATGAACTGTGTACTATATGCTTCTGTTATAGTTCTTACCATATTTTATTGTCTTACTTTCTGTAACAATTTTCCATGGATTCTTTGGGCTTAAGGTATATTAAAAGGGAGGCTGCAATTTTAAAAGAATAAAATAAAATAAAATAAATCTAACAACATGTGAAAGGCCTATATGAATAAAATTATCAACTACTCTTTATATAGATAATGCAGATTTGAAAAGAAAAATTAAACTATTTCCTTAAATGAAATAATAAAACTTACATAGATAAAATATACCAATACACGAGTGTATGTGTATACATATGTATGTATATTGGTATATATATGCATATAACATATATGTGTGTATATTTGTATATATATGTATGTGTATACACATATTTTCAGGGGATAGATAATTTATTGTTTACATAAAATAATGAGAAAATATATATAAAACATACAAAATAGTGAAAAAAATTTATGAAATTAAAATTTTATTATTGACTTCAGTATATTTTACATACAAGATACTTTATATAAATTTCATGGAAACTATGAAAAACAATCTATCACAGTTACGCAAAAGATAAAGAAAAATAATGAATACATACCACATCAAAAATAATACAAAGGAACAACAACATTAATAAATGGAAATTGTAAGTCCTTATCAACAATTAAGTTAAACTTTAACAGACTAAATTCTCCAATTAAATGGCAGAAAGTGGTTGAATTAATTTTACAAAAGGAACCTACAATAGGCTGTCTACAAGAGACTTACTTCACCTTTAAGGACATATATATATGTTAAAGTGAGAGGATATAGAAAGATTTCATGAAATGGCAACCAAAACTATACTTATATCAGCTAATACATATTTTCAATCAGAATTAGTCATGAGACAAAGAATGTTACTGTACAGTGATAAATGGATCAAATTATCAAGAAACTATTCCAAGTATAAATGTCTATGCACTCAAAACTGGATATGTAAGTATTTAAAGCAAATATTAACAAAACCACATGGAGAAAAAGCAAAAAAGAAATAGTAGAGCACTTCAATACTCTACCTGTAAACATTGCATAAATCATTCAGACTATAAATTAATAAGAAAACATTGAACTGCATAACACTTCAGAAAAGTAAACAGAACAAATATATACAGAACATTTCATCCAAGGACATAAGAAAACACATTCTTCTCAATGTCACAGAAAATATTCCCCAGGATATGTCATTCCTTAGCCACAAAGCTACCCTTACCACATTTAAGATTAACATTATATCTCATAGCTTTCCAACCACAGTGATATGGAACTAGACATCAACAGGAGAAAAAGCTGAAATTTTTACAAATACAAGGAAATTAACACACTCCTTAATAACCAAAGGGTCAATGTAGAAATTGAAAGAAAATTTCCACAGTATCTTGAGAAAAATACAAATACAAACTACCACAGTTTAGGAAATACATCAAAAGTTATGTGCCTACATTTTAAAAAAAAATGAAAGTTTTCAAAAAATAACTGAACTTCGCCCATCAAGGAAGTAGGAGAAAAAAAAAAAGCACAAAATTAGGAGCTGAAAGGACAGAACAAAGATTAGAGAATAAGTAGTGGATAAAAAGACTAAAAAAAAAAAAAGCAGAAAAAAATCAACTAAAAGTTGGTGTCTAAACAATAAAGCAACTTGACAAACTTTTAGCTAGGCTAACCAAAGAAAAAGGAAAGAGAAGTCCAAAAATCTGATCAATAAAAGAAGAGACATCAAAGAAATACAAAGGACCATACAGGTATGTGCCTGCTGTGGCCTGAATCATGTCCCCAAAATTCACATGTTGAGTTCTGAGCCCCAGAACCTCAGAATGGTATTATGTTTGGAGATGAGGACTTTAAAGAGGTGGTTAAAGTAAAATGAAGTCACTAGAGTGGGCTGGTGCCCTGATAGGAAGAGGAGATTAGGCACAGATACACACACAGGGATGACCATATGAGGACGCAGGGGAAAGACGGCCATCCACACACCAAGGATAGAGACCTCAGCAGGAACCTACCCTGCTGACACCTTGCTCTGGAACTTCCAGCCTCCAGGGCTGTGAGAAACTAACAAACAAAAAAAGCAGCCCTGTGTGTTGTATTTGTTATGGTGGCCAAGTTAAAATATCTTGCATCTAGTGGGCCTTCAGGATTTAATGTCCTAGGAAGAGGGGGCTGCACCAGGGTCCCTCTGCAAGTGGGCTGCTCTGCACACAGGGGCTCCAGGCAGGCCAGTTTCAGGGGCAGCTGCAAAGTGACTCCTTCCAAACCATGCACTCTTCTGCACCCTGGACAGGTGGAGCATGTCCCTGTTTGGGAACCTCTGATCTCACCTGGGTTCTCCCAGGCACACCTGCAATTGTGCATTTGTGGTTGACACAAAGGTTGGGGTTCTTAGGCACATTGTCGGGGTGCCCTGAGCTGCCAGGCATCCTGCAGGAAGGACTGCCCTGTGCCTGCCCACCCTTCCTGGGAAGGACCTGCCTGTGATTTTCTGAGCCAAGAATTTTACTCTGTTCTACTTCACACACAAGTTATTTCTGTACAGCTTTAAGAAATGCTAAATTTTGCAGGAACATAACAATGATGTGATTCTAGGAAAGCTTGTTCTCACAGTTATTCAGAACTTTACCAAGAATTCTCTAATGTTTTGGAAAATCAAATCTCCTGGTAAAGGGGCTCAGAGTTTCTGAATTGCCAGTAAATGCACCAGGATTGCTGTCACCACAGTAATTCAAATTGTGTACAATCATGCCTATTTGTCCTCATTTAAAAACATTAAATGTAAAGTTTGAATCGAGTTGAATGTTATCTGCCTTTTCTTAAATCTAAATTGAAGAAATTTTAAGCACATCTCTGATTACTTAGTGTAGTTGAAGTCAAGTACTCACCTATTAAATTATGTATTATTTCATTAAAATGTATTTATCTTTAATTCTCCTCTCTACTGTAAGTATAGCTGCATACACATATACATAAATATACTTAAATAATATGTATAGAGAGATTATGTTATATCTTTATCTGATTTCAGATAGTGAGGGGAGTGTTATAAAGTACTTGATATAAAAGGGGTGAAGAGAGTCTTACTGAGCTCCACCCACCCAGCCCAACCCACCATCAGTCCCTCCCATCAGGAAGCACCCACAAGCCTCCTAGATAGCTTCCTCCACAAGGGGGCAGAGAGCAGTATCAAGCAGTATCAGCAGTATTTCATCTTGTGGAACTGAAAACCACAGCCACAGAAAGATAGAGAAAATGAAAAAGCAGAGGACTTTGTACCAGATGAAGGGACAGGATAAAACCCCTGAAAAACAACTAAATGAAGAGGAGATAGGCACCCTTCCAGAAAAAGATTTCAGAATAATGATGGTGAAGATGATCCAGGACTTTGAGAAAAGACTGGATGCAAAGATCAAAAAGTTTACAAAGACCTGGAAGAATTAAAGAACAAACAAACAGAGATATGCAACACAATAACTGAAATGAGAAATACACTAGAAGGAACAAATAGCAGATTAACTGAGGCAGAAGGGTGAATAAATGACCTGGAAGACAGAATGGTGATAATCACTTATGTGGAAAAGAATAAAGAAAAAAGAATGAAAAGAACTGAAGACAGCCTAAGAGACCTCTGGGACAATGTTAAATGTACCAACATTCGCATTATAGGGGTCCCAGAAGGAGAAGAGAGAGAGAAACGACCTGAGAAAATACTGGAAGAGATTATAGTTGAAAAATTCCCTAACATGGGAAAGGAAATAGCTACCCAAGTCCAGGAAGTTCAGAGAGTCCCAGGCAGGATAAATCCAAGGAGAAACACACCAAGACATATAGTAGTCAAACTGACAAACATTAGAGACAGAGAAAAGTTATTAAAAGTAACAAGGGAAAAACGACAAATAACATACAAGGGAACTCCCATAAGGTTAACAGCTGATTTTTCAGCAGAAACTCTGCAAGCCAGAAGGGAGTGGCATGATATTTTTAAAGTGATGAAAGGGAAGAACCTACAACCAAGAATACTCTACCCAGCAAGGATCTCATTCAGATTCAAGGGAGAAATGAAAAGCTTTACAGGTAAGCAAAAGCTAAGAGAATTCAGCACCACCAAACCAGCCTTACAACAAATGCTAAAGGAACTTCTCTAAGTGGGAAACATAAGAGAAGAAAAGGACCTACAGAAACAGAAACAAAACAAGTAAGAAAATGGTAATAGGAACATACATATCAATAATTACCTTGAATGTAAGTGGACTAAATGCACCAACCAAAAGACACAGACTGGCTGAATGGATACAAAAACAAGACCCATATATATGCTGTCTACAAGAGACTCACTTGAGACCTAGGGACACATACAGACTGAAAGTGAGGGGATGGAAAAAGATATTCCATGCAAATGGAAACCAAAAGAAAGCTGGAGTAGCAATACTCATATTAGATAAAATAGACTTTAAAATAAAAAATGTTACAAGAGACAAGAAAGGACATTACATAAAGATCAAGGGATCAATCCAAGAAGAGGAGATAACAATTTTAAATATATATGCACCCAATATAGGAGCACCTCAATACATAAGGCAAATGCTAACAACTATGAAAGAGGAAATGCAAGGCAGAAATAGAGACACAGCTGCAAAGAACAAACATGGACACCAAGTGGGGGAAGCAGGGAGGATTGGGGGGGGAATGAATTGGGAGCCTGGGATACCAAATTGTACACTCTAAATATGTGCTGTTTGTTGTCTGTTAACTGTATCTCAATAAAAGTTCTTTAAAAAATAAAATAAAAGGGGTGAGGGTCTGATGGGCTGACAGAACCTCCATGACATAGCATCTCATACCCACTATGGTGCTAGAATCAAAAAGACAGACAATAACAAGGGAAAAGTTGGAAACTTCTAGCACTGCTGGTGGGAATGTGAAATGATGCTACCATTTTGGAAAACAGTCTGGCAGTTCCTCAGAATGTCAAACATGGAGTTACTACAAGACCCAGCAATTCCACTCCTACGTGTAAACCCAAGAGAAAGGAAAACACATGTCCACACAAACACTTGTACATGTGTGTTCACACACATTCATAGCAGCATGATTCACAACAGCCAAACCACCCAAATGACCATCAACAGGTAAACAGAGAACACATACACACAATGTGTTCCATCCGCACAGCTATGAAAAGGAGTGAAGTACTGACACTCACTACACTGTTGGTGAACCTTGAAAACAAGATGCTCAGTGAGAAAAGCCAGACACAGAAGGAAACTGAGTCTGCTTGGGCCACCATAGCAAAGCACCAGGCTGGGGTCTC
The DNA here is from genome assembly GCF_030028045.1 of Hippopotamus amphibius kiboko. Classification (NCBI taxonomy): domain Eukaryota; kingdom Metazoa; phylum Chordata; class Mammalia; order Artiodactyla; family Hippopotamidae; genus Hippopotamus; species Hippopotamus amphibius. The sequence goes on along the minus strand of NC_080190.1, from coordinate 87,850,539 downwards.
CAACAACAGAAGTGTATCTCCTGCAGTTCTGGAGGACAGAAGTCTGAGACCAAGTTGCCACCGTGGTCAGGTTCTGGTGAGGCTCTCTTCTTGGCTGTATATGTCCTCACAGGGAGAAGATGTGAAGACGCACTCTGGGGTCTCTTTTATAAGGACACTAATTCCATAATAGGGGCTCCACCCTCATGACCCAATTAGTTCCGAAAGATACCACCTCCTCCAACCATCACCTTGGGGGTGAGGACTTCAACATGTGAGTTTTGGAGGGACAAACATTCAGCTAAGAACCACCACAAACTGTATGATTCCATTTATAGGAAATGTCTGGAACAGACAAATCCACAGAGACAGAAAGTGGGTTAGTGGTGCCAAGAGCTGGGGAGGGGGTTGGGGGGTCTTCTTTTGGGGGGAATGAAAATGTTTTGGAACCAGATAGAGGTGGTGCTTGCACAACATTGTGAATGTGATAAATGCCACTGAGTTTTTCAAGTTAATGGTAAATGGTGAGTTTTATGTTCCATATATTTTAATCACAACTAAAAAATATCATTCATCACATCAACAACTTGACACCTCAGGGAATTTCCATTTCTGCCAAGAGACCCTCTCTGCTTGCTCAGGTGATTCCTGGGACCCCGGGTGACATCGTGGGGACCGTGGAGTGTAAATGAGGGCATGAACAACCCCACACGGGGACAGTCCAGAGGCAGACCCAGTGCTCCTCCCCAGCAGCACAGGACAGAATCTGCCTGGATCTGTCATTATGCTGTGAACAGCCCCATGGGGCTGGTGGCCATGCACTGCCTGACTGCAGCCCTGGACACCAATGCCATGGCCTGATCCCTCTTGCCACAAAGCTGGAACCTGCCAGGTGAAGCCAACTGCGCTGTCGTCAGTTCTCAGGAGCTGCTGGAGCACAGGCACAGCCACAGAGTCAGGCTGGACCACTTTCAGCTACCAGAACATGCCCAGGTTAGAAATAAGATTTTTACATAGTGCAGGAGACCTGAAAATGTATTTGCTCAGGTAAACTGATAACACAGCCCCCTCCATGTGTGGACGCAGCCCTCCCTGCTCCCTCTCCTCGTGGTGGTTGGAGTTGAACCCTTACCCCTCCCCCCTAGAACTGACCTCCAAGGCCTCCTGGGGGTCCTCCCCAAGGCCTGAGGATGTGTCCTGCCTGAGGCTCCTGACACAATATGCTCCCACCGAGGCCGGCCTGCAGAGGTCTGAGCAGTGGGGCCCCAAGGCAGCAGGATGATACCCTGGACACAGGTGTATCCACTCTGCACAGAGGGGTCCCTACGAGCAAGTGCAAGGCCTGCCCCACTGCCTGGCCCATATCCCTTTCTCTGTGGCACTTGCGGGACTCAAGCCCGCACCTTCCCCAGCCCTGCCTCCCCCCATGTAAGGCTGTCAGCGTAGCTGATGCCCTCCTGGGCCCCTACAGCTTCTTCTACCCTTCCGCTGACCCTACGCAGGACTGTACTGTGTGGTCGATCACTTCTTTGTCCTCCAGGCCTTTCTAGTTAATAGAAACTGTTTAATAATCATTAGGACTGGCTGGCCTCTATGCTTTGTTGGTCCCCAAAGAATGAAGACCTTCAATGACATGATCCCAGCACCTACGAGACCAGTTACCCATTCATGAACCTTGACTTAGGAATGTACATCCTGTTTCCAAGCACCCCTCCTCTCCCCCACGTTAACCATAGATTGTTGCGGTGACCCCTTGGCCATGCAGAGCACAGCTGCAGATGCTTCCAGTCATTGTCCACCATGTCCTGACCCCACCCCGCAAGTCAATCACCCAATAATAAACGGACCCATTCATGGCATGGAGCTGCCTGCCTTGGATTTTGGTCTCATGACGCCCTGTCAGTTCAGCAGTGCTTCTCATTCCCTCCATCCTCTAACACCTCACACTGTTAGAGGATGCTAACATGTTGCTGTGTCCCCCCCCACCCCCCCAAATGTAGATCCATTCTGACCCCAGAATCAGGCCTTATTTTGCAACAGGGTCTCTGCAGATGTGGTTACGATGAGGTCATGCTGGATTAGGGAGGGTCTAAATCCAACAGCTGGTGTCCTGATAAGAAGAGGGAAATCTGGACACGGACACAGAGGAGAAGCCACCTGATGAGGGAGGCAGAGGTGGGGGTAATGCAGCCCCAAGTTGAGGGGCGCCAAGGATTTCTGGAAACCAGAGAAGTGAGGCCGGGGAATGTTCCCTGAGGTTCCAGAAGGAACCAATCACACCTTCGTTTTGTATTTCCAGCATCCAGAGGTGTGAGAGAGAAGTCTCTGCTGTTGTGACCCCCCCCCCCACCTTGTGACATGTTGTCATGTTCGCCCCAGGACCCCCACACCTGCCAGATGACGAAACACTCCAGGCCACCCCACCCCACCCGGAGACCTGATTGTGGCCATCTGCGAACTGATCCACCAGCCCGCTGACACAGGTGTCCTGTGTCATAGGGCAGGTCCTCACACAGAGTTCCTGGAGGGGGGTGTCGAGCGGTGGTGACTGAGGCCTGTGGGTATGTGGGCCAGAGAGGTGCTCCCCAAGGCACAGGTATATCCACCTCTCCCCTCCCATACCCCATGGAGTGAGGATAAAGCCCCTGTGACCCCCAAGAAGAGATGGGACACCCAGAGGACTAGACCATCCACAGACGGGGACTCAGTGTCCACCTCACTGCCCCAGAGAGAACGATGTCTTCACCAGGGCTTCCAGACTGGCCCATGTCCCCACAAATATCCAGCCTCAGGAAACCAGCCAGACACAAACCCCCCTTCCAGGGTCCCCTGTGCTTACAGACACAGCCTTCAGGGGAGGGGGGCCGGCCGGAGGATGGACGTGCTCCAGTGCCGGACACTCACTGACCATCCCCCCACCCATCCCCCATCCCTCTCCTGCTCCCTGTGGTCTCACCACCTCAGAAAACCCCTCTCTAGTCTCCAAGCACCCACATTTCCCACCTCAACTCCATCACTCTCCAGTTCAATTTGCCTGTTTCCCTGCTGGGTGAAGGGGAGGGTGAACGCCCGCACTGGTGATTTCCGCAGTGTAGACGGGGCTTCCCTTCTCTTCCCTGCGGGGGTCTGGGGCCGCCCAGCAGGGAGCAGCCCCCATACCCACGCCCGCAGCACCCCTGCTGGTCTCGCCGTTCTCCCGTCGGGCACTGATGGTGCGTGTTCTCACTGTCCAGAGATCCGCCCCTCCTCCTGCCGCCTGACTGTGCCCGGCTTTGTTCCTACCCCTGTTGTTCCTCCATCAGCCTTGCTCTTGTAAGCAAAGCGGGACATGTGGTCAGTGGTCACAGGCTGAGGCACACAGACCCTGGCTGACCCGCCTGCACCCCTGCTGACCACACGGAACCGCCCTGCGCCAGGGCCTGTGCTGTGGGTTCACCTGCCCACAGGGGGGCGGGGCTTGCGCTCCTGGTCTGGGAGGTCACCTTGAGTCTGACAGGAGTGTCTGTGTTCCGTGGGCCTCGCTCCAGGCTGGTCTGTGCTGACAGCATGATGCACGGTGGGGCTTCTTGAGCCCGACCCCCCTCCCCCCGCCACCTGCCCCAGGACTGGAGGCCAAGGTCAGGCACATGGTGGTCGCCACGCTGAGGTGACAGACCTCAATACACCCTGCACCTCAGGACTCAATTGGGCTTCCCTGGGCTGCCACAGCCAAGGACACTGGACCTGCTCCTCACCTCTGTCCTCACTGATTTTAACCTGCATCCTTCACCATAATAAACCCCGAGTATAACAGCTTCAGGGAGTTCTGGGAGCCTCCAAGAAAAAAGAAGCTGGGGAAGGGGTCTCTGGGTCCCCAGCTCTGTAGTCAGGGTCAGAAGTGGGGGCTGTGGTCTTGGGCCCTAGAATCCGAAGGGCCCCTCTACCAGAGGAGGGGTAGGAGACCCCAGGTGGTAGATAGGCTGAGCCCAAGGCCCTCCTGGGTATGAGGCATCCTAGCCCCCGAGGATCACAAAGAGGCCAGCTCCCTCCTGCCCTCAGCCCCCAGGCCTGGTCCCTGCTTTTGAGAAATTCCCTAGGGTGGAGTCCCGGTGCTGGAGGTGCCCCAGTGCTGTGGCCTCCTGGGCCTCCAAGGAGGGAAAAAGGGAGCGGAGGAAGACTTGTTCACAGAAAGGGAGCTTCTGCCAGATCAAAGCCTAGGTCTGCTGCCCCTGCCTCCGGGTGCACTGGGGCAGGAATGTGAGAGCAAGGCTCCTTCCCCTCCCAGGACACACAGGACACTTGGGGCACTGACCACTGGACTCCCACACTATAATAAAATCTCCCACACAGGCCTGTTGGGTGAGAGACACCATTTAAAGACTATTAATGGGGCCAGGCGGGCCCAAGGGGTGAGGCTGGGGGTGGGGAGAGTTGGAAAATCACCCAAGGACGTGCTCTCCCTGCCGCGACCCCCCAGATGAGCCCAGGTGGAGGTGGACCCCTCAAGTCAGAGTCCTCACAGCTCAGACACCCACATTCTGGGCCTTTGGGGGGACAAATTCCCAAGCACTCCTAGTACTTGCCTATACCTGCTACAATTAGGGCCTGCCCTGTCTCCTTCACAGCCAAGTTCTCACTCCCCCCCAGGAGGCATCTTGGGGGCTAATGGGATGGGGGTGTCCATGGCAGGACTGGAGGGTCTGTGGTGGGCTGGAGGCTACATGGCGGGCAGGAGGGCTCCCACCGATCTTGCTGGTCCACACATCGTGGTCGTAGGCCTGCACACAGTGCACCAGGCTGTCAATGTGGTAGAAGGTGCAGTGGTCCAGGGACCGGTCCAGCCCATGCTGGCATCTGACCACCAAGTGGTCAGTGTAGAGTATGCATAAGGAGCCCTGGCCATGCTCCCACAATCCCGGGGAGGACACTTCAGCATGGTCCCTGGAATGACCGGGAGGTCAGCCAGCAGCGCCCCCCACCCAACTTCACTGTTACCACAAGAAACAAAAGACACCTCTGTATAGAAAGACAGAACATCCCCAGCCTGACTGCTGTCCTGAGGAAGGTCGGCTGGTGTCTGGGAACTGGGTGCTATAGTGGGTTGAATGGGGGGCCCCCAAAAGCTATGTCCACATCATGCCCCTAGAATCTGAGAATGGAACCTTATTGGGAAGTAGGGTCTTTGCAGGTATAATTAGTTACAGATCTGGAGATGAGGTCATCCTGGTTCAGGGTGGCCCTAAATCAATGGCAGTATCCTTCTAAGAGACAAGAGGAGAGACACAGACACAGAGGAGACACCAGGTGAAGACAGAGGCAGAGATGGGAGAGATGTGGTCACAAGCCCAGGGATGCCTGGAGCCCCCAGAGGCTGGAAGAAGCAGGAAGGACCCTCTCCTGGAGACTCCGTAGGGAGCGCGGCACTGGGACACCTTGATCTCAGATTTCTGGTCTCCAGGACTGAGAGAGGACAGGTCTCTGCTGTTCTGAGCCTCCATTTGTGGTCGTTTGTCACAGCTGCCCCAGGAGCTAATGCAGCTGGTGAGAGCTCCCTGCCCTGATCTAAACCCTCCCTCCCATTAGGGGCAGCTGCCTGCGCCTATGCTGTTTGCACGAACCAAGTGGTTCATGCTGAACCCCAGCTCCCCTTCTGGGCACTGGCATTTTGAAAGGTGAGGGCAGACACCACCACATGACCAGCCCCTAGCTGGGTGCCAAGTCTCTAATGAGCTTCCCTGGGGGAACGGGGGTGGGGGTAACCGTCCTGGTTCTGCCCTTCGTCGCTGGGGAGTGAGACACCCTAGAGACCCTTGAGGGAAGGAGGGAGCATGAAGGGTGATGAGGTGACTGGAGCAGGGACCCTCCCACCCGTGCATCCCTACTGTGCACCATGATGCATCTCAGCTGTGAGCACACAAACGTGTGCTGAGTCCTGTGAGCCTCCCAGCAAGCCCCTGAGGGTGAGGGCAGCCCTGCAGACCCCACTCCTTTCCTCCACATCTAGTAGGTGGAAAACCCACTTCTCCTTGCCATTCCAGAAGTGGTTCTGGAGCTGATCTGGGAGTGGTTCACAGGGCCCATCTGGGCAGGTACCCCGACAGGGCGTGGCACACAGACACTGTGTACGCGGCCCTTGTTGCAGAGCACCCCCAGCCCCCCTGTTGGTCAGAGCTGACTCTGAGCACCTCAGAGCAGGACCTGAGCTAACAAACAGTAGCTCCTGGACAGGTCTGTGACCCTGGGCTTCACTCACATGGCCTCCCTCCATCGGGTCTTCCAGAGGCTTCCATGGCCCCTGGGGCACCGGGCTCCTGTCTCCACCCACCACCCCTTCTCTCCCTGACTCCTGGACTCTTCTCATTAGGAGAGGGGCTTCTTGAAATTGTCTCCAAACTTATGGGCCAGATAAAATGAGTAGAAAACAAGCTGGAGCTGCAGCGCCATGTCCATCCTGACCCTCAGGACCCCACACCTGTCCCTTGGACCTAGTCAGTGCAGCAAAGCCCATTTTCCACAACTATGAACATGGGTGAGGATGGGCTGACCTGGGCAGCCTGATGCGGCTGGCCAGCCCTCCCTAGGTGTGCCTGGGTTGAGCTCTGTATAGACATACCCTCCAGGCAGCAAGAACACATGCAGCTGTATCTGAGGCTGTACTCTCTGCCTTATCAGCTGCTGTGGGGCTGGGCTTGCAGGAAGGAGTGAGGGCCCATGGCCTTGTGGGTGGCCCCGGCTGAGTGGGGGCTCTGTTGGACCTTCCACAGGAGTTGCTGGGCTGCTACCTGCTAAGGAAGAGAATGTGTCACCTGTAGCTGACATTGGAAGTTCTCCCCAGGCAGAGGTGAGGAAGGAAGAAAAAAGGCAGTGGGGGCCAGGAGAGAGGGGTAACTCAGGTAGGTAAATGGAAAGCTTTCAGAAAAGCACCGGGGCCAGGACCATCCGGCATGGCCTGCAGGAGCCAACTCAGCAAGCGTGCTGTCATGGGTGTGGCTCCAAGCCCTTTCCTCCAGCCTGTAAGGTCCTTGCACTTATTTAGGTTTGCTTACCTGGGAAGGGTGGATAAGGTTCAGGAGCAGCTGGCCTGAGGGTCAGCTAAGGTTTACTCAGAGATGCCTCCACACCAGTATTTCAATGAGGATGCTCCTTGGGTGGGGGCTGCTGGCTACACATGAGAAGGTCCCCACCTCTGACCAACTTCAGAATTGTTCCATCCATGTAGCAGGTGTTCTGATAGGGTTTTCATCTGTGTAACTGGCGGGTTCTTAATTAGCAGCACGAATGGTGACATTAGAGGCCCAGAATCGGGATTGAAATACCCCCCACATGTACAGGTGTAAGAACCTGCGGAGGCTGTGAGTAGCTGGCACCCTTAAGGATGGGCTTCCGACTTGAACCTTCAACACTCTGGTGTCCAGCCACTGCTTTAGCATTTCTGGGGGCCCAGTGCTGACTCTAAAGTTTCTGTAATCCAGGCTCTATCTGCCTTTAATGAAACCCACATTTCCAGGATCCTACAGAGTATGGTCTGTGTCTGTTCTGTGGCTTCTCTAACAAATGACCACAAGTTGGGTGATTTAAAACAACAGGAATTCATCCTCCCCCAGTCCTGGAGACCAGACATCTGAGATCCAGGTGTTGCAGGATTGAAGTCACTCCAGAGGCTCTAGGGGAGAGTTCTTCCTGCCTTTTCTAGCTTCTGGGGGCTCTGGGTGTCCGCAGGCTTGCGGCTACATCCCTCCCATCTCTGCCTCTGTCTTCACGTGACTCCTGCTCTGTGTCTGTGTCTCTCCTCTTTGGCTCTTACAAGGACTCTGTCAATTGGATTGAGGGCCACTCTAACCCAAGATGACCTCATCTCGAGATCCTTAACTACATCTGCAAAGTCCCTTTTCCCAAATATGGTGCTATTCACGTGTTCTAGGGGGACACATCCTTTGGGGCCACCATTCAACCCATTATCTGTGCATGAAATAACCCTCTCATTTTAGGAGATTACCAAGGTCCTATATAGACTGGCACACATAGCAGCCATGGGGGTGGGGGTCTGGGGAGAGTGAGGACCCAGGAAGCACCTGGAAAGGATCAAGGCCTGGCTTCATCAGAAGGTGAGCTCTTCCACCATGGGGCCATGAAAACAGCCACTCCACTCCGTCCGTGGAAAGGGGCCCAGTGCCAAGTCCAGAAGTGGTTACCTTGCAAAGCTGGCTCTTCTGGAATCTCATCATCAATAGCATTCTGCAACAAATAACTAGAGGCTTGGAGGAGTCGCTTTCTGGCATGTGATGACAGCACTGTCACTTAAGGCTCAGCAAACCTAGAATAAGAATGTTTGAAAGAGAAGAGTTTGGGAGATTGTGAAGCTTGTTTGTCAGAGAAAGTGAGCAGGTTTGTCAAGGTTGTCAAGAAACTGCTTTGAGGCACCATCACCTGCGTGGTGGTCTCAGCATGAGATGTGGTTTAAGAAAAGTGTGATGAGATTAAGCCTTACTTTCTGTGACAGCTGGGGAGGGGTTTGTAAAGCACCTTGGCTTTTAGGGCAAAGGTTTGTTGCTAGAACAAAGTGTCTCCTCAAATGGGCTAAAGCTCAAGATGTCTCTGTCCCCATCACGTAAGAGTCCAGGACAGGTGGGTGCTGGGGCCCAGATGCTGTCCACATTTTTTCTCCTCCCTGCTTCCAGGTGCAGGCTCCAACCAGCAGGGTGGGGTGACCACACCCTCTGTCCTAGGATGCAGACTGGCCAAGCCCTCACTGCCTCCACCACCTCCCCTTGGTAACAGGAGAGACTGTGCCCCAGCTGCAAGGGGTGGGAAGGCTGGGAGGTGCCGGGTAGCCATGAGCAGGAGAAAGGAAATTGGGCTTTGGTGGGCAGCTGGGCAGCTCTGCTGTGAGGGTCGCCTGGTGCCAGCACACAGTCTCTGGGTCCTGTGAAATGCGATTACATATTAGCATGAGCTCTTTGATGCTTTGTGGTGCTGGAAATCCTCTAGGAGGTGGTTCACAGCAGGTGAAACTAATGCTCTTAGTGTAGGTGGTGAAGCCAAAGGTCTGCTGTTGAGACTGAAGGCCCTGATATGGGTGCACAAACAGGACAAAACCATCTCGTGTGAGTGTAGTTCAGGAATGTTTAATGTGAATGCACTCATGCTGTACCTTGTGCCTCCCCTCAGGATCCCCCTCGTCAGTTCCTGAGGTTCCTGTAACTCACGTACAGGGCATGGAGAGTAGGCTCTGTCCAGTTTGAGCCCTGAGTTACCCTGTATGTGATGCTGCTCAGGGCTGCCGTAGCAAATACCACAGACAGGGTAGCTTAAACAATAGAGCAATCTCCCAGTCCTGGATGCTGTCTGAGATCAAGGTGTCTGTAGGCTGGTTTCTCCTGAGGCTTCTCTCCTTGGTGTGTAGACAGCCATCTTCTCCCCTTGTCCTCACATGGGCTCCCCCTGTGCTTAAATGTGTCCTAATCTCTTCTTATAGGACATCAGTCCTATTAGATTAGGATCCACACTAGTGACTGCATTTCACCTGTTTAAAAACTCCATCTCCAAATGCAGCCATAGCCTTGGGTTCTTGGGGGTTAGGGATTCAGCATGTGAATTTTGGGGGACACAACTGAGCCCACACCATCCTGCTTGGAAACAAACATGTCTTGGCCCTCCTTCCCTCAAGTCACACGGGGATCATCCAGTGGCCCAGGGAGAGGCCACTTGTGCAGAGTTTTTGTCCCAGCTGGGAACCCCTTCTCTGCTCTCTTTGATCAGGCAGTGGCAGTGCCAGCCCCCTCCTGAGGTGAGCAGTTCTGAGATGAGGGTTTTGTGCTGTGTCACCTGGCCTGCTGAGGTGCTCAGTGTCAGGGGACCCAGGAGCCACCAGCCTAGTAGGGATGCCGGGGACTCTCAGGGCCTTGGTGGATGTCTCTCTCACCAGACATCCCAGCAAATGAGGGAAAACCTTTGGAGGGAATCACAGGATGGAGAGTCACAGTCTCGTCTATGCTTCAGAAAGACCACATTGGGGTGGGATGTGAGATGCACCATGGGGGCAGGGAGCTTTGTCAGGGCCTGATGGAGGAACCAGAGGTAAGATCAGGCCTGGGCCAGGGCTGTGGATGTAGAGGGGAATTAGTGTGGAGACCTGGCACAGACTCCGTTGGAGGAGATGACAGTCACTGGGGCACAGGCAAGTGGGAGCCTGTGAGGCCCCAGTGTTATTGAACCAAACTTGGGTCCACACGCCCATGCATGGTAAAGCCAGTCTACTGACACCAGGTTGTGGTGAAGGAAAGCGCAGCATTAATTTTAAAAGTGCCAATACAAGGAGGACAGGTGACCTGTGCTCTAAAACCCCAAACTCCCTGAAGGGTTTCAGCAAAGCAATTTAAAGGCCAGGTGAGGGAGGTGGGTTGCAGGGTATGTGCTCAGCTTGTGCACAATTCTCTGGCCGATGGAGAGGTAACAGGCAGTTAACATTATAAATTCTTAGGCACCAGAAGCTCTGGGGCTACCTGTTCATGATCATCAAGTAGTTAATTTCTTCCATTTGGTGGTGGTTTTAGCATCTGTAAAACAACGCAGGAAGCATGAATCAGATACTGTTATCTAGGTACTTCAGAGTGGAGCTACAGCAGAGGATGAAGGAGGGGTCTGTCCCAGAGAAGGCCCCATGGGGTCCTGCTTGGTTACAGCAGGTGTCTGGGCTGAGCAACCAGGGGAGGTGGGGCTGCCTCCTGAGTGTGGGACCAGCAGGATCACAGTCCTCTGAGGGGCCTGTTAGCCCCCAAGGTGAGATGGGGATGCAGTGGCTGGACAGAGGCATCTGGCTTGGGAGAGGGGTCCAGGCTGAAACTGTCACTGGAATCATCGCAGGGATGAAGAGGAAAGGCCAGGCAGGGGCACGTGGGTCACAGTAGACTCCATGCAGGTGATGGTAGTCCTGATAGGAGCAACTCAGAGCCAGAGGAGTGGCTGTCAGGGGCTCAGCTTCATCCTCGTGTTCCTTTGTAAAACTGCTATGACAGTGTGAAACACTGCCAGGAGACTTCTGGGCCCAGCGCTCCCATGGCTTCATCAAAGGGGCCTGGGTAGAAGACAGAACCACGGCAGGCCCCACCCCTGTCCCCACTGGGAATGAGTTTCATCAGGGCACCGGGGCTCACAGATCTCAGGAAACTCCTGCCATCAGGACTGGTCTTCCTCCTTGCTCTCACCTGCAGGTCAGAGGCCCAGGCACCCACATCCTGGCTCCACCCGCTAGGGCCTGAGCGCTATTCCACTGTATATCTGTACATCTTCATTTTTCTGTCAGTGGACAATTTGGTGGTTTCTCTGTCTTGGGTATTGTAAATAGTGCTGCCCTGAAAATAGGGGTACACGTATCCTTTTGAATTACGGTTTTCTCCAGATCTAAGCCCAGGAGTGGGATTGCCGGATCCAGTGGGAACTCTGTTTTGATTTTAAAGGAACCTCCGTACTGTTCTCCATAGTGGCTACACCAACTTCCATCCCCATCAACAGTGTAGGAAGCTTCCCTTTTCCCCACGCCCTGTCTAGCATTTATTCTTTGTAGATTATTGTTGGCAATGGCCATTCTGACTGGTGTGGGGTAATACCTCACTGTAGTTTTGATTTGCATTTCTTTAATAATTAGTGATTTCCATGTGCTTATTTTTTATACAGTGTGAGTAAAATTTACCTGTTGCAGTTGGCTTCTTGGAAGTCAGCCCTGTTTTGAATTCTTTTCCAATGATTTACCCCAGGGCCTTTCCCAAGGATAGGTGTCTATTACAGCCCCACAGGCCTTGTGAACTGAAGTGCCCATGAGCTCCAGTTTTAAAATTGTTGATATGAGAAATGGCCACAAGGTAGCAGCATTTCTTCCTGCCCAACTCGGGTTACTCCGTTACTCAGGCAACCAGAGCCTGAGGAAAAGTCCTCTTCCTGGGTTGTCGATTAGAGGGGAAAGTGCCTGAAGAAACACCCCAGGCTTGTGTCTCATTACTTCTTCCCCCTTCCTCTTTATCCCTGGGACAAATCCCAGCTCCTGCAACACCCTTCTGGCTGAGGGTGCTGTCATCTGTAGGTGGGGCGACCATTAGGAAGGAGGCTGGAAGTGGGAACCCCACCACCAGGAGACATGGAGCTCAGGAAACTTTTCAAAGCTCTTCCAGCCCTGAGGCTCCACCATCCATTGGGTGCATTATGCTTGCTTTCACTGTAGGAGGGCCTGCCTGGACCTGGAGACCGTGGGCTCATGCAGAGGGGAACAGGCCCTGCAGATCCACGTGGGGGACTCATTGGCTGGCACATTCCCCCCAGCTCCCTCAGCCCCACGACAGTCCAGACTTGGGACCCAAGCTCACTCAGGATCCAAGGATGTGACACCAGCCCTGGTCACCAAGGTCTGAGGGGAATAGAGTTATGCAATAGAGCATTTCTTTCTTTTTCTTTTCTTTCTTTCTGTTTTTTAATGTTTATTTTGAATTGGAGTATATAGGTGATTTACCATGTTGTGGGTTTTTTTTAAAGGCGTACAGCCATTTGATTCACTTATACATAGACATATATGTGTTCTTTTGGGGGTTCTTTTCTCATATTACTTATTACAGTGTTGAGTAGGGTTCCTTGTGCTGTACAGTGGGCCCTTGTTGATTATTTCATAAATAGTAATGTACATGTGTGAATCTCAACCTGCTAATTTCTCCCAGCCCCCTACCTTTCCCTTTTGGTAAGCATGTTTCTTTCCTAAATCTGTGAGATTGTTTTTTTTGTGAAGTTCATCTGTATCCATTTTTAGATTCCATCTAAAAGTGATAGCATATGATGCTTGTCTTTCCCTGTCTCACTTACTTCACCTAGTACAATCATCTCTACTTCATTCCCTGTGCCTGAAAATGGCATTATTTCATGCACTTTTATGGCTGAGTAATATCCATTGTGCATATGTACCACATTTTCATTATCCATTCATCTGTCCTTCTACACTTAGGTTGCTTCCATGTCTTGGCTATTGTACCTAGTGCTGCCACAATCATTGGGGTGCAGAGGTCTTTCAAAATTTTCATTTTCCCGTGTCTACGCCCAGGCATGAGATTGCCAGCTCACATAGCACTTCTATGTTTAGTTTCTTAAAGAACCTCCATACTGTTCTCCTTAATGGATGTACCGATCTGCATTCCCACCAACAGTATGGGAGCGTTCCATTCTCTCAACACTCTCTCCAGCATTTATTTTTATTTTTAAAAAAGTTTTAAGAACTTTTATTGGGATATAATTGACATACCATAAACTGCATATATTTCAAGTGTACAATTTGATTTTTTTTCTTATCAGTAATGTATATATGGCAATCCCAATCTCCCAGTTCATCCCACCCCACCCCACCCCCACTTGGTGTCCATATGTTTGTTCTCTACATCTGTGTCTATTTCTGCCTTGCCAACCAGTTGATCTGTACCATTTTTTTAGATTCTGCATATATGCGTTAATATCCAATATTTGTTTTTCTCTTTCTTACTTCACTCTGTATGACAGTCTCTAGGTCCATCCATGTCTCTACAAATGTCCCAATTTCATTCTTTTTTACAGCTAATATTCCATTGTATATATGTACTACATCTTTATCCATCCATCTGTTGATGGACATTTAGGTTGCTTCCATGTCCTGGCTATTGTAAATAGTGCTGCAATGAACATTGGGGTGCATGTGTCTTTTTGAATTATGGTGTTCTCTGGGTATATGCCCAGCAGTGGGATTGCTGGGTCATATGGTAATTCTGTTTTCATCTCTAGCATTTATTGTAGATTTTTTTGATGATGGCCATTCTGACCAGTGTGAGTTGATAGCTCATTGGACTTTTGATTTGCCTTTCTCTGATAATTAGCAATGCTGAGCATCTTTTCATGTGCTTTCTGGCCATCTGTATGCCTTTTTTGCAGAAATGTCCATTTAGCTCTTTGGCCCATTTTTTAATTGGGTTTTTTGGTTGTTGTTTTGTTTTGTTTTGTTTTATTGAGCTGCATGAGCTGTTTGTATGTTTTGGAGATGAATTCCTTGCAGGTATCTCTGTTTGCAAATATTTTTTCCCATTCTGAGGTTTGTCTTTTTCTTTTGTTTATAATTTCCTTTGCTATGCAAATGCTTTGAAGGTTAATTTGGTCCCATTTGTTTATTTTTGTTTTATTTTTTGTTATTCTAAGAGGTAAATCAATGAAGAACTTGCTGCGATTTATGTCAAAGCCTGCTGTGCCTATATTTTCCTCAGGAGTTTTACAGTATCCATCCTTACATTTAGATCTTTAATCTATTTGGAGTTTATTTTTGTGTGTGGTGTTAGGGAGTGTTCTAATTTCATTCTCTTTTTAATTGTTTAAAGAACCTCCACACTGTCATCTATAGTGGCTGTTACCAATTTATGTACATTCCCAGCGTCACTGTAGGAGGGCTCCCCTTCTCCACACTTTCTCCAGCATTTCTTGTTTGTAGACTTTTGACAATGGCCATTCTGACTGGTGTGAGGTGACACATCATTGTAGTTTTGATTTGCATTTCTCTAACATTTAGCGATGTTGAAATCTTTTCATGTGATTTTTTTAAACAGTGTGAGTAAAACTTACCTCCTGAAATTGGCTTCTTGAATGTCTGCCCTGTTTTGAATTCTTTTTCGATGACCTACCCCAGGATGTTTCTTGAGGGCAGGTGTTTTTTACTAACAGTCCCACAGGCCTTGTGAATATTGTGTCCATCAGCATAATTAGCTCCCAAAGACCACATCTCCAAATACCATCACACTGGGGATTTATGTTTCAACATGTAAATTTGGGAGGGATCCATTCGGTCCATAGCAGTGAGTTAGCTACAGTTTGAAGATGTCATTCCAGTCTTATTTTATGAAAGCATCTTCCAAGTGATGCAATCATGTGCCCATTGATGTACCTCCTTTACCTTGAAATGGGTTCATTGGTTTAAGAAAATGTAAGTGGGATCCCAGGTCAGTGTATCAGATACTTTGTGAGCCAGCCCTTCAATAGGAGTACTGGCAGAGGAACTGCAGATAGAAAAAGAAGCTGATACCTTGAATACCGATTAGTCCCAGGGACAGTGAGTGAACTGCTGTCCCTTCTAGAATGGAAGGAGTCCAACGTAATCAACTTGCTACCAATTGACTAGCTAATTGGACTCCTTGAAGTATGGTTCTATGATAGGAGAACTCAGCACTGGTTTCTGCTGCTAGGTCAGACATCTGGTAGCAGCAGTAGCTGAATCAGCTTTGGGAGAGGGAGCAAATTGTTGGGCCCATGTAGAGCCTTCATTTCTGCCACCACTGCTATTCCTTTAACAAGCTCATTGTGCAAACCCCAGGGAGGCTGAGAACACAGACTTGCTGATACCTACTGGACAAGTCATCCTATAGACCTGGTTGTTTTTTGGTGGCAACAGACATAAAACACAATAAACCACATACTTGTGTCCACTCCTATAGGTCACCCCAATCACCTTGTCTCTAGTTTTCCAGTCTCACTTTGCCTAGGCTCCTAATCAGCAAGGTACTTGCCCCTGGTAAGGAAATGATGTGTGTTCATACTTCAGACTATTTTTCCTGAGCCCAAAGTTGATGACTAGGTTTAGTGCTCAAAGGTATGCATACTGAAAGGATGTCTCCTCGCCACAGACAGGCACATCCCTCATGGGGACTGTGAACAGCAACAGTTCATTTCTTAACTTTTACTTTCATATTGAGCCAATACATCCATAAACTAGGACTGGTTTTTATCCTCTGTGAGCTGGTCACAGGAAATCCCCACAAGGCCATATACGTGAGCTAGGAGAGAGGCAGCAGTAGTAGGTAACACATGGGTCTGGGCCACCTCTGTGTGAAAGTCACTTGTGCTCTAAGGAAATGTACCACTTCCATCATGCAACAACATCATACAACAAAGGAAGTGTACCACTTCCATCTGCAGGACTTCTAGGACTGGGTATATGTGACAGCAGCTTTATTTGCATAGTTACTTGTCTTTTTTTTTTTTTTTTTTTTTGGCTGCATTGGGTCTTTGTTGCTGCACGCAGGCCTTCTCTAGTTGCGGTGAGCGGGGGCTACTCTTTGTTGAGGTGCATGGGTTTCTCATTGTGGGGGCTTCTCTTGTTGTGGAGCATGGGCTCCAGGTGTGCAAGCTTCAGTAGTTGTGGCTCACAGGCTCTAGAGCACAGGCTCAGTAGTTGTGGCCCACGGGCTTAGTTGCTCTGCAGCATGTGGTATCTTCCCAGACCAGGGATCAAACCCATGTCCCCTGCATTGGCAAGTATAGTCTTAACCACTGCACCACCAGGGGAGTCCCAAAGTACTTGTCTTGGTCAGACACTGTAAGAGGGCCAGTAGCATTCCAAGAGCTGCTTTTCAAATAGAGAAGAGTTCTTTATTGCAGAATATATTGTCTGGCCACAGGAAGTCTAGGGGTTTGCACTGTGACCCTCTTATTGTGGCTTCCAGAGTTTCCACACAGCATTCTTTATTTAGCAAAAACCATGGGATCTGTCATATATGGCCTGAGAGATAGGATAGCAAATATCATAGTCTGGTCCTTTCTGAAAGAATCATCCCTTGCTCTAGGCCTTATGGACCTCAAACAGGCAATAAGCGGGTTGGAGCAGTGCTCTAGACTGAATGTGTCCCCACCAAATTCATATGTGAGTATTAGGAGGTGGTGACTGTGGGACGTGATTAGGTCAAGTGTGGCTTCATGAATGGGATTAGCGCCTTCATGAGAAAGACCCCAGAGAGCTCCCTTGCCCCTTCCACCATGTGAGAACACAGCAGAAAGATGGCAGTCTATGAGGAAGTGGGCCCTCACCAGGTTTATAATCTACTGCTGCCTTGATCTTGGATTTCCCAGCCTCTAGACCTGTAAGCAATAAATTTCTGTTGTTTGTAAGCCACCCTGTCTATGGTATTCTGTTTTGGCAGCCAAAGTGGACTAAGACAGGCAGTATTCTCAAGAGTGCTATATGCTGTCTCCAAAATCCAAAGAGGCCTAACTCTCTGTTTTACTTATTTCTGAGTAAGGGTTGCAGGTGCAGTGACTTGTTCTTTGCCTTGGAAGAGATGTCTCAGCACACCCCACAACACTGTATCTCTGTAAGCATCATGGATATGGTAAGTCCCTGATTATATTTAGCATCTATTCCCCACCCTCTGTTGCTCACCATACTATCTAGAGTTCTTGCCCTTTGCTATATCTTAGGTCAGATTAACCTACTGTCATCCATAGATTGGATTATGATGTTCTCCAGAATTGCACAATAATCAAGGTCTCTTAGGAATATATTGTGATGGAAAAAAAAAAAAGAAAAATTAAGAGAGTCATGGGGTAAAACAACAAATGTATGTTGCTGACCACTCCACATGAGGAAGGTGTTGGTCTTTTTCAATTGTAGATGTCATTGGCTCTTAGAACACTCTGGTCTATATAAGCCATGCTCACAGATCCCTATGGATTGAGGCCTTCTAGTTACCGTTTTGGCCCTGCTGCCCTTTATAGCACTTATATTCACTTTGCTTTTGACTGTTGGTGCTGCCATGTGGCTTCTGCTATTTCAAAATTCCATCATCTCCATTGACATTCATGAGGCTAGTTCCATAGAGGCATCTCCTACCATTAATCTTGTCCTACAGAGGACAGTCACCATTAAGCTCATTGGTACCAATGTTCCCCCTCTAGTTCATTCCTTACCACTTTAGTGTCCTCTTGTCCCTAAAAAACTGGCTTCTCTAAGTTGATTTACAGTGTTGTATTAGTTTCTGCTGTAGAGCAAAGTGAATCAGTTATACATATACATATATCCACTCTTTTTTAGATTCTTTTCCCATATAGGTCATTACAGAGTATTGAATAGAGTTCCCTGTGCTATACAGTAGGTTCTTAATAGTTATCTATTTTTTATATAGTAGTGAGTATATGTCAATCCCATCTCCCAGTTTATCCCTCCCTACCCTTTCCCCCTTGGTAACCATAAGTTTGAAAAACTGGCTTTTGAGAGTACCAACTCTGTGATCTATCAACCCCATTCCTCTTTGTAACTACTGGAACTTTGATCCTAAAACTGTAGAGTAACACTTACCAATAGGTTGTGAAATTCTTTCAGTGGATTTGAGCAAAATGTTTTCATGTATAAGGTTGGAATAGAATATAAAACAGAGTGCACTATAGGTAGTGAGGGTATTCCTTCCAAAAAAAATTTTAGGCTATGTATTTATATATACCATATATTTTTCCTCCTGTATCTAATGTTTTTAACTCTCATTATCAATGTGGCTCACCTGCTACATCCTTCAAGTTTTTTCTCAAGTGTAACATCAGTGAGGACTTCCTTGATCACACTATACGAACACCACCCCTAATTAGTTCTCTTTCTTTCCAACGTTTTCTTCCTAGAACTTATCACAACTGTCCATAACAAGTATCTAACATGTTTTTCCCTACCTTGCCTTCCCCAACTAGAATAAAGCCTCCATGAGGGCATGGGTTTCCTTTTGTTCACTGCTGAAAACCCTATACCAGGAATAGTGCCTGGTACACAGTAAGTGCTAAAAGTTGTTGAATGTATGACACTCACATTTATGTTTTTATTGTCATTGAAGAAAAGTTCATTATTGCTCAGATTGGATTGAGGTTAAAAAAAATAGAAAAAATTATCTAGAAAAATTTTCTTAATCTTTCTAAGACTTATATCAATAAGAAAAAGGGTAAAATAGAACAGGATTGATTAGAAAATATAAAATGCATCATGGATAGAAATGACATTGTTTCATGAAACAGTGTTTCAGGTTGATATACATATATTGTTCATTTATTAATAGATATGTAAATATTTTATAAATATATGTAATTATATGTATTGCTTATATCACAAATTCTCACATATATCCAGAAGTTCACCTCCTCATTCCTGAGCTATTTGCCAGAATGTCATTTTCTCAGTGATACCTTCCCTGACCACCCTTTTAACATTGAATCCCCTCTCTGTAATTTCCTGTTGTCTTTAAAAATAGCACTGGCCATCTCTTCTACCATATGTTTTACTTTTTTATATTTCCTAGGCTCTGTTCTTCCCAACAACCCCCCGTCTGTCACTACAATCATGCATCATTAGGGTAGAGATGTTTTCATTAACTGCTATCTCCTCAATGCCTAAAATAGTTTCTGATGAATGGTAGGTACTCAATAAAGTTTTATAAATGAATTAAAGTTTGTGGGACATGAAGTATAATAAATTATTT
The DNA here is from genome assembly GCF_030028045.1 of Hippopotamus amphibius kiboko. NCBI lineage: Eukaryota > Metazoa > Chordata > Mammalia > Artiodactyla > Hippopotamidae > Hippopotamus > Hippopotamus amphibius. The sequence continues at coordinate 87,831,310 of NC_080190.1, read as the reverse complement.
CTTACAGTGTGTTAAGAGCTTAAAAATGTTTAAAACACTCTATAAAGAAATTCTTACTCATCTACAAAAGACATGAGCAAAATTATATTTTACTATAATAGTATAATTTCACGTAGTGAAATTATATTTCACTACTTATAATAATGATAAATTGGAAACTATTTACATTTCCAACTAAAAATGTACTTTTATAAGATAGAATATTATACAATGGTTAAAATGATCAACTTGAGCTATATAGATCAACATGGGTAAATCTCAAAACCATAGAATTGAAGAAAAATAGCAAGTTTCAGAAGCGCATATATGTTACCATTGTTACTGTAATAATGGCTACTCTGTACACTGAGGCCTAATAGAAGTACGGAGACAGAGATTTTGGAGGAAGAGAGAGATGGCTTGGGAGTTGGGAAAGATTTTATACATGGGGGCTCGCAGTCTGGAGTATGTAATAAGGACCAATTTGGTGGAGGTCTTGAATTCTTTTTCCTTTGCATTATTCTTTTTTTCCTTTGCAATATTTCAAAACAGTCATAGCCACCTGGTGACTGGGGTCTGGCAGTTTGTTGATTGTCTGTTTGTCTACAGTTTGTTGGCTGAGGACCTCCTTTCTGAAATGCAAAACAAACTATAGGAATGATTTTGTTACAATAGCCATATAGAATGCAGCTTCCAAATTGTAAATAAGGTTAGCAAGTGAGAGGCAGGATGTAACTCACACAGAGTTAAGTATCAGGGAGTTAGCTTCCTGAAGTAAAAATCTAGTAACTACAGATTAGTGACAGCTAAAGTAAAACAAGGAATGATTAACTCTTTCAGGCCAGGTTATCATTCTCCTCTAGCCTGTTGGACTTTCTCTTTGTTTTCCTTGGTCTCCAGAGGAAAAAGAACAATCACTTCTATTTACATTGCAACAATTTCCCCCACTGCTAGTTTATTCCCTCCATCTCAATGGAGAAACTCACTTTTATTTGTATTGCAACACCATTGATATGAAAATTGCAAAGCAAAAATATATGTTATTTAGATACAAATATTTAGAGTAAAAGTATTCAAAAACAGAGAAAATTGATTAACATCAAGTATAGAATAGTTGTTGAGGGTGGAAAGAGCTATAAGTTGAGTGTTTTGCAAAGACACACATAGGCTCTGATTTTTATACCCTTTTCCTTGTTAGCAGGGGGAGGTGGTCATATTATTCTCTTCTTTCTGTTTGTATGAAATATTGTATTTTCAAAATTACCTGGCTTCCTATACCCTAAAAGGAACATCCGTAGCTTAGAACCTTGCACCTCCCCTGGCCCTAGTGCTTGCTGGGAATTGGGCTGGTGGCAGTGAGGGTACACATCATGGAGAGTCCTGAAAATGGCAGTTCTCTGCCTTCATGTGCGTGAACATTGTGTCCTGAGGGACGAGTATCACCCGTGGTCTCTGGCTACTCTCATTCTCTGTACCAGGGAGATTTTGGCCAATCTTAAGCTCCCCTAAGGAGAATTCCAGGATGAAAGAAACAAACAGGCACTGCCTGAAAAGCTGAGGCCAGTCTTGTGACAAATATGTGAGACTCCGAAGGTCACAGTCTTGCAAGGATTGCTCCCAAAGTGTGACAAGCCTGAGGGGAAAGGGACGGAATTTCAGGCCAAGGAGAAGGCACTCACTGCTGCTGCTGATGTTGGAAACTCTGAAATTTTGTACATAATTAGGGAGTCAATATTCCATCAAAGATTTACTTTGACTGAATAGTTTAGATATTTAGCTTTCTGCACACAAATTTAATCATATCAGAAAGTTGTGCGGGGACTTCCCCCATGGTGCAGTGGTTAAGAATCCACCTGCCAGTGGAGGGGACATGGGTTCCATCCCTGGTCCAGGGAAATCCCACATGCCATGGAGCAACTAAGTCTGTGCACCACAACTACTGAGCCTGGGCTCTGTGAGCCACAACTACTGTGCCCATGTGCCACAACTACTGAAGCCCATGCACCTAGAGCCCATGCTCCACAACAGGAGAAGACACCACAATGAGAAGCCCATGAAACACAAGGGAGAGTAGCTCCCGCTCATCACAGCTAGAGAAAGCCCGCGCTCAGCAATGAAGACCCAATGCAGCCAAGAAAATAAAACTAAGTAAAATTTTTTAAAAAAGCTGTGCTGAGATATAGGATTTCTAGATAAGGACAAATGGGAAATCATAGATACAGTGGGAATTATTTTTCTATTTTTTTTTAGGTAAACTGAGTAGTTGGAAGGTAAGAGAGATAAGTCTGGGCAGTCTGTCTTTAGGCAGCTAGCCAGGACATCCAAGAAAACAAGTTAGTTTTTATGGACTCTGAAAAAAACTTGAGAGAGTTTAACTATTGAGTATATGTGACAGGTTCTCGCTGTAGAATCTACATAAGTGCCCTTCTATTAGCAGCTCCACTTGAGACCAGATCTGTGTCACTTCACTCCTCTTGGTCAGAACAATTTTGACCAGGAAGCCTTTAGTCTCTTTAATACAGAATTGTCTTTTAATATCAGCTGATCATACTGGCTGTGTAACAACATTTAAGCACCTGGAAATCAGACATATATTCTCTTTCTGTGTAATATTCAACATCAATTTTATTTCTTAATATTGAGCTACCAAATGAATTTTAGTTTGTAAGACCTGTACAGTTTAAGCTGTCTTGTTATTTGTTTCAAAGCCAGAAATAAATAATGGATCACACATTCTGGTCATTTTTAGCCATGGTTTTATTTGTTATTAAAAATGTAAATACAGGAAATGGTCTTTTTCAGTGTGATTTTAAGACTGACATTGGTTGGTGTCCCTTTTCACATATTTAATTTCTTCATTATATAAGTAGAGATGTTTCTGGTGACCACTTTTGGAAATGCAGTTTTCATCTGTTGGACATATGACTGTGTACATGACATTAGATATTTGATCATCTCAATTTGGAATCTGTGAGGAGAAAATTCAAACCGAGTCTCTGATCACTCAGTAACAATTTCATGAGAATTTATAGGGATTTTTAAGTTATAATCACATTGTCTTTATCATTAGGAATAGTTGTAGAACTTTAGGCTGAGAAATATTGTTTTTTCAAAGCATAGTGTATTAATCATATTTTTTAATTTTAGTGTATTTTATGATGTTTTGACCTCTTACAAAGCTTGCTGGCCAGGGAGAGACTGCCTGGCCCAGGGCTAGCCAATTCTTAGAGATAGCAAAGGGCTAGAGACAGGCCTGGAGCAGGTCTTTCCTATGCAAACCAATCTGTCATCAAGCCAATATTTCCTCTGTCCTAAATCAGCATGAGGCCACAAACCAGTCAACTACACACACCTTTATAGCCCAGAGCTATAATACTCTATGAAGGAGGGTTCCAAGCCACATCTGAACTTTACCGATAAGGCAAGATCTTGTCACCTGTTGAATCTCTCGGGTAGAGTCTTTATTGTTTAAAAAAAAAAAAACTGTGGATAATTTTCTCCTGCCATTGGGGTTTATTCATCCCTATATAAGTTTCAAGGTCTGGATATAGTTGGGGTGACACCATGCAGTATGAGATAGTCTAGCTTATCCAAGCTTGCGTCTCTTTCATGGGAACAGACTGTTGTTTTGGGGTAAGTCTTTTTCAGAAATGAGATTACATAATTGTCATAGTATCCATGGTGGTAAAACTTCTAAGGGCTAATTACACTGCAGAATGATTACTGTGAAAGAAGAGTCTAACCAACATCTGAAACAAAAACTTGATTTATTGCTTTTGTTTCAGTTATCTATTACTGTGTAACAAAAACATCTAAAACTTAATGGCTTAAAACAACAATTTATTATCAATTTATTATTTTTCTTTAGATAGAGTGGGTGATTTTTCTTCTCCACATGTTATTAGCTGTAGTCTCATTCAACTAGCATTTAGCCAATGATGGGGCTAGGCTGTAAGGTCTGAAAACTTCACTCACATGTCTGGCATTGTGGGGTTTCATCCCCAGTAGCCTGAGTTTCTTCACAGCTCAGTGATCTCAGACTAGTTGAAACTTTTGCATGATGATCAGCTTTGAGAAGAAAAGTGGAAGCTGCCACACTTCCTAAAGGGTAGGCCTGGCGCCTCTGCCACTTGCCAACAAGCCAAAGCAAGTCACAAGGCCACTTCAGATTCAAGAGGATGGGGAGATGAGTCTGTCTCTTATGAACAGAATAGCCCGAGGGAAGGAATCGATATTGTCCATCTTTGACCGTCAAACTAACCGAAGGAGGACTATACTTGCAAATCTATCTGGGAAATGGGGGGAGCAGGGATTGGTGGGCTTTCCAAGGCAGGAGTTCTAGGGACTGACTGGCTGTCTTTCAAAAAATGTAAAAGTGTAGTCACTGGAGTGAGGCCGTAGCTGACTTGTTGAATTTCCAGAACATGTCAGAGTGAAAGCTGTTGTTGATTGGCTTTTTAGAAATGAGTTGTCACAGACTGGATGACCTTCATGAGCATGTGTACTGGTGAGATAATTCCTCCAGTTAATTGCTGTCAGTGTCTGATCAATTGTCTCTGAACCATCAGTTTTGGCGGTTACTAATTCATGGCTTGGGAGATGGCCAAGAAACAGTGGCTCAGGTTTTCCTCCATTTTGGGGTTTTCTTCAATCTGGGGACTAGGAACATTTTACTTTTACTGGAGTGTTTTTTTTTTTTTTTTAAGAAATTTTATTGAGATATAATTGACATACAATAAACTGCATATATTTACATGCCGAGACCAGCTCGGCGACTCGAGGTGAGTGACGGGTGCCGCAAGCTTGAAGAAGACACAGACACAGACTGAAGAGAAAAGTGGGACCAGGGGGCTCAAGACCTCTCGGATCAAGAGCTCTGCTGACTCATCCCAGGTTGCTTTTATTGAGTTCGTGGGATAACATTCTCAGGTTACATTCATAAACAATCAAAGCCCTCACATGACTGAGGCAATTATCTTTGTTTACTTCCTGGGTCTGAGTTGAGCAGGTGTGGATTTGAGCTGGGGGTGGAGAGCAAAACAGCCCTGGGGGCAGGAGACCTCTCTCAAAAGGATTAAGGGTCTGTGCCCCACCCGTGTTTGCCCCTCTGTGACTGTGCCTGTCTTAGGTTGTTCCTCCCTTGAGGAATCTTACCCGTCTCTGGCTAACCAGTCATCCTCCAGGGCCAAACACGGTGATATAAGGAAGGTTCTATGCACCACCCCTGTTGGCCCCTCTGCGGCTGTGCCTGTCTTAGGTTGTTCCTCCTCTGAGGAATCTTACCCGTCTTTGGCTAACCAGCCATCCCTCAGGACCAAACAGGGTGATATTAGTCTCCACACCCCGCACCCTCAGCTCCTCCACTGCTCAAGCAGGACATTCTGAATCCCATCGCTCGGCCCACATACTTCAACATTTTCAATGTTTCAAAAAGGTTCCAGAATGTCTTCCCACATTTACAGTGTACAATTTGATTTTTTTTCTTAGTAGTAATGATTATATGGCAATCTCAATCTCCCAGTTCATCCCACCCAACCTCCCCCCGCCGCCCCTGCTTTCCCCTCTTGGTGTCCATGTTTGTTCTCTACATCTGTGTCTCTATTTCTGCCTTGCAAACCAGTTAATCTGTACCATTTTTCTATATTCTGCATATATGTGTTAATATAGGAAATTTGTTTTTTCTCTTTCTGACTTACTTTACTCTGTATGACAGTCTCTAGGTCCATCCACGTCTCTACAAATGTCCCAATGTCATTCCTTTTTATGGCTGAGTAATATTCCATTGTATATATATATATACACAACATCTCTTTAAAAAGCATTTTTATTAGTACAGGCTTTATTCTGAATAGCAGATTTGCCATAGCTACTGGAGTCTCCCCAGAAAGTGATAATTTTTATTTAATTTTTGATTGAGAAGCCCAAGGAAGTCATATAAACTACTTGCTTTTGCAGCACACTGAAATAAAGACCAACTCTAAAGAGATTGTTTCCTCTTAAACACCTGAATAGAATACTGGTAACAACAGTTTACCATGGAGTATTCAGAAAAAGTTATAATATATAAATACAAAGTATACTTAAGATGTAAGCAACCACTAAATATCATACTAGGTGCTCATTAATATTAAACATCAGATGAATCAGAATGAGGCATGATTAGGAAGCTGAACACAATGAAAGTCATTTTTATTAGGAAGAGGAAATAAGACGGCAGAATTTAGATTGGAGCAGCATTTGACAATTCAATGATGTGTAGGCAATAAGTAATTTTACTGGTAATGCAGCTGGTGGGAGCTGGGTATTCTGCTTTGTTGTTATTGGGTTGCATTAGTTAAATATGACATCAAGATGGTGTTTTATTATGACTGAGAAAATTAAAAAAAGATACAGGGAAAACCGGCCATTGACATGGAAGAAAATACAGGAATACTGTGTGCTGGGGTCAGTAACAATTTAATTGTCACACTCTTTACTTTGTAATTTACTGCTGCATTCCATTGGGAAATTTGTTTTCATGTTGCAATGCAGCAGGTGAAACACATATCTTTGAAAAAAAATTCTAATGCTTTGTCTTGTAACATATAAATATAATGCACATAATATATTGCAAAAAAGCTCCACCTACCCACAAATTGCTATATGCATCATTTCTGAAACACATGCCATATATAAAAGTATACCTCTGTGTTGGCTGTGATGCTTTCAGCTCTAAGAAAACTTATATTTGAAAAGCACCAGACAGTAACTATCTTAGGCTCTGTGGGGCATATGGTCTTCTTCAGACTACTCAACTCTGCTACTGTAATGTGAAAACAGCCACCGGCAAAACAGAAACAAATGGTGGGTTTTTTTGTTTTTCTTTTTGAGGGGGGTTCTAATAAAATTTGTATTTATAGACACAAGTTTGAATATCATACAATTTTCACATCACAAGATATTCTTTAATTTTTCAACTATTTAGAAGTCTAAAACATTGCAGGCAGTGGGCCAGATATGGATCACTTGTGGAAAAATGTACAACCAAACCAAACCAACGCACTACAGCAATAAAGTGAAGGATGAATGCTGGTAGCCAAACTTTTATTTTGCAGCATAATTCAAGAAATACAAATTATAATGATGATAGTAGCTAACATATAGCTCTTCCTGTGTCTCAGACACTATTCTAAGTGCTTTAAAAATATTAACTCATTTACATCTCAAAGCAATCCTAACATTTTATCACTTTTTTTTTATAGAAAAGGAAACTGAGGCACAGAGAGGTTAAGTACATGCCCCATGCTGGAAACTGAGCCTGGGCAGTAGGAGTCCAAGAGTCCACACTCTTAACCTCTACGTCATGTTGCTTCTACTAGGAAGTAAAAGGTACTGAAGAACATTTAGGACTTTCATAAAAAATAGAAATTCAGACAGTTCTGCAACCTGCTAAAACAACACTAAGACAGCTATTTCTTTACACAGCATTATTCTTTTATTGTGTAGGGTGTTTTCAGCTGTTTTCAAAAATGAACTTAGGTTTTTCCTATAAATAAATGTATCCCTAATGTAAAATCTGGCTGACCATAAGAGAGTTGAAAATTTTACAAAAACATTTTTATCTTCTTTCTGAAGGATTAGTTCAGTAAAATCCATATCTTCAGAAACAGGAGGAAAAAATATATTATGATTTTAAAAGAATATTACATTAAAATACACATTTTATTAACAGGCATCACTGCTGAGACTTAATGAAGATATCTTCATCTACATAAAAGTTACTGAACTAAATAAGGCTACATATTTCCCTATGTACAGTTATGGATGGGTTCACATGCAATTGGAGACCCACAGTCCATGTTCTGTAGCACACTGACATTCACACATAAGTCCTACACACTAAAGAACTCTTCACCTGTGTTTAATGATGTCACCTGGTTATTCAATTTATTTGTGCTTTTTAAAAAGCTTCATATATCTAGACATTTGCAGGTTTCTTTAAAAGAAAAACAACAACCTTGTAATCAGATTTCTGCAACATGACTTCTAGTATGTTTCCCTCAGTACAGATTCTCTTAGAATTTTCATTAAAAAGCTTTCACATATTTAAAATACTTAAAAAGGTTCTATACTTTACATCACTGACCTGACATTCAAAAAAACCTCACTGCATGATAAAGCCTTCCATGTGTGCTGCAACCTTCGTGATTATGCCCTTTCAGAGTGTTCTAATACAAGGTCAACTAGTACAAAAAGATTTCCAAATGCTCACAACACTGACAGGAATTTCTCACTCATGTAAGCTTTCGGGTGTCTAAATGGTGGCTACTCTGACATATCTCCTGACATTCATTTTACTTATAGAATTTCTCTTGTAGCACTTCTATATTGTACAATAAAGTATGACTTCTGAAAGAGAGGCTTCCCTTGTGTTTTACAATTTGTAGTGTTTCTACAATCTATGTTGTCTGATATTTAGTAAAAGTCTGACATATGGTAAAAATTTCTCCCTAACAGATTTATAGAATTTCTCTCCATGATGAAAGGCTGTGGAAGAAATTTTCCTATATTAATGACATTTCATTAGGTTTTTGTCTTGTGTGATTATCTGATTATTCTGAAGAATAAATTCAGACATAAGAATTTTCCAATTTATACTAAGCTTTTCCCTTCTTTATGTGTCTTCTGATGTGCAGTGAGTTTTGATTTCTGGAAAAAAGTTTCCTTACACTCCTGACATTCATAGGGTTTCTCTCCTGTGTGTTTTCTCTGATGTATGACAAAATGTGACTTCTGAGAGAAGGATTTCCCACATTCCTTACATTCATAGGGTTTCTCTCCTGTGTGAGTCCTTTGATGTAATCTAAGGACTGAATTCACAGAGAAAGATTTACCACATTCATTACATTCATAGGGCTTCTCCCCTGTGTGTTTTCTCTGATGTTTAGTGAGGTCTGATTTATAGTAAAAGTTTTTTCCACATTTATTACATTCAAAGGGTTTCTCCCCTGTGTGAGTTCGCTGATGTACTGTTAGGGCTGATTTCTGGTAGAAGCATTTCCCACATTCCTTACATTCATAGGGTTTCTCTCCGGTGTGAGTTCTCTGATGAGTTTTGAGGTGTGAGTTTCTAGAGAAGAATTTCCCACATTCCTTACATTTATAGGGTTTCTCCCCTGTATGTGTTCTCTGATGTACTGTGAGGTGTGATTTCTGGGAAAAGGATTTCCTACATTCCTTACATTCATATGGTTTCTCCCCTGTGTGTGTTTTCTGATGTACCACGAGGTATGCCTTAACGTAGAAGAACTTCCCACATTCAGTACATTCATAGGGTTTCTCTCCCGTGTGTGTTTTCTGATGTTCCATGAGATGTGGCTTCTGGTAGAAGGATTTCTCACACTGATTACATTCGTAGGGTTTCTCTCCAGCATGAGTTCTCAAATGTCTACTGAGAGATGACAGGTGGTAGAAGGTTTTCTTACATTCTTTACATTCATAGGTCTTCTCTCTGGTAGGAGTTTTCTGTTGTCTTGTGAGATCTCCATTCCGAGAGACAGACTTCCCATGTTCACTGGGCTTGTCGTTTGAATGAGTATGCTGATGTACCGTGAGGAAAGACTTCTGGCAGAAGGACTTTCCACATTCATTACATTTATAGGCTTTCTCACTGGTATGAGTTTTCTGATGTTTTGTGAGTTCTCCATTCCTAGAGAGAAATTTCCAAATTCATTAATGTATACGGCATTTTTGCGGCGGGGGGGGGGGGGGGGGGTGTCTGCTGCGTATATTTTCCAAGTAACTCTGAGAACCAATTTCTAGAGATTTTTCCAATATTTGTTAGATTCACAGGGTTTCTCCATTGTGAATACTCTATGTTGACATACATTATGGTTTAACATCTGGTCGAAGGAACTTGCCTTGCATTATATTCACCAGGTCTCTCAACTGCCTGAACTCCACTTTGTGTAATAAAGCCTCCCTTATTGTGTAAATAAGAATCAAAAGACTGTTTCAAAGACTTAATCTCCTGATCTTGAATTATATAAAAGGTCTCTATTATGAAAGAGGGCCTTCCCATTTGGATTATGCTCTTTGGAATTTGCTTCAGTGTTAGTTTTCGCACATTTATTATTAACTAGTGCCCTCCCACTTCTAGTACCCCCATCAAGATGCTTTCATACAAAGCTTCTAAACTCAAAACTGAATTCTTGAACTTGCCTTGAATTTTCAGCTTGGCTTTCCTGGTATCTTGCTCCTTGGTCATGAGAATTCCATAGGTCTTCTACAAAGGAATACAAAATTTAACACTGTATAAATATTAACACATTATTTTGGTCATAGGGTAGATTCTAAGGCTTCAGGCCAATATCCTCAAATAAAGGAACTCTCAAGTGCAAACTTCCTATATCTCAGTGGTTTAGAAAAAACATAAAAACAATAAAAGCTGCTACAGCAGAGGGGAATGGACCTGGTTATAAACCCAAGTACCTTTCACACTACAAATATGACCTTATAAACTTGGAGGGAGCAGAGAACAAAAGATACAAAGTGCTGCTGAACAGGAATATGAGATTCACTGAGAATGCTGTGAGTCCATTAAGGGCAATGAATAGTAAGCAGGGTGATAAGAAAAATTAGTAGACAACTGTGTTCACTGGAAATGTCAGAGGAAAGATTCAATTGGATGAAGGAGCTAAAGTATAGGTCTTTACCCACTAGAACCTAGTTTACTGTGTAAGGATTTCTAGTAATTAGTAGACTATAGACTTCCTCTTTATCCATACACAACAATGTAGATGTCAAAACTAATGCGACTGTCTCAGAACATCCATTTCCAAATGTTTAGCAGAAAATTCCTATCTAGTTAGCTTAATTTTTGCTGGCTCAGAAGACCCAGAAACACATACATCCGAAAGGAAAGATTAAAAAGAAGCAGGGTAAAAAAAAAAAAAAAAGAAAGAAAAAAAAACCCCAAAAGACAAAAAAGAAGCAGGGTGTAAGCCATCCTTAGAACAGAATGAATTACCAAGTATAGCACCAGAGGTTTTCTTTCTTTTTCTTTTTGCACCAGAGGTTTTCAATGCTGACCACTAAATAATGCAACTCCAAGCAGTGTCACCTATGACTCAACACTAGTCTTATTCTGCTTTCATAGCTTAGCTCCTATATCTCTGCTTCAATTTGCTACATGATCTTTAAGAGTAATGATTCAACATTGTTCTAGAGTCTTTATGGACCTTCACATTTATTCATCTTTAAATGCCTGAAAAAAAGGGAAAGATTATGAGCAGAGGCTGAGGGTTAGAATTTCATGGCATTTGTGGGGAAAACATAAAAAAAACTTACTTGATAGGGACGTGTGAAAGGTTAACTTGAATACTCATGAAATAAGATTTTATGTATGAAAAACACTGAAGAGAGCAGATGAAATGAAGATTAGCACGTTTTGGGACCACAAGGCAAAATAAGATGCAGTAGACAATAAAGGGCCAGACTAGTTCTTGACAGAAAATTAGGTGTATTTTGTATCACCTCATAAGTGATGAAAGGCATAATGATTTGTAATCTGATTTGAGAGTTTCTTAGAGAACAGGAACTTAAAATGGGTGCTGAAAAAACTAAGGCATTCTGTTGTTAATGAAAGGAGGAAAACGGCATTTGAAAAAATTTAAAGACAGATTTCTAAACACTTTAAGATTATAACTGCATATTTTAATGGCAAGGAGTAACTGGGAATTCTAGACAAAAGACAAAATGAAAGTTTAAGTCAAAGTTAGTATATAGGAAAGAGAAGTAAACCTATCTAAAAAATGTCAAGCAAAAGAGGGAATTTAGATGGAGAGAATGAAAACTGAAGGTGTGATTTATGTTGCTTACATATGCATATCAAGTATCACTTCCAAATATATAGGGCATTTAAAAAGGAGATTCCTGAAAAAAAATATTGCAAAAGTCAAAGGCACCAACCCCCTCATTAATTACACAGGTTGTAATTTCTAACTTACCAGGGTAGTTCCGACGTGGAAATTCTACTTCTAATATCCATGGCTCTTTTCCTTGCCTCAACTTGAAGATTGCATTTGGCTTATTCACACAATAACCTATTAACAGAAAAGATAAAGAAAACAATACAAATTGCTTGGAATACAGCAACTCTGAAGGATGAGGAAGTGCGGTTTAAGAGCAGAACAGTGAAGGTCCCACATAGGCTTGGCAAATTTAAATTCTATCACTGAAGTGCATGGGGACACAAATACTGTTTTGGTACCCAAAATGGATTCATCAACTTTGACCCCTAAAACAAAGCTAATATTCAGCCCTACAGGGGACTTACAAATTCCAGTAACTGAGAAAGGAAATGCAAACCAGTGGGAGTTACAGATGGGGAAGATGTCCTCACCCACTGAGATGAGGTGACGATAGTTCTCCTGCATCACTTCCCTATACAGGGTCCTCTGAGCAGCGTCCAGCAATTGCCACTCCTCCTGGGTGAATTCCACAGTAACATCCTTGAATGTTACTGGTCCCTGAAACAACATATTGCAATTCAAACTGAAGTGATCAAAATAGTGTACCATCAAAAAGACATGTAAACTAGCTGTTAATGTGCTAATTATAGAATTTGGTCTGGAGAGTTAAGACATACTGCTACTCTGTACCCTGCTTTACATATATATAAAATGTTTGTTCAGTATATATTTACTGAGATATCACTCCATGCCTTGAACTCTGCTGGAGATACAAAGATGAATGAAAGCAACTATTCTTGTCATCAGGGAGCTTACATTCTGACAGGGAGGCAAAGATTAAATTCTTAAATGCAATATGCATAGCAGGTGCTATGACAGAAGTAAGTACAGATAAAAGATGTTCACAAAGAATGGCCAAGATGGAGAAGGAAGACTCTGAGCTCACCTCCTCCCACAGGCACACTGAAATTACAACTGTTCACAGAGCAACTACCTCTGAAAACGATCTGAAGAGCAGCAGAAAAGATTCCCCACAACTAAAGACATAAAGAAGGAACCACAATGAGAGGGGTGAGAGGGGCAGACACACAGTATAGCCAAGACCCACACCCCCCAAGTAGGTGACCCACAAATGGGAGGATAATCAAAATAGTAGAGGTTCTCCCCAAAGAGTGAGGGATCTGAGTCCCACACTGGGCTCCCCTGCCTGGGGGTCCTGCACCGAGAAGACAAACCCCCAGAACATCTGGCTTTGAAGGCCTGTGGGCCTGTAGAAAACAGAGACTCCACTCTTAAAGAGTGCATGCAAAATCTCACACACTCCAAGTCACAGTACAGAGGCAGTAATTTGAAAGAAGCCTGGCTCAGACCCACCTGCTGATCTTGGAGAGCCTCCTAGAGAGGCAGGAGGCCACTGGAACCCCTCCTGGAGACACAGATACTGGCAGCAGCCATTTGGGGAGTTTGTTCTACCATGAGGACACTGGTGCTAACAAGCACCACTTTGGGGTCCTCCCTCCAGCCTATTAGTGCTGGAGGCTTACCTGCCTACCAGTGGGTCATCTCCAATCCCAGGACACTTCAGGCCATGCAGGCAGCCACGACCGGTCCCAGTCCAGGCAACCCACAGGCCGTGCAGTCAGCCAGCCAGGGACCCAGCCCTCCCAACAGTGGGCCAGGAGCCACTGCATAAGGCAGGGCCTGGCTTCCCACAGGGCTGAGGGTCAGCCCTGCCTGCCAGTGTGCTCACAACAGTCAGCACCACAACAAGGAAGGATTCATGTAGCCCACATATAGGGAAGCCCTAGAGCTTACAGCTCTGGTGATCAGAGGGGAGTATGCTGCTGGGCCCCACAGACCATCTCCCACGTAAGACTACTTCTCTAAGATTGGGAGATGTAATCAACCTGCCAAATGCATAGAAATAAGAACAGAGAACTAGGCAAAAGGAGGATACAGAAGAACATGTTCCAAACAAAACAAGACAAAATCTCAGAAAAAGAATTAAATGAAGTGGAGATAAGCATTCTACCCAATAAAGACTTAAAATGTCTTTTATGAATAAGAAAGATGAAAACTTTTAACAAATTACTAGTAAACCAAATCCAACAACATAAAACATAGATTATAATCTACACCATGACCTTGTGTGATTGATCCCAGGCATGCAAGAGTGGTTCAACATATGAAAGTCAATAAGTTAAATTAACAGAGCAAAGGGGAAAAAGTAGATCATTTTAACTGATGCACAAAAAGCATTTGACAAAATTCAACACACTTTCATGATGAAAACACTCAGTAAACTAAACATAGAAGGAAACTTCCTCAAAATGATAAACATTTTTTAAGCGCTTTTTATTTTTTTGGAAAATTTTAAGCTCTTTATTGGAGTATAATTGCTTTACACTGTTGTGCCAGTTTTCACTGTACAACAAAGTGAATCAGCTGTATTTATACATATGTCCCCATATCCCCTCCCTCTTAGGCCTCCCTCCCATCCTTCCTATCCCACCCCTCTGTCATCACCCACCATCGAGTTGATCTCTCTGTGTTTTGCAGCAGCTTCCCACTAGCTATCTGTTTCACATTTGGTAGTGTATATATGTCAGTGTTACTCTCTAACTTCATCCCAGCTTCCCCTTCGCCCCCTGACTCCATGTCCTCAAGTCCATTCTCTACATCTGCATCTTTAGTCTTGCCCTGTCACTGGGTTCATCCGTACCATTTTTTAGATTCCATATATATGCGTTAGCATACAGTATTTGTTGTTCTCTTTCTGGCTTACTTCACTCTGTATTACAGACTCTAGGTCCATCCACTCACTACAAAAAAACACAACTTCATTCCTTTTTATGGCTGAGTAATATTCCATTGTATATACGTGCCACATCTTCTTTATCCATTCATCTGTTGATGGGCATTTAGATTGCTTCCATGTCCTAGCTATTGTAAATAGTGCTGCAGTGAACATTGTGGTACATGTTTCTTTTGCGATTATGGTTTTCTCAGGGTATATGCCCAGGAGTGGGATTGCTGGATCATATGGTAGTTCTATTTTTAGTGTTTTAAGGAACTTCCATACTGTTTTCCATAGTGGCTGTACCAATTTACATCCCCACCAACAGTGCAGGAGGGTTCCCTTTTCTCTGCATGCTCTCCAGCATTTATTGTAAGCCACTAATGAAAGAAATCAAAGACAATACAAACAGATGGAGGGACATACCATGTTCTTGCATTGGAAGAATCAATATTGTGAAAATGACTATACTATCCAAAGCAATGTACAGATTCAACACAATCCCTATCAAATTATCAATGGCATTTTTCACAGAACTAGAGCAAGAAATCTTACAATTTGTATGGAGATGCAAAAGACCCTGAATAGCCAAAACAATCTTGAGAAGGAAAAACGGAGCTGGTGGAATCAGGCTCTCTGACTTCAAAGTATACTGCAAGGCTACAGTGATCAAGACAGTGTGGTACTGGCACAAAAACAGAAATATAAATCAATGGAACACGATAGAGTGCCCAGAGGTAAACCCATGCACATATGGGCACCTTATCTTTGACAAAGGAGGCAAGAATATACAGTGGAGAAAAGACAGCCTCTTCAATAAGTGGTGCTGGGAGAATTGGACAGCAACATGTAAAAGAATGAAATCAGAACACTTCCTAACACCAGACACAAAAATAAACTCAAAATGGATCAAAGACCTAAATGTAAGGCCACACACTATGAAACTCTTAGAGGAAAACATAGGCAGAACACTCTATGACATACATCAAAGCAAGATCCTTTTTGACCCACCTCCTAGAATAAAGGAAATAAACTCAAGAATAAACAAACAGGACCTAATGAAACGTAAAAGCTTTTGCACAGCAAAAGAAACCATAAACAAGACAAGAAGACAACCCTCAGAATGGGAGAAAATATTTGCCAACAAAGCAACTGACAAAGGATTAACCTCCAAAATATACAAGCAGCTCATGCAGCTTAATACCAAAAAAGCAAATAACCCAATCCACAAATGGGTGGGATGACCTAAATAGACAGTTCTCCCAAGAAGACATGCAGATGGCTAACAAACACATGAAAAGATGCTCAACATCACTAATCATTAGAGACATGCACGTCAAAGCCACAGTGAGGTATCACCTCATACCAGTCAGAATGGGCATCATCAAAAAAATCTAGAAACAATAAATGCTGGAGAGCATGCAGAGAAAAGGGAACCCTCCTGCACTGTTGGTGGGAATGTAAATTGGTACAGCCACTATGGAAAACAGTATGGAGGTTCCTTAAAACACTAAAAATAGAACTACCATATGATCCAGCAATCCCACTCCTGGGCATATACCCTGAGAAAACCATAATCGCAAAAGAAACATGTACCACAATGTTCACTGCAGCACTATTTACAATAGCCAGGACATGGAAACAACCTAAATGCCCATCAACAGATGAATGGATAAAGAAGATGTGGCATGTATATACAATGGAATATTACTCAGCCATAAAAAGGAATGAAGTTGTGTTTTTTTGTAGTGAGTGGATGGACCTAGAGTCTGTAATACAGAGTGAAGTAAGCCAGAAAGAGAACAACAAATACTGTATGCTAACGCATATATATGGAATCTAAAAAATGGTACGGATGAACCCAGTGACAGGGCAAGACTAAAGATGAAGATGTAGAGAATGGACTTGAGGACATGGATTCGGGGGGTGAAGGGGAAGCTGGGATGAAGTTAGAGAGTAGCACTGACATATATACACTACCAAATGTGAAACAGATAGCTAGTGGGAAGCTGCTGCAAAACACAGAGAGATCAACTCGATGGTGAGTGATGACAGAGGGGTGGGATAGGAAGAACGGGAGGGAGGCCTAAGAGGGAGGGGATATGGGGACATATGTATAAATACAGCTGATTCACTTTGTTGTACAGTGAAAACTGGCACAATAGTGTAAAGCAATTATACTCCAATTAAGAGCTTAAAGAAAAAAAACCATAATGGGATAGCATACACACCTATCAAAATGACTTTAAAAAAACCTGAAATTCCAAGTGCTGACAAGAATGGGAAGCAAGTGGAACTCTGATACATTGCGTTAAGAATACAAACTACTCAGGAAAACAGTTTGGCAGTTTCTTATAAAATTAATTATAACAGTACCATATGGTCCAGTAAGTACATGCCTAGCTATTTACCCAAGAGAAATTAAAATCTGCATACACACAAACATCTGAATGTAAATGTTTATAACAGCTCTTTTTATAATTACCAAAAAAAAAACCCAGAAAGAACTCAAATATTTTTCAACTGGTGTGTGGGTTACACACATACAACTGAATACTATTTAGCAATAAAAAAAGAACTATTGATATATGCAACAGCATGATCGAATCTCAGATGCATCATGCTAAAAGAAACTAGGTAGTCTCAAAAAACTTCATACTATGTGATTCAATTTATATAACACTTAGAATAAGGCAAAATTATACAGATGGGGGACTTCCCTGGTGGCACAGTGGTTAAGAATCCTCCTGCCAATGCAGGTGACATAGGTTCGATCCCTGGTCCAGGAAGATCCCACATGCCGTGGGCAACTAAGCCCGTATGCCACAACTACTGAGCCTGCGCTCTAGAGCCCAGGAGCCACAACTATTGAGACCCTGTGCCACAACTACTGAAGCCCACATGCCTAGAGCCCATGTTCCTCAACCAGAGAAGCCACTGCAATGAAAAGTCTGTGCACTGCAACAAAGCATAGCCCCTGCTCTCCACAACTAGAGAAAGTCCGTGAGCAGCAATGAAGACCCAACATATGGAATAAATAAATACATTAAAAAAAAAAAAAACCTATACGAATAGGGACCTCCCTGGTGGCGCAGTGGTTAAGAATCCACCTGCCAATGCAGGGGACAAGGGTTTGATCCCTGGTCCAGGAAGATCCCACATGCCACAGAGCAACTAAGCCTGTGCACCAGAACTCCTGAAGCCTGTGCATCTAGAGCCTGTGCTCCACAACAAGAGAAGCCACTGCAATGAGAAGCCCACGCACCCCAATGAAGAGTAGCCCCTACTCGCCACAACTAGAGAAAGCCCACATGCAGCAACGAAGACCCAATACAGCCAAAAATAAAAAATAAAATACATAAATAAATAAAATTTAAAATAAAAATTAATAATTTTAAAAAAGTATACAGATGAAAAATATGTTGCTGATTGCTAGAAATCAGTGAGGGGAGACTACTTAGAGGGAACCCAGGAAATTCTGAGGTGATTAAACTGTTCTGTATCTTGACTGTGGTGATGATTACATGTCTTTACACATGTGTCAAAAGTCACTGAAGTGTACATTCAAAAAGAGTGAATTTTGCTGTAAGTTAGAAAGTAAATAAAAATAAAAACACAGCACAAAAGAAAAACCACTTCACACCTATTAGGATGACTACTCTCAAAAAAAAGGAAGATCCAAAAAACAAAGAAAATCAGAAAATATCAAATACTGGCAAGAATGTGGAGAAACTGGAGCCCTTGTGAACTACTGGTGGGAATGTTAAATGGTCCAGCCACTATGGAATATAGTATGACAGTTCCTCAAAAAAAGTAAACATAGACTTACCATCTGATCCAGCAATTCCACTCCTAGTTATGTATCCAAAAGAATTCAAAGCAGGGACACAAACAGGTATTATGTACACCAGTGTTTATAATAGCATTATTGACAATAGCTACAAGGTACAAGCAACCCAGGTGTCCATCAAAATTACGTATATTACATAAGCAAAATGTAACATATACAAACAATGGAATATTATTCAGCCTCTAAAAGGAAGGAATCCTGTGACATGCTACAACAAGGATGAACCTTGAAGACACTGTTCTGAGTGAAATAAGCCAGGACAAATACTGTATGATTCTACTTATATGAGGCACCTAGAGTAGTCAAATTCATAGAGAGAGAAAGTAGAATGATGGTTCCCAACGTACAGGGGAGTGTAGAGTCAGTGTGTGAATGTGTGCCGAGTTTCAGTTTGGGATGATGAAAAGATTTCTGGAGATGGATGATGGTGACAATTGTATAGCAATGTGAATGTTCTTAATGCCACAGAGCTATACATTTAAAATTGGTTGTGAAGGTAAATTTCATTATGTGTATTTTACTACAATTAGAAATAAATGTCAGCTATACTTCAATTTTAAAAAAGAAAAATAAAAGCAAAAACAAATGCCCCAAAACACACTAAAAATAGCTATACAAAAGCAACAAACATTAACTTAAATGCTAGAACTTGAGAGGTAAAGATCCAAGAAAAAAGTGAAACTAATTGGAATGAGTCCTACACCTCTGCTTAGAATTTTCAGGGCACTTTCAAATTTCATAGCCAGGGCAAAAATGCAGAGCAGAACGCAGCTCAGAGCTAGCATCTCTAAAGTAAGGATAAAGAAACAAATTCTGAATAGAATGTAGAGAAGCAAAAGAGAAGTTGATCTTACCTTAACAATGAGAACAAGCCCCTAACCTAGAAAATTGTTCTCTAAAGTCAGAGATCTGAGAAGCCAAAGGTGAACAAAGGGAAAAATTCAGAAGAGACAAATATTTCAAAAGAGAACAGAAAACCAGAACTTATTTCATTCTTGGGGGCAAGTAGGGCAGAGAGGAAACTGGTTCAATTTTTAAGAAACTTTTAATGTTTGCATATAGTCTGTATGATGTATTAGAACCCCTAAGAACCCTGGTCACAAAGCAAGTCAACACCAATTTGCCTTTTGATACCACCTGGTGACTGAGTGGCGGCTTCATATTCAAGAGGTCCCCAAACAGAAGCTTAGCATCTGCAGAACTTTTTTACTTCCTATCAAATGTCTCAAAGTAGTCATTTTAAGTTGGGGAAGCAGTTTCTGGAACCAAAAAAAAGCTCCATAATTTATATGGATGCTCTGAAATACATATACTCACCATTTTCCCCCATGGGCCTTTACTGAGTGCATGGCAACAACCCTTCAAAGGCTGGGAGCAGAGCACCAGGCCAGGAAGAGATGTCTCAGGTGCTGAAAGCTCTACAGGGCAAGAACTCCTCAGTCACCCAAAAGAAGCTCGTGGCTAGGTTATAAAACACATCAATGGAGCTTTGGTGGTATTTATATCCCAAGCCCTGCTGAAGGGAAAGCCTTGATACTGCCCTCAGTCATCTGAAGCTGATGGTGAACTGTATTTAAACAAAGCCCAGGGCCAGCTCAACTATATATTTAACTTAGCAAGCAGACAGAGGAAGGGATGTGCCTTTTTCTGGAGGTATTACTTACTGCAATCTCTACTGTACTTTTATACATAACGTCTAGCACATAATAAAGAAATAGGAAACATGCAAAGAAGTAGAAAATTTTGATTCATACTGAAGAAGGGAGCCTTTTGAAACAGGAATACAGGTTAACCTAGATGTTGGGATTAGCAGATAAGGACTTTAAAGTAATTACAATAAAACTAAACGACCTAATGAAAAAAAAATACAGAGTATAACTGAAATAATGGGGAATCTTAGCAGAGAAAGAAAAAAAAACAGGAATTTTTAGAATTGAATAATACAATATCAGAAGTGGATTTTATGGGCTTATGAATGAAGAGAATTGACAGAGCAAAAGAAGGATGCCATGAACTTGAAAAAAGTCAGCTTAACAGAAATATCCAAGCTAAAGCGCACACACACACACACATACACACCCCAAACTAAACAGAGCACCCAAACATTTGGGACAATATGTACATAGTTCAACATTGGGTAACTGGGGGTTCAGAAAGAAAAAGAGGAAGAGGCAAAGAAAATATCTGAAGAGTGAGTTCCAAGAACTTTAAAAAAAGATAAAAGGCAACAACCCATAAATCTGTGTCATTCTTCAAAAGGGGTAAATGCAAAACAAATCATGCCTATGTGCATCACGGTCTAACTACTGAAAACTAAAGATAAAATGAAAATCTTAAGCACAGAGGAAAAAACACATTATATTCAGGTGGATAACAATAAGATGAAGACCAGCTTCTCATTAGAAACAACAGAAGCCAGAAGACAAAGACATCCTAAAAATGTAGAAACAAAGAAAATTCTCAACAAAGTTCTATATCCAGCAAAATATCCTTCAAAAATCAAGGTGAAATATATTTTCAGAAAGACCAACTTTGTAAATTTCTCACCTGAAATAATACATGAAATAATGAAATGAGTTGCTTAAGCTGAAGGGAAAAGATATCAGAGAGAACCCTAGACCTGTAGGAAGGCATAAAAAGCTCCCAAAGCAGATATGTACAAAATACAAAGTTTTATTTACACACACACACACACACACACTTTTTCTTAAAAAAGGTTAATACTGCTTAAAGCAAAAATAACAAGTATTTGGGGTTGAAAACATATGTATGAGTGAGATGTAAAACAAGGACCACAGGGTGGGGAGGATACAAAGGGAATTATATTGATAATAGTTTATTACACTGTTCATGAATAAATACAGTATTTGAAGACACCATTATTTTAATGGTGCACGTTGTAATCTCCAGATTAAGCAGTAAACAAAATAATACAAAAAAATAAAGCTTCAAAGTCAATAAAGGTGATACGATGTAATACTCAAAATACTCAAATACTCAACCCAAAGGAAGTACAATAAATCTCATTAGGATAAAAAGAAATATACATATAAACACACTAAAGTAAAAGATATCTTAGAAAGCAGCGAGCCCAAAACAGACAAATCTATTTCAAAGGTCTGACAAGGTAATAGGTGAATTTTCAATGGTACCAGTAGTAAAAGACGGTGAATGTTTTTCAATGTTTTAAACAGTAAGAACTGTCAACCAATATTTTCATACACAGTGAAAAAGCTCTTCGTGGATAGTTCATGTAAAGAAAACTGAGAGTTTTCCACCAGCAGACCCTCACTAAAACAATAAGCAAGCAGAACAAAAACAATAACCATAAAAGATGTTTTCAAACAGCAGAAATTAATGCCAGTAGAACTTGAGAGATGCAAGAAGGAATAAAAAAGATTTTCTAATCTGGCCAAAATGCCTAAAAAATTCCAATTATTGCATAAAGTAAACTTTTCCCAGGGCAGGTAGTGATGATTGCACTTAAAATTACTTCAAAAAACAAAAAGGCTCACTAGTTATCTCTTTTGCCCCATACTGACCATTCAGCAATTAGTTATTTACAGAGCACAGGGTAAGAAAAACATCATGTGCCATCCTTGAATGAAGGCTGGATAAGGAAATTTTCACATACAAGATATAAATGTGTTCAAGACTGACCAAAGCAGAACCATATAATAGGTTAAAATTTTCCCTCCTTCTAGAGTCTCTTTCTTTCCACCATCAGGCCCAAAGGCTATGGTTTTTAATTAATAATAGATAATGACCACACTGAAAATTTATGGGATGGTAATAATAACACTTCAAAAGTTGGCTGCGGGGATTATGTAAGACAAACTACGTCAAGTACTTACCAAGGGGTTGGGCATTTAACTAATTGCTAGATATGCTGTTTTCTTTTTAAAAATTAAGTTTAAAAAGTAAAGAAATGGTGACCACAGAATTCAGGATTCCTATTCTCTAGGTAATGGGATGAGATTAAGAAAGGGCACACAGGGCTTCAAAAGTACTAGTAATTTTCACTGCCTGAGCCAGATATGGGATACAGTGGTGTTACTTCATCAGTATTCCCTAAATTATACATATACATTATGTACATTAACTGCATAAAGCATGACTTTTAAAAAATACTTCCATGAACCAATAAAATCAAAATTAACGTCTTCTACAGCCTACAAAGTCCTACAAAGTCCTCCCTTCTACCGCTTAGATCTTACCTCTTACTGTTCTCCCCTAAGTTCACTTCTCTCTAGTTTCAGTGTCCTAAATATTGTTTCTGGAACATGTCTCAGGGTGTACGCATTTGCTATTCCTTCTGTGTAGAATGCTCTTCCTCCAGATTTCTACCTGGCTCTCTCTCATTTAATTCAAGATATTCCTCAAATATTACCTTTTGGAGTGGCCTTCTCTAACCAACTTATTCTCTGTCCCTCACTTCTGACACTCCGTCCTCTTAAGCTGCTTGAGTTTGTCTCTGAGCACATACATCAGAAATATCACTCAAATGTTGACACATTTCATTATTTAATAATAAAAAATGACATTTGTGAATACCTTTACCAATCTCATCATAAAAGTCTTTTTAAGTATTAGCATTGGTCAACTTCACAAGTTTTCCAGCATTCTAATTTTCACTTGAAGGCTCAACTTTAAATATTAGCAACAAATACCAACAGTTATTTTCCTTGAAATGACAGGCTTGCTTCACTTATTTTTGAGAAAATGTCTGAATACCGTGTGAATACCATAGTTTGTCTGCCAGTTGCTCTTTCATGTAAAAATGATATTCCATGGAAAAAAGTAGCTAGGTGAGCTCACAAATCAATCACACAAGTGCTTTTCCTTAAGACAGCCAACCATCATACTTCAGTATGCAGCAGAAGTACTTTATGTGAACTTCCCATTTCATCCCACTGAATATTAAAAAGATGTGTACTCAAGGGTCAAGATTTAATAAAATTAATGATTTTTAAATTTTTTTAATTTATTTTTTGGCTGCATTGGGTCCTCACTGCTGCGTGCAGGCTTCCTCTAGTTACAGTGAACAGGGACTACTCTTCGTTGTGGTGCATGGTCTTCTCATTGCAGTGGCTTTTCTTGCTGAGCACAGGCTCTAGGAGCACAGGCTTCCGTAGTTGTGCCACACGGGCTTCAGTAGTTGTGGCTTGTGGGCCCTAGAGTGCAGGCTCAGTAATTGTAGCACATGGGCTTAGTTGCTCCAAAGCTTGTGGGATCTTCTTGGACCAGGGATCAAACCCGTGTCTCCTGCACTGGCAGGCACATTATTAACCACTGCACCACCAGGGAAGTCCCAAATTAATAATTTTTACTGTTTCATCAAGGATATCCTTAAGTAAAGGTGGCAATTTTTTTATTGCAGAGGAATACAATGTCATTGGTGTCCTCATCCTGATTTATGCCAGATAGGCAGCAATCTATTGCTTTTACACCATCAGTGCTAATGTCACCAGTGTAAAACGCAATTTGCATCTTGGTATTGCGTTTTGACCTCACGGACCCCTTGAAAGGGTCTTAGGGCTCCCAGACCACACCCCGGAACTGCTGTTGTATTCAAACACTATTTTCCCTGAAGGTGATTTTTAACAATTTCCATTTTTCTAATTTAATATATGGGCTCTCCTTCATAAAACTCACTGAAAACACATACACACAGAGGGAAATAAAGTAGGAGGTAAATAAATGACTCACCCGGAACTTGTTCATTTTCTGCTGCTATTGGAAAGTATAGAAACTATGAAGTCAGAACAGGGAAAGCTGGAAGACAGAAGTCATGAGAGACCTTATCTTGCAGGCAGGAATCACCTGTGAGAAATTTACATACAACATTTTAGTAAAAGATAAGGCTCTGGGAAAATGTCCCTTTGAGCCATGACAAGGAATAGGAAGGACCATGATAAATAAGTACGCATCTGTCCACTGGTGACCCTGACATAATCTTGATGAATCTGGGACAGTTTTGAATCTAAACATTTCTTTCCTATTGGCTGTTTTGAAAATTATGTGTCCATTACTAAATAACACCAAAGAAGTGAAAACTTAGCAGATTAGTTAAGCAAGGTTTATAATATATATCCAAAGTATGGAACCCTACCTAAGCTGGCATTACAAATGATGTTGAGGAGAAATATCTATTGATCTGGCAAATCTTTTAAGTTACATAACAATTTTTTCCTATTGATGGTATAAACCCCACAAGGTTAGAAAGTCTTCAGAGCTCTCAAAAATAAGATGTTTTGTCTAAATTTCAGTTTCTCCAAAATCACTTCTCCAAAAACCTTGTTTTGACTAAAATATGGTCTAGTGACAGGGAGGCTTCAGTTCTAAGCTAACCTCTATTAACATACCTAGTGACGGTCTTAGTTTCTATGCTATTATCTTTAACATGAGAAGGAATTAAGTAATTTTAAACAATCATGTACTATTCTGATTCTAAGTCTTCAATTCAGCACCACAAATCCAATCGAACCCCAGAAATCACTATCCCCTCCAACCCTGGGCTGGGGCCTAAGGTAAAATGTAATTAGGCCTTGATGAATTCTGACATGGCCATCTAATCTGTTAACAGTGACACAAATATAACTTCTAAAATAACACTTCGGCACCATATTCCCCAAACAGGCACTTCACATGGGGAACAAAAGGTAACCAGATGCCATAATGCCAAGGTCTTTCTCATATGTAGAAGAAACCACTTCCAGCTGCCCTGGTGCTTACAAAACGCCTACTTACTAAGCCTAGGTACACCATCCAATCAGAGGCATCCTGATATCACCTTCATAATATGGAGCATGGATGAAATCGCAGTTTTCATCTTTTAAAAAAGTCTGTCCCATTTCCCCTCTGGCCTGGATAGGATTCTCAGCTTCTCCAGTAAAACTTAAAATTCAGGGTTTCAACTATGGTTTAAATTTACATGTTTAACAGTCGTCTGGGTATAGAGACAGGTTAGAGAATGCAGGAAGGGCCTTAATTAACCTTTTACACGGGAGTTCTAAGGAAAGCTCAAGAATTTTTGAAAATAGAACACTACGTGGTAAGATTCGGTCCACTACCCTCCGGGGGTGCTCGGGGACAATCACTGCATTAAATACAACCCAAGACTGGATTTTAAGGTGGGAAACAGCATGAAATACAGAGTAAAACAGATCAGAATTTACATCCCACCTGCTACTGACGGCTAAGCCAATTTATCTCTGAACCTTTAGTACGTGTATTTATTAAAATGGAGGTGGTCAATACCGATTCAAAGGATGGTTATGAGGGTTAAGATGATTAAACGAGGCAACAATGAAAAGAACAGCATACCTTTCCATGAGAAAAGCCGCTCACCTTTATTGAATCCTTATCACCCTTTATATGCACTACCCTATGCAACACAGGAGACGGCCCTGAAGCCTTTTACGATTCTGCAATGAGCATCCGAGTCGTACCCGGAGCCACCCGCCCCCTGGCCGGCGGGCGCTGGAGGCGGGGAGGCGAGCCCAGGTCCCCAGGCTCTACACGCCACGTCCGCAGCCGCCAGCGCCGCCCCCGCGCCAGCCCGGACGTGCCGGGGGTGGGGTCCGCGTCCGTCCCGCGAACCCCGGCGCCCGAGCCCTCCTCCAGCCGCCCCTGTCACGCAGGTCGAGAAACGCGGCTCTGGGAAGGACCCGGCCTGCGGACAACCAGCCTCCCGCCAGGCCCCCCTCCCGAGTCCCCCGCGGAAGCCAGTCCGGCGCTCAGAGGGGGGCAACGGCTGCCGTGAATCTCCGATTCACGTAGCCGCGGAGACCCGGCTGCCCCCGCCCGCGGCCCGGCGCCCGCGGAGAGGCCTCCGACACACCTGCAGGGGATCGGCCTCCGCTCGCGGCCCGCGCTGGTTCCAGGCCCCGCCCTCCGCGGCGCCGAGCGGACCCGAGGCTCCTGAGTCCTCTCCACCCCCCGGGCGTGAGAAGGAGAATGGCGACTGCCGCCGGGAGGCGGAATTGCTCATGCGCAGCAGGCTCTGGGCCCCACGCAGGAGCTGCTCTTCCCAGGAGCCTCCCCGCGCCTCCGCTCTGGGTGACGTCACGAGGGTGGGCTTCGCGGGGCTGAGTGTTTGCTGCTCGCCGTGGTGACTAGGGGCGGGTTAGACCTGGCCGCCCCCGGGGTGGGGCCTTGAGGAAACTACCCTGAGGTAGTGCGGTGAACGTCGATAGTAACTTAAAGATCGTTTCGGAACTAAGCACAGGAGTACATTAGAAGAATAACGTCCTGTAACAGTTGAGTTTATTTTAGGATTATTAGGTTTCAAAACCATGCAAATGATACATGAAACGTGATGAAAACGTGAATAAGCTAAAACAGAAGACAAGTCGCACACATACCACTTTACAAAAGGAAAAAACCTCGCTTAATGTTAGGTGCACACTTCTGAGATTTTTACTCAAAATTTACACTAATGGTATAATATATTTTGACTATCATTTCACTAAGGAATATATACTAAATATATGCTGATTTCCTGATCTAACTTTATAACATCAGTTTTCTCTGTGCCCACAATGGAAATGTTTCCTTGCAAAGTAATTACAAAAATATTAAATTTTTGTAATAAAATTAACAAAAACGTAGAATCCATATAGAGAAAATATGAGGGTGAGTCAAAAATTAACCACACTCTGCGTATGTTAAAACCTCTGTTGGTCTCTGTCTTAGCACTTTTCTGTTCAAGGCTGTCTCCCCAGTTAGTGCTGTGCAGGTGTGAACGTATGACATCAGATCGTTTGTAACTGCAGTGTGAGCAAAATTGGATGCCCCACTTGTGATTTGCATGAAAGAAGAGCAGTGTGCAGTGATTCGTTTTTTGTGGTCTGAGGGTGTATCTGGTGCTGGTTATTTATTGGAGACTGTGTGCAGTATGGAGAAAGTGTTTTGTTGTGAAAAAGTGTGTATGAATGGATAGAAAAGTTCAAGGAAGGTCGCACAAGTGTTAGTCATTTTAAGAAGGAGCCAGATTCACTTCTGATGAAGTGAAGACAGTCGTGCGTTCGTGGCTCGCAGCTCAGCCTAAAACATTTTTTAATGAGGGACTACGAAAGCTTGTTGACAGATGGACAAAGTGTATTGAAAAGCAAGGAGATTATGTCAAGAAATGATGTATTTGTCTTTTCTAAAAGTTAATTAAAATAAATTCTACAGCCAGAGTGTGGATAATTTTTGACTCACCCTCGTATATATACATATTTAAATTTGTGTGCACATGTGTGCATATCTGTGTACACACACACACACACCCACCAGTTTCCTGGTGGGTGGAAATGATTAAAAATAGTCTCTTGACAACCCAGAAAGTACTTTCCACAAATGGAGAAAAGAAAAAATTATTTTATTAATGAACTAAGCGTTAAACTAGACTGAAATGCACATTCCAGGCAATCTGCTAATGGGTTTGCAGACAGAAGTATCAACTTTTATGTAGCTAGGTAGATACAACCCTTTCTTTCTTTCTTTCTTTCTTTCTTTTAATAAATTTTCTTTTATTATTTTTTTAAGCTCTTTATTGGAATATAATTGCTTTACACTGTTGTGCCAGTTTTTGCTGAACAACAAAGTGAATCAGCTGTATTTATACATATATCCCCATATCCCCTCCCTCCCACGACTCCCTCCCACCTTCCCAGTCCCAGCCCTCTAAGTCATCACCCTCATCAAGTACAACCCTTCCTATGTACTAAGATAAGAGAACTTGACAACACCGTTTACTGCATGTTGTTCATCCTAAATTCACATGGTAATTGGGGTGGCCATTTCTATTAATTGCCTTTATCTAAATACAAAGTAAAGCTTCTTGTATCTCTATGACAAGCAAGTAGTTACAACTTGTAGCCAAGAGCCTAGGAGCTTACACAGACACAGGGAGATGGGGTGCTATCCTCCCGATGTTTATTTACATTTCAAAGACAGGGCTGCAAGGCCTTTAAGAAAGGTAATCCTGGGTTGTAAAACTAACAAGAGGTTTATTTACTTTTTAAAAAGATTTGCATGCATCTCAAAGGGACAGAGAAAAGGATTTCAGTTACAAGTTTTCTCAAGGAAATGCTCTAAGAGGGGAGGAAAATATTTTCCTCTTTTTAAACCAGGGAAATTCAATTTTTTTAATATTTGTATTTACTCTTACAAGAAACTATAAAACAATTTCAATCAAAATGACAATTTTTTTCCTGAGAGTTTTGTTTTGTTTTCTTTGACAAATAATTTTAAACTTCATCAGGAAATATATAACCTCAGAGAATAGGTAGGAAATTTTGTTGGAAATGCATATTATTATAAACATAATTTAAAAGTTTGGTTCTGGCTTCAAAGAAGAACAGAAACAGATCCAAATACATAAGAAATGAGTATATGTTAAAGTTGTTATTTCAAACAGTGGAGATAGTTTGGAGATCCAGTTAATGATCTGAGAAAATAAGGTTAATAATGGTACATGAATTCAGTATGTAAATTTAAAAAGTAAACCATCAATTACTTAGAATATAAATAAGAGATTTTAAAGAACATAATTTGATATAGCATGAAACAAAAAGCAGAAACCACAAAGGATATGACAGATAGTTAAAACACAACCTGAGAAAATATATTTAATAATTACGAGACACTCTTGAGAAACTGCTCTTACAAATCAGTTGAAAGATGAACTTCCAACATGCAATAAAAATGAAAAAAGAATATCCTGTTGCAGCTTGTCATTCAATCTACCGTCAACTTAAAAAAAATGCCCAACATGAAAGTTGCGAGTTAAGTTTTATTTGGGGCAAAATGAGGACTGCAGCCCTGGAGACAGCATCCCAGATAGCTCTGAGAAACTGTTCCCAAGAGGCAGCAGGGAAGATCAGTATATATGTGGTTTTGGTGAAAGGGAAAAACATGCAGTCAAGCACATATTGTTTACAGAAGGTTTCTGCTACTCTCGTGCGGGCGACTGCCAGTTGCAAGGAGCAGTCATCACCATGAAGAATTTTAGTGTTTTTCTAGATATGAAGAGGTACAAGAATTGGGCTCATAAAGTTGGCTCCTGAAAATATCTGATGATCTAAAGACCTGTTCTGCCAATTTTTCACAGAGCACAGTGCCTCATTTCAGCTCTCCACCCTGAACTCCTTTCGGGGGTTATTGAAAATCAGCAAGGACAGCAGCACATGATTTAATCCTTGTAGAGGTAGACGGCAAGTGCCAATTGTAGTTGACACTACAATGCAATGGACTGTCAGATGCCTCAATATTCTATCTGCTGTTAAGAAAGAAAATATATGGACAATTAAACTATGCCATGCCGTTTACTTTAAGATGCATTACAAGATCCAATTTCAGAGCTGTTAAAATAAGAAAAAAAAAATTGCAAGTCTTAGAAATATTGAAATTAATTATAAAAAAGTACAATTAGTCACTAAGTATATGAAAAATATGTAACATCACCAGAAATCAAAGAAATATTAAAACGAAAATGAAACTATTTTGTCTACAGGATTTCAAATTTCATTCCCTTTCAAATGTACTGCTTTAACTAAAACCCCACATACAATTTTCCCCAATTTTATTTTCTTCATACCACGTACCCCAGTGATTTCTATTTGATTGGTCCCAGGAAATGATTGTAGAATAAAGTTGTAGAATGATGCTATTCATGTGGCCATTTTATTGTCAGGGATTTTGGGTGTCTCTTCAGAGCATTTGAGTTTGACTGCATTTCTCCAAGCTTCTAGATCTTCTTGAACTATGTTTTCTGCCTATGCATCAGGACTGGCCCAAGTTTACTGAAAGTCTGGCTTCAGTTTGTAGAAGTCAGTAAATTCCAAGAGAAGCGGCAGTTTGGGGCCATTGGTGAAGACTTCAGATAAAGTGAATTTTTACTTTGGGCTCAGGTATCAGCTGCACACCACAGGACTGAAACTATTCTTCTGAGATAAGGAGGAGGACCACCTAGGAGATATCACCCTGATCTGACACCTTTCACCAAAGATTCAGGAAAGAAGACAGAGGAATAACAGAGTTTTATATCTGAATGGATTTTTTTTACTTAAAAAATTTTAATTGAAAAATAAAAAACTATAGGAAAGTGTGCATGGTATAATTGTACAGAGGAATGAATTACTAAGAAAAAAAAAGGTGAACATAACCATCTAAACACCAAGGATTCAAGCAAAATATTATCAACGCCTGAAGGCCCCCTTAAGGGCCCATTCTCTATTATTACTCCCCTCCTCAAAAGTAGCCCCATCCTGACTTCTTTTTTTTAATTTTTAAATTTTATTGAAGTACAGTTGATTTACAATGTTGTGTTAATTTTCTTCTGAACAGCAAAGTGACTCAGTTATCTATCTATCTATCTATCTATCTATCTATCTATCTATCTATCTATTCTTTTTAATATTCTTTTCCATTATGGTTTGTCACAGGATATTGAATATAGTTCCCTGTGCTCTACAGTAGAACCTTGTTGTTTATCCATCCTATATATAATAATTTGCATCTGCTAATCCCAAACTCTCAATCCTTCCCTCCCCTACCCACCTCTGGCTTGACAACCACAAGTCTGTTCTCTACATCTGTGAGCACGTTATTGTTTTGTAGATATGTTGATTTGTATTATATTTTAGATTCCACATATAAGCAATATCATATGATATCTGTCTTTCTCATTCTGACTTACTTCACCTAGTGTGATAATCTCTAGGTCCATCCATGTTGCTGCAGATGGCATTATTTCATCATTTTTGGTGGCTGAGTAATATTCCATTATATATATGTATAATATTAGTATAAATAAATATATATATATCAATCACATCTTCTTTATTCATCTGTTGATGAACATTTAGATTGTTTCCATATCTTGGCTATTATAAATAGTGCTGCCATGAACATAAGGGTGCATGTATCTTTTCAAATTATAGTTTTGTCCAGATATATGAACAGGAGTAGGATTGCTAGATCATATGGCAACCCTATTTTTAGTTTTTTGAGGAACCTCCATACTGTTTTCCATAGTGGCTGCACCAATTTACAGTCCCACCAACAGTGTAAGAGGGTTCCTTTTTTTCCACACGCTATCCAGCATTTTTTATTTGTAGACTTTTTAATGATGGCCATTCTGACTGGTGTGAGGTGATATCTCACTGTAGTTTTGGTTTGCGTTTTTCTAATGATTAGTGATGTTGAACATCTTTTCATGTACCTCATGGCCATCTGTATGTCTTCTTTGCAGATAGGTCTGTTTAGGTCTTATGCCCATTTTTGGATTGGATTGTTTGTTTTTTTGATATTGAGCTTCATGAGCTGTTTGTAAATTTTGGAGTTTAGTCCCTTTTCTGTCACATCATTTGCAAATATTTTCTCCCATTCCGTAGGTTGCCTTTCATTTTGTTTATGGTTTCCTTTGCTCTGCAAAAGCTTGTAAATTTGATTATGTCCCATTTGTTTATTTTTGTTTTTATTTCTATTGCCTTGGAAGACTGACCTAAGAAAACATTGATATGATTTATGTCAGAGAATGTTTTGTGTGTGATCTCTTCTAGGAGTTTTATGGTGTCATATCTTATCTTTAAGTCTTTAAGCCATTTTGAGTTTATTTTTACACATGATGTGAGGGTGTATTCTAATTTCGTTGACTTACATGCAGCTGTTCAACTTTCCCAGCATTACTTGCTGAAAGAACTTTTTCCCATTTTATATTCTTGCCTCCTTTATTGAAGATTAATTGACTATAGGTTTGTGGGTTTATTTCTGGGCTCTCTATCCTGTTCCACTGATCCATACATCTGTTTTTGTGCCAATATCACACTCTTCTGATTACTGTAGCTTCGTAGTATTGTCTGAAGTCTGGGAGGTTATTCCTCCTGCTTTGTTCTTTTGGCTCAGGATTGCTTTGACAATTTTGGATCTTTTATGGTTCCATATGCATTTTAGGATTACTTTTTCTAGTTCTGTGAAAAATGTCATGGGTAATTTGAGAGGGATCACATTAAATCTGTAGATTGCTTTGGGCCCCATCCTGACTTCTAACACCTAAGACAAGTTTTTCCATTATTACTGTAATTCATGGTAATCATTTACTTAGAAATAATTTTTGCGTTAAAAATCTTTCAAAAATAAGACAAAGAACTCTCTCCTTCATTCGGATTCTTCAGTCATGAACATTTTGCCACATCTGCTTCATCATCATTTCCCCTATATATGTGTAGGTCATGCATTTAAATTTCTTAGTCACTTGAGAGTAAGTTATAGGAATCTTTCCCATTACTCCTAAATTCTTAAATGTATATTTCCTATGATCAAGGATGCGTTTCTTACATAACTACAGTACAATACTCAAAATCAGAAAAATTAACACAGATCTAATAATAATATATAAACTATACTCCATGTTCAAATTCCACCAATTGTCTCAATTAAGTCTTTTATACCTAACGTTTTTTTCTGATTCAGCATCCAACTCAGGGCCCTCTGTTTCTGGCCAAGGTAAAGTAGCAGGGACTGGATTTACCTGAAAGAAAGAATCCAAAAAATGAAGAACACCAGAAGTGCTAAATACATGAGTGAATATAAAAGTATTTTTCATAACTTAAATCTCCTTAAAAGATAACTGACTGCTTAAACATAAAAAGTAACAATGTATTATAGGGTTTATAACATACATATAAAGTAAAATATATGATATTAACATAAAAGCCAGGAGGGGAGAAGTGAAAGCAGACTACTGGCACGCTCTTATACTATATGTAAATGGTATAATATTACTTGAAGGTAGCCTGTGATAAGTTAAAGATGTGTAATACAAACGCTAAAGCAACCGAAGTTAGAAATGTATATTTTAAATGCTAAAGAAACCAAAAAAAAAAAGAAAAAGAAAAGAAAACATCTGTAACCAATAAGCCAACAAAGGAAATTTTAAAAATTATTTTAAAAAATACTCAGTACAAATAAATGAAGAAAAATATAATTTTAAAAGGGAGGCGCCAAGAACAAATGAGACAGAGAACAGACATAGCAAGATGAAGATGACAGACATAATCTCAGTCATATCAATTATCACATTAAGTGTAAGTAGACTAAACAGTCTGCGTTAAAGGTATAGATTGTAAGACTGAATTTTAAAAAAAAGAACCAACAATTTGTTGTTGATAAGAAATGCATTTTAAATATAAGGACAAAAATAGGTTAAAAGTGAAAGGATGAAAAAAATATACCATGTTTAAATAAACCAAAAGAAAGCTGGAATAGACATATTAATATCAGATAAAATGGATTTCAGAAGAAAGAATATTATAAAGTAAAAAAATATTTCATAACAGATAAAGGAGTCATTTCACCGAGAGGACACAAAATCCTAAGTATTTATGCATCTGGTAAGAGAGCTGCAAAATACATAGGAGAAATAAACAAATCCACAATTATAGTTTGAGAGCTCACACCCTCTCTCAATGGTGATAGAACAAATAGAAAATGAGCAAGGATATGAAAGACTTAAACAACAGTTATCAACCAACTTGACCTAACATTTATAAAACACTCTACCCATCCAACAGCACAGTACACATTATTTCAAGTGCATATGGAACATTTACCAAAATAGGCCATGTTTGGGGTGATAAAAGAAGTCTTATGCATTTAAAAACATTCAAGCCATTAACAATATGCTCTCCCACAATATTGGATTAATAACTGAATATATCTGGAAAATATAAAAATATTTGGAAACTAACACATTTCTGAATAATCCATGGGTCAAATATTTAGAATTCAAATGGGGAAATTAGAAGGTAATTTGAACTAATGAAAATGGCAACACAACACATCAACACTTGTGGTGTGCCACTATGACTGAACTTAAATGGAAATTTATACATTGTTTTTTTTAGAAAAGAAGAAAGTTCCTTAATGATGACCTCAGCTTCCACTTTAAGAAAGTAGAAACATTAAGAGCAAATGTAACCAAAGTAAGTCCAAGAAAGGAAATAATAAAGATCAAAATGTAAATCAATGAAGTAGAAAACTGGGGAAAATAGAGAAAATCAATGGACTCAAAAGCTGGTTCTTTGAGAAGATAAATAAAATTGATAAAGCTGTAGCCACAGTGGTTAGGAAAAAAGAAAGAACAAACGAATGAGCAGTATCAGGAATGAAAGAGCTTACATCACTATAGTGTATAGATATTAAAAGAAAAGTAAAGGAATATTATGAACATGTTTTGGGCAATAAAAGTGGAGCAAAAGAGGGACATTTTATAACTCACAAGACTGTGGGAGCTGGCAAGTCTGAAATTTGCAGGGCAGGTCAACAGGCTGGAAATTACAGTCTTGAGTCTGAAAGAAATCTGGAGACAGAAGTTCTTCCCCTTTGAGGGACCTCAGTCTTTTATTCAAAGTCTACTGACAAATGTTAATCACATTGTACATATACTAATACTAATTATATATGCATTATATACATATGATTTATTATAAAGAATAAATCAAGATTTATAAATATAGCAAGCTGAAGACCCAGGAGAGTGGATATGTAGTTCTGATCCTAGTCTGAAAGCCTGAAAACCAGGGGAGCCAGTGGTGTGAGTTCCAATCTGAGAGCAGTGGAAGACTGATGTCATAGTTCAATCAGTCAAGCAGAAGTTCTCTCTTACTCAGCCTTTTTGCTCTATTCAAGTCTTCAGTTGATTCGATGAGGCCCATTCCCATTAGGGAGGGCAATCTGCTTTACTCAATCTGCTGATTCAAATGTTAGCCTCATCCAAACATATCTCACAGACACACTCAGAATAATGTTTGACAAGGACTTCCCTAGTGGTCCAGTGGTTAAGACTCCTCACTCCCAATGCAGGGGGCTGCATTCGATCCCTGACCAGGGAATTAGATCCCACATGCTGCAACTAAAAGAGCCTACATGCTGCAACAAGGATCCCACGTGCTGCAACTAAGACCTAGGGCAGCCAAATAAATAAATAGATAAATATTTACAAAAAGATGCTTTGACAAAATGTCTGGGCAGCTAGTGGCCTAGTCAAGTTGAGACAGAAAATTAACCATCACACACATCTAAGAGAATATCTTCACAGCAACTTGTAGACTGGTGTTTGACTAAGCAACTGTACACCATAGTAGCCTCCCCAAGTTGACAAATAACACTAAGTGTCACAGTCCACTCCTTGTCAACATGGCACCTATATGTACTCCTTCAGCCATACTTAATCTCCAAATAAAGTCATGTTTCCTGCTAACATGGTACTACTATCCTAGGCACAATAAAAAGCATACTAACTTTTTCCTCAGAAGAGAATGCAGTCCTTGGATGATGCTGACTTTCTTGATATCTTGTAACTTAAATGCAGTGATGTTAAGTTAGTATTTTTTGCATTATATGATAACAGGATAAAAGAGGGATAAAATAATATACTGTACATATGATGTATACGATATGTGTAATATATATATGTGCACACACACAAGTACAATTGATCCTTGAACAATGCGGGGTTTAGGGGCACTGATTCCCTGCAGGCAGTTGTAAATCTGAGTATAACTCCCCCAAAACTTAACTACTAACAGCCTACTGTTGACCAGAAGCCTTAGTGAGAACATACAGTTGATTAACACATATTTTGTGTATGTATTACATACTGTATTCTTATAACAAAGAAGCTAGCAAAAAAATTTTATTTAAAAAATCATAAGGAAGAGAACATACATTTAAAGTGCTGCACTATGTTTGTCAATACGGTAAGTTAGGGGACTCCCCTGGCAGCCCAGCGGTTGGGACTTCACCTTCCAAAGTGGGGCGGCAGGGGGTGGGGTAGATTTGATCCCTGGTAGGGGAGCTGGGATCCCCCACATACTTTGCCGCCAAAAAAACTAAAACATAACAAATGGAAGCAACATTGCAACAAATTCAATAAAGACTTTAAAAATGGTCCACATCAAAAAAAAAAATCCTAAAAATAAAAATACCTTAAGTTACATTGTCTGTTTACAAGATGGATCCTCTGATGCCAGTACCTACCTCAATATTATACGATACAAAATACTCACATGTTATACATATTACTAACGCTAGACATAAAAAATGAAAAGATAATGTGAAAAATAGATTCATATTTATCTACAGGTATAATGATAAATGCATTGGTAATGAAGAAGCAGCCGTATGATTGCTTTGTGGTAACCTGATGTAATCGGTACAGTTGTTTCATGGTAACCTAGCCTATACACTAATGAGTGAATCTTTATAGAATTGTTATGGCACAGAGTATCACAGTCATGTTCACGATACATTATTAGAAACATTGTTACTTTTTTTAAAACCGCTTACCTGTGGAGATAGGCTGATACACAGTTTCTCCAATTATGAGAGACAGAGAGAAAGGGAGGGAGAGGCATATTGCACAGTAATGTAATTCTTTAAAAGTGAAGTTATAGAACAGGAAGAAAATTAACACGTTAATTTTATATTAAATGTCCCTCACCTTATGCCTATGTAAAGATAGGCTATCCACTTCAACACGTCTTGCACGTGATGTCTTACACAATGAATACGTAGGCGATGATGATGGTGATGAGACACAGACAGCTCATACATTTCTTGCTGTGCAGTTTAATTAGATTTTCACACAAAGACACCCACACACATACACAGCAAATAAGTTTATTAACTGTGTAGCATGATGATTATTTACTATCGATTAATTGGAAGTGGATTTCCATAAAGGTCATCTTTGTCGTCCTCAGGTTGGGTAGGCTGAGGAGGAGGAGGAAGAGGAGGGGTTGATCTTGCTGTCTCAGGGTTGGGAGAGTCAGGAGAAGTGGAGAAGGTGGAAAGGGAGGCGGGAGAGGCAGACACACTTGGTGTAACTTTAGGGAAATACATGTTAATTTATATCTGATGATTTGTTTTTTCATTTCTGTAAGCATGTTTCTATACAGTAGCAATCTTCCACCATTTGCTTTATCTTCAGTGCCCATGTCATAGAAAGGTCCATGTTTCATAAGAAGTCAAAAGCAGGGCTTCCCTGTTGGCACAGTGGTTAAGAATCCGCCTGTTAATGCAGGGGTCACTGGTTCGATCACGGGTCCGGGAAGATCCCACATGCTGAGGGACAACTAAGCCTGTGCACCACAACTACTGAGCGCACGTGCTGCAACTACTGACGCCCTCGAGCCTAGAGCCCATGCTCCACAACAAGAAGCCACCACAATGAGAAGCCTGTGCACCACAATGAAGAGTAGCCCCCTCGCCACAACCACAGAAAGCCCGCACGCAGTAATGAAGACCCAACCCAGCCAATAAAAATAAATAAATAAATAAATAAATTTTAAAAATAGCATTACAATTTAGAAAAAGAAAAAGAAAAAGAAGTCAAAAGCAGTCTTGAGTCATTGGAAGCCTTCTGCCGGATTGCCTAATGTCAGTTTGTTTTCTGGTACGGCTGCTTCTATGTCTCTTTCCTCGTTGTCTGGCTCTGGTTCAGAAGCACTCATCTCCACCTGTTAATTCCTCTGGTGTGGTGTCTATTGACTCTTGAATTTCTCCAGGTTCCATAACTTGAAACCCTTCACCCCCTATCTTTTTGGCCATACTCAAGATTTCTTTCCTGATTTCCATGTTTGGCTCTGTTGTAAATCCTCTGAAGTTATGTATAACATCCAGACATCGTTTTTTTTTCCGGCAGGAATTTATTATTCTTGGCTTGGTGCCTTTCATGGCCTTTTCTGAAATAACAGTGGCATCTTCAACGGTGTAATCCTTCTAGACTTTCATGATGTTCTCTCTGTTGGAGTTCTCTTCCATAGTGTAGACAATGCTTTCCATACAGTATTGTATGTAATGAGCTTTAAGGATCCTGATGACCCCCTGATCTAGAGGTTGAATTATAGATCTTGTGTTTGGGGGCAAGTAGACCACTTCAACACCTTTGGTGTTGAACTTGTGGAGTTCTGGGTGGCCAGGGGGCATTGTTCAATATCAAAAGAGCTTTAAAATGTAGTCCCTTACTGGTAAGGTACTTCCTGACTTCAGGGACAAAGCATGAATGGAACCAGTGCAGAGAAAGTGTTGTCATTGTCCAGACCTTCTTGTTGTGCAACCAAAGACTGGCAGCTGGTATTTATCTTTTCCTTTCAAGGCTAGGGGATTAGCAGCTTTATAGGTAAAGGTGGTCCTGATTATAAGCCTGACTGCATTTGCACAAAACAGTAGAGTTAGCCTATCTCTTCCTGCCCTAAATTATGGTTTTCATCTCTCTTCCTTACTAGTAACTGTAGTAACTGTCCCTTGTGGCATTTTTTTTTCCAGAATAGGGCATTTTTGTCTACCTTAAAAACCTGTTCAAGCGATATCATTTCTCCTCCTGATTTTCTTAATGGCATCTGGGAACTCATTTGCTGCCTCTTTGTTGGCAGAAGCTGCTTCTGTTATCTTGACATTTTTAAAAGCAAACTTCGTTCTAAAATTATCAAACTATCCTTTACTGGCATTAAATTCTTCAGCTTCAGATCCTTCACCTTCCTTTTGCTTTATGTTGTCATATAATGACTTTGCTTTTTCTTGAATCATATTAGAGTCTAACATTTTTTTAAATTGGGGTATAGTAGCTTTACAATGTTGTGCTAGTTTCTGCTGTACAATGACGTGAATCAGCTATGCGTATACATATATCTCCTCCCTCTTGGACCTTCTTCCCTCCCCTTTCCCCCATCCCACCCATCTAGGTCACCACGGAGCACTGAGCAGAGCTCCCTGCACTATGCAGCAGGTTCCCACCAGCTATTCATTTTACACATGGCAGTGCTCATACATCAATCCCAATCTGCTGATTCATCCCACCCCCCTGCCCTCCGTGTCCACACATCTGTTCCCTGTGTCTGTGTCTCTATTCCTGCCCTGCAAATATAGGTAAGCCTTTATTATAGCAATCATGCACTCACATAAAAGTTGCATTTCCATTACTAGATAAAAAGATATTTTGCAAAAAAATGCAGTTTTTGCATCTGGTGGCACAACTGCAGCAAAAACTTCACAAATTTCCTTTACTTTTATTACAATGTGGTCTTTTTGCTGGATTCATTTATCTTGAAATGGTGGATAACCACAGCTGAAGACCTCAATCTATGGTACATATCAAGCAATTCAATTTTTTCTTGTAATGTCACGACTTTTCTCTGCTTCTTGGGAGCACTTCCAAGAAGTACTTAATATGGGTCCCTTGATGTTATTCAAGATTTACAGAATTGCATGAAACATGATGGAGAATATGTGAAAACTGTGAGAGATCATTTTTTACTGGAACATGCAATTTATTGGAGGGACAAACTGCTCTCATGGAGATGATTAGTGTCACTCACCACAATAGCAACAGGAGGTGACTACAAAATTATTATAGTAGTACAGTATATGCTACAGTTAATTTTATGCAGTTATGATTTAATACTGCATCTTTACATTTACATTTCTCTTGACTTCAAATGTCACCATGTACAGTCTGTGTGCATAAATTTTCATAAATTTAAATTTTTATAATAGATTTATATATATTTATGGTAGCATATGATAAAATAGATATCTACATATATTTTATGCATTCATGAGACACCTTTTTCCCAATTTTTAAAAAATATTTCTAGGCTTTTTTCAAGTTGTCTATTTTTCAGTTTTTTCCAAATTTATAGGTTTTTTTTCAAGTTATTGCAAATCTCCTTCAAATTTTCCAATATATTTATTGAAAAAAATCCATTTATAAGTGGATCTGCACAGTTCAAACTTGTGTTGTTCAAGGGTCAATTATATATACATATACACATATATAGGCAATATGTATACAATATGATAAAGATATATATACACACAAATATATTCATAACAAAATAAGGAAGAAATATTCATAACTCATGACAATTAGAATTCTCATGACAATTAAAATCCCTGATCGTTCACCTAAACCACTGGCCCATGAATCAGCCCATGAGTCAGCATACAAACCCATATCTGGTCATTTCTCCTTTCAAGCAAAATAAATAACCAGGTGCACTGCTCAGAGTTCTGTCCACTGTGAGGATTTCCTGTCACCATTGCCCTTCGATGACGTCTTGGAAAGGGGCTGTAGCATTGCAGCTGTCCGCTTTTGGGCGGTGCCTGCATACCACCCAAACCTTCTGTAAACCAAACCTGAGTTTTCCCTTCCTCTGTCAGCTGATCATAGGGCCCTCCATAAGGAGGCCATAGACTAGGAGAGAGAAGATAATGTGGAAGAAGTGGGGACCATAGGCATTTGGGCCACATCATCGTGTAACTTACTTACACCTTCTGGGTCTACTAGTCTGACATCTTGTATACCACTTCTATCTGATGATGGAGTCCTGCTGTGTACACCCAGCTTTAATAGGTTGGTTTGTCAATAACACTCGGTTCAGGATGTGAAGCTCAGGTTATATGGTAACTTGAGTGGCCCATGGTTAAGCATTCAGTCTCTATTAAGGTCCAGTAGCAAGTCAACAGCTGTTTCCCATAAAAAGAATAGTTACCTGCAGAGGATGGCAGGGCTCTTCTCCAAAGTCCTAAGGGCCTGTGCTGTAATTCACCTGTAGGGGGCCTGCCAGAGGCTCCAAACAGCATCCCTACCTGCCACTGATATTTCAAGCACGCTGAATTGGTTGGAGCATATGACCAAGTGGCAGAGCAGCTTGCATCGCAGCGTGGATGTGTTGCAGAGCCTTTCTTATTCTGGGCCTCACTCACACCCGGCAGTTCTTGGGACCACTTGGTAAATGGGCCAGAGTTGCACATCCAAATGAAGAATATATTGCCCTCCCAAGTGCAAAGAGGCCCACTAAGCACTGATAGCTCTTTTTTGGATGTAGAAGAGGCTAGAGGCAACCACTCACCCTAACTTTAGAAGGGATATCTCATACCACTGGACCCCTAGAAATTTCACTGAAATAGAAGTCCCCTGAATTTTTGTCAGATTTATTTATCTCCCCTGACAGGCAAATGACACACCAGTGAGTCTAGAATGGTCCTACTATTTTGCTCTCAGCAGAGACTGATTTAGCTTGTACCTTTATCTTGGACTTGCCAGCCTCCAGAACTGTGAGAAATGCATTTCTGTTGTTTAAACCATTCAGTTTATGGTATTTTGCTATGACAGCATAAGCTAAGACAAGTGGTAAACTGAGTCAAACTAAAGTTGCAACATAGTGCAGACCAATTCAAATGCTGTTCTCATTTACTCAGCCTTTGGACTTCCCTGGTGGTGTAGTGGCTAAGACTCCACACTCCCAGGGCAGGGGGCCCGGGTTTGACCCCTGGTCAGGGAACTAGATCCCACATGCTACAACTAAGAGTTTGGATGCCGCAGCTAAGACTAGGTGCAGCCAAATTAATTAATTAAAAAACAACTTACTCAGCCTCCCACTCTAGCAGCCTGACACAAGGGGCATAAACTTTCCTGGAGGGTAAATATTGTCTGTTCCTTCTCCACTCTTCTTTTTATTCAAATGTCTATGATATAATCTTAAAATGACCACATATAAACAAGCAATAAAATGTTACCCATTGTTGAGGGGAAGCAGTCAATACAGGCCGACCCAGAGATGCCCCATATGTTGGTATTATCAGGAACCTTAAAATACCTATGAAAAAAATCTTAAAGAAACTTCAACAGGTTTTTCAAGATGATTGTACCCTCCTAAGAGCTGTGCTTAAGAGTTCTAGTTGCTTGCTGTCATCAATATTTAATGTTGTGAATCCTTTCAATATTAGCCATTCTTTCGAATGTAAAGTGGTATCTGATTGCAGTTTTAATTTGAACTCATTCTCATGTACTTATTATGTATTCATTCTAAGTTTGCGTATCTTGAGAGAAATGTCTGAGTATTTCACCCATTGTTTACTAGGTTATCTTTTCATTATTGATTTGAAGGCATTCTTTACATACTTTGTATATGTTCTTTTTCAGATGTATGTAGTGTGAATATTTCTCTCACTCTGTGGCTTGCTACTTTTTAAAATTATTCATTTTGCAGAAAATTTCAAGCACACCATAAAATTCCTGTGTTCCTTTGACTCAGATTCCCAAAGTGGCAATAGTCCAAGAAATCACATCCTTGTATATACCAATACATTAACATTAGTCTTTTTCTGAAGTATTTGAAAGCAAGCTCTTGACTTGATACCCTAAACGTTTCAGTGTTTATCTCCCTCAAACAAAGGCATACGCCTACATAAGCATCGCAGAGACTTCCAACTCAGGAAGTCAATATTGATTCAATGCACAGACACTACTCAAATCTCATTCACCATCACAAAAATGTTGCTTTTTTTCTTGCTGGGTTAAGTTCCTTTCCGGGAACACTTTTCCAGTCATTTTTCATGTGTCTTTAGTATTCCTCAATCCAGAATAATAACAGTCCTTCCCTGTCCCTCATGTACTCGATAAGCACTGACCAATAAAAGTATAATGCAAGCTGCATGTGTAATTTAAAGTATTCTAGTAGCCACGTTAAAGAAAGAAGAAACAGAGGGGGAAAAAAGATAATTTCAATGATATACATTATCCCAGTACAAGTACCTACCCCCTGCTTTTCAAAAGTTCACTTACGCCTCTTTGCTTTTGTAAAAGACCTACATTAATACCTGTTTTTGCTAACCAAAAGAAATCCAAAGAGGATTTTTTGCTTTTACAAAAAAAAAAAGGCAAAAAGCAAAAGTAGCGTTCAGTGTTTGTTCTTCATGGAGCCATCATGGACCCAGCCCACAGCTGAGCAGTGAGAGGCACCACCAAGCTCTTTCCCTGGGAACCACACTCGGCCTCCAGCTGCCATGGCTTTGAACTGC
This sequence comes from Hippopotamus amphibius kiboko, assembly GCF_030028045.1. NCBI lineage: Eukaryota > Metazoa > Chordata > Mammalia > Artiodactyla > Hippopotamidae > Hippopotamus > Hippopotamus amphibius. The sequence goes on along the minus strand of NC_080190.1, from coordinate 87,787,878 downwards.
ATCTGTGGGCATCTGTGTTTCATCTTGGTTTATTTTGTGCAGCCATTAGCAAAATGTGTCCTCACATAAATCACTTCTTCACTTTATGCCATTTCAGTTTACCAAAGCTTTCAAAGCAACACTTCTTCAGAGAGTGGGGGGTACTAGTATATCAAAATATTATCATTTTGGTATGTAACCATTGTAAAAAATTACTGAAATATTTTACATCTGTTTTTCATACAAAGCCTTTGAAATATGATGTATATTTAAACTTAAAGCACATCTCAGTTCATACTATCCACATTTAAATTGATCAGTAATTACACGTCTACTGCCCATATAGGGCAGTGCAGTCTTGTACAGTTTTTTGTTTCATTTTGTTTCTGTTTTTGTTTTAGAGTACAAGCTTCTGTAGTTTGACTCTCTATCTGTATCTGGCTGATATTTCCTCATGACCAGTATCAGGTTATGGACCACAAAAATGACATGTTGCCCTGCTTAATTCATTGAATCAAGGTGTTGTCCTGTTCCACTATTGCTGACATTAACTCTGATAACCTGTTTTCTGGAAGAGATTGTGGAGAATCGGTATCATTTCTTCCCTAAATGTTTGGTAGAATTCACCAGTGAACCCACAAAGCCTGGTGTTTTCTGTTTTGGAAGGATATTAATTATTGATTCAATTTATTTAATACACATAATCCTATTCAGATGATCTCTTTATCCTCATTCTGGTAGATTGTGTCTGCCAGCAAATTGGTCAATTTCATTTAGGTTATCAAGTTTGTGGACAAAGAGTTGTTCTCATTATTCCTTTACATCCTTTTAATGTCTGTGGGATTATTAGTGATGGCCTCTCTTTCATTTCTTTTTTTTTTTTAAGAACTTTTATTGAGATACAGTTAACATACAGTAAACTGCATATATTTAGAGTGTACAATTTGGTATCCCAATCTCCCAGTTCATCACCCCCCCCAACCCTCCCAGCTTTCCCCACTTGGTATCCATATGTTTGTTCTCTACAGGTACATGTTTCTTTTTGGATTATGGTCTTCCCTGGGTATATGCCCAGTAGTGGGATTACTGGGTCATATGGTAGTTCCATTTTTAGTTTTTTAAGGAACCTCCAAACTGTCCTTTAGTTTTATTTTTTATTTTATTTTATTTTTTTATTTTATTGGCTGTGTTGGGTTTTTTTTTGCTGTGTGCGGGCCTTCTTTTTAGTTGTGGTGAGCGGGGGCTACTCTTCGTTGTGCACAGGCTCCTCATTGCCATGGCTTCTCTTGTTGCAGAGCATGGGCTCTAGGTACGTGGGCTTCAGTAGTTGCAGCACATGGGCTCAATAGTTTGGCTCACGGGCTTAGTTGCTCCACGGCATGTGGGATCTTCCTGGATCCAATCCGTGTCCCCTGCATTGGCAGGCAGATTCTCAACCACTGCGCCACCTAGGAAGCCCTGTCTTTTAGTTTTAAATCCTCAATTCTAGGGAACAGATCAGCCTCTGTAAGTTTAAAGACCTGGAACACCAGAAATAGAAATCTCACCCTTGCGGCATTTGATCTCTTTCCACTGTTTTGGAATGGAGACCCAGAACTGCAGGGCATAGCAATTTTTTTTTCTTTTTTCCTTTTTTTGCCTTGGAAACTTTTTTGTTTGTTTTAAATTGAAGTATAGTTGATTCACAATGTTGTGTTAATTTCTGCTGTACAGCAAAGTGATTCAGTTATAAATATGTATACATTCTTTTTTATATTCTTTTCCATTATGGTTTAACACAGGATACTGAATATAGTTCCCTGTGCTATAAGGTAGGACCTTGTTGTTTATCCATCCTATATTTAATAGTCTGCATCTGCTAACCCCAAACTCCTAGTCTATCCCTCTCCCAATGCCCGCTCCCCACCCCGTCAATCTCAAGTCTATTCCTATGTCTGTGAGTCTGTTTCTGTTTCGTAAGTAAGTTCATTTATGTCATATTTTAGATTCCACATATAGATGATATCATATGGTATTTGTCTTTCTCTGTCTGACTTACCTCACTTAGCATGATAATCTCTATGTCCATCCATGTTGCTGCAAATGGCATTATTTCATTCTTTTTTTATGGCTGAGTAAAATGTGGTGTATATATATACATATATACACACACCACATTTTTATCCATTCATCTGTGGATGGACATTTAGGTTGTTTCCCTGTCTTGACTATTGTGAATAGTGCTATTGTGAATATAGGGGCGCATGTATCTTTTCAGCTGTTCTTTATCTTCTTGCTGAGTAAGGTGTTGTCACCTCATCCACTACATCAAAGACTGGGACAGTGAATATTTTGGGGCAAATTATTTATTTATTACAAATTTATTTATTTATTTATTTATTTATTTATTTATTAGCTGCATCAGGTTTTCACTGCTACGTGCAGGCTTTCTCTAGTTGCAGCAAGCGGGGGCTATTCCTTGTTGTGGTGTGCAGGCTTCCTACTGCAGTGGCTTCTCTTGTTGTGGAGTGTGGGTTCTAGGCATGCAGGCTTCGGTAGTTGTGGCACTCAGGCTCAGTAGTTGTGGCTCACGGGCTCTAGAGCACAGGTTCAGTAGTTGTGGCGCACGGGCTTAGTTGCTGCATGCATCTGGGGTCTTCCCGGACCAGGGATCGAACCTGTGTCCCCTGCATTGGCAGGAGGATTCTTAAGCACTGCACCACCAGGGAAGTCCCTGAGGCAAATTTTGGAAACCAGAAATGAGCTAGTCCCTGGAGGGCAAAGGGCAGGTTGCAGAGGAAATATCACTTCCCTGGGAAATTAAAACAGCATGGTCTGGGGAAAGAGGTCACTAGTTACAGTTAAGGAAATTCTACTTACAGCTTTCCTTAAAAAGTCTCACCTTCCTTGGTTTACTTTCATTATTTCCAGGTTCTGAACTGAATTTACACCATGTCCATCAGCACATATGACATCTAAGAACATGCTTAAAAGATTCGTATGAGAAACTGAATACAGTTTTGGAAAATAGTTTAAAAATAGACCATACCTCAAAGCACTTCACTTTTTTTTTTTTTTTTTTTGAGAGAGAGCTTTCTGTGGCTTATTTCCCTTAGTGTATAAACAGTATTAATGAGAACCTGGTAAAACAACGCAGCTTGAGTATTTTTCTGGTTTCATTTGTGAGTAGGGGGTAAGACCTGGAAGGGTGGCTGAGTAATCACCCTGGGCCTTTTGTGGTGAGGGAGACTTTCTATCCACTAGTGTAGATATGGTGCTGAATGGGAAGGGAGAGGTGGGGTCAGAAAGCTGTCAGTGTCAAACATCAAAAATGGAGTCATGCTCTTATTACAATTTACCCCTGAGGTTTGAGAAATGTGCTACATTTTATTTCATTGATTTTGGAATTAAATAAGCTGTTAGCACATTCTATGAGGTCTGCAGCTTGAAGTTGGTAAGAGAGATGCAGGGTCTATTGAATGTCTTGTTTAAGAGCTCAGTGTTGTGAATTTTAAGAAGTGGCATGAGTGCTTTGGTTACTACTGATAATGTCTAGAACTTCAAAAGGAATGAGAAGTGTCTTGGTGAGGCTTGTATTGTGGCTTTAATATGTGCAGAGACATGCATGACCTTTGTAGTTTGGATATCTGTGAGGCAAGAGGTTCTCAGAGTTATTTACCTCAAAGAGGGCCAACTTTGGATAAGGAATTGTTATTACTGCCATTGAAAAGACCATCTGGACTATGAGTCTGCAAGAATGTGCAGATGGGGCTGATTGTTGGTCAAAGCACCCAATGTTAAGATGACAGGCTGCATTTGCGGTAAGTTGCAGTCAACTACAAAGTTAGAGGACCATGGCATTAAGAAACAGAAATCCACCATGAGGCACTTTATTCTTTATTCTTTATTCTTTCTAGGTTTAAGGATAAGCCAAATTGGGCTGTTAAATGGAGAAGTAGTAGGGATGTCACTCCTCTTTTAGGTAGGTTTTGTATAATGAATTTCAGTCCTTGAAAGCTCTGCTTTAATTTATAATCATCTATATTACCTACTTTAACTAGAAAGGAAGCTCTGTGAGATCTTATTTTGTCAAGCTCAATGTAAGGCTCAAAGGTTTAGTTTAATTTAACTTATTACTTGTTGGGTCAGGTCGAGTCAGAGTGTTCATACCCACTATGTGGTATTTTAGAGCAATGGGCACCTATAGCAATGGGGAATTTAAGCAAGACAATAGTTCTGAGGGTTAAGGTAAGGTGTCCTCTATTTTATGATTGGTAATTCTCCTAAAGAGAATAGGGGCTACTCTGGTACAGGGTACCTTGTTTAAAATTTAGCAGATATAACTGTTAACTATAGCCTCAGATTGATTAAGGTTGTGAAAGTTTGCCAAGTGGTGTATCTCAGCAGATGTAAAAGTTAATTTAACTTATGTTGCAGAGGTGCAAAAGCTGGTCAACCCACTTTTTATTATTCTGCTGAATAAATTTTTTCTTTAGTAAATTTTAGGTTTTGAATTGGATCAAATGGTGAGAACTGTTGCATCTTTTTCTTTCTTCCCTCATGTCTAGCTTTGTTGCTTTTGCTATCATTGCTGGGTATACTTTGGGGGTCCTTTCTGTCCTTCTCATAAGTATAAATTTCTTCCTCCAAAAAAGTCTTAGAGCAGAAGTTTCAGGGTTAAGGCCTCCCCCATGGCATTTGTCGGGGTCTAGTGAGCCATCTGCTTTTAGGAGCGACTTTTAGGAGTGATGTGGCAATCACTGTTCCTCCACATGAGGAACCACAAAAGGCCCACATGTTGTACAGGACACTAGTCTTTCTCCTGAGTGCTCTGTATAATGCAGACCAATGCCTGGTTGAAATACAGCCAGTGGCCACAAGGTAAAGCCAGGATCCTAGTGTCTGTTACAGTTCATGCTGGAGTCGAGAGATGATTCAATTTTAGGCACACAGGTCGGTCTGGGCTGAAACACATGACCCAAGCACATGACACAAAGAAGGACCCTAGTTCCACACTCTTGTCCCTAAACACCAATGGTACACAATTCAAACTGAGTGCAGTTTCCAGCTTTGGTCCGTAAAGTCTACGGTGGAGGCAGAGGCTCAGGATGGACCCAGCAGGTGCAGCATAAAACGATAGAACTCAAAACATGTGCGTCTCATCTGCTAGCAAAACCCATTAGCTAGCCAACAGCAAGGGAAGAAAGACCCCTGGATTGTGGTGCTCCTTTTCTGGATTATTCTGCTGCCAGGATATAGGTGGCCCCACGGAGTGCAGATTAAAACCACTCAATCCCAAATTTGGTTTGGACATCAAGACACACATGCACCAAGAGGGTGTAAAAAGATTTTTTACTCACATCATGTGACTTTCTGGGCAGAGCAGGGTAGCACCCAAGTGGATCCAGAACTTGCTTGAGTGGCTTGAGAGAGAATGGGAAGGAGTGTCCTGGTTTTTATTGCAGTTAGGGGCTAGGGTTGGGAAAGAGAACAGAGATGTGGACCAGAGGATATGTGGGTTTTCTGGTCAGTTTGCCTGGATGTGGGGCAGAAGAGAAAGGCAAAAGTGGGTTTGAAGCCTGCAGTCAAAATTGAAAATGGAGTCAAACTCTTTATTATGGTGTGAATGTACCACATTTTGTTTAACCATTCCCCAGTTGATGGACATTTGGGTTGCTTCTACTTTTCAGCTATAATGAATAGTGCTGCTATGAAACACTGTATACAGCTTGTTAAAAGAAAATGGACACCAGACTTGACAATCCCCCAGCAGATGAAACCAGGGAGGCCAGATAAGCAAAACTTTTTAAAAAATATTTATTTTTATTTATTAATTTTTAAAATTTATTTTTTAATTTATTTTTGGCCGTGTCAGGTCCCAGGTGAAGCATGCGGGCTCATTCATGGAGGCACACAGGCTCCAGAGCACGTGGGCTCTGTAGTTTGTGGTCAGCAGGCTCGCTAGTTGAGGTACGCGAGCTCAGTACTTGTGGCACACAGGCTTAGTCACCCCGCAGTGTGTGGAATCTTAGTTCTTTGACCGGGGATCGAACCCACGTCCCCTGCATTGGAAGGGGGACTCTTTACCACTGGACCACCAGGGAAGTCCCAGCAAAACTTCACATAAGTTATTTCTTGAAATGGTGTTAAGTCATCTTCCTAAAATGACGTAAGATTATCACTTTTAACTGATCTCCTGCTGTCTGGAAAACATCATTGTAGTAACTGTGGTGGTCCAAGCGCAGGCTGGGAAAGAATTTCCAGACCCAAGGCAGAATGTAAGGAAGATAGAGTTCATTAGAGAGAAGGGACGTTGTAGAGACAGCGGAATGACTTCCTGGCAGACCATGGAGAGCCGACACTTTCGTGGGCTTGCAGCCAATTTTTATACCCTCAAAATAAAAAGATTTCCTGCTGGAAGGGTGATGTTAGGTGATTGGTCAGATTGCTATATGTTGAATATTTTACCTAGTAAGGAGCTGGGGGCTGTTCGGCCAAGGTCAAGAGACCCCATGTCGACAGTTGCTATTAGACCCAGTCCAGGGATTTCTTTTGTTCTGTGTCCTTGCCATAGGGCTCCACAGTAACTAATCATTGAAAAGTTTGGATACCTTCTCATTCTCACTTTATAAACCATTCTGTAAGGACATGCCTATGAGCTTCTTGACACTTTCAGTTTGAAGTCTCCCTGGTTCACAGTCTGTTCTTTCGTATGCATGATAAACTTTTAAAATTTTAACTTGATTTCTTTTTATATTTGACAAACTCTGTGTGGATATATGTTTTCCTTTCACTTGGGTTGATTCTATGATCCTTTCTAGGACTCTGCATTACAATTAGTAGTCATGTCTGCTTAGGCTACGCTTGACTGTGATTACATTCAAAACTCATAACTTCCTAATTAATTTCCTTCATTTTACTCAAGTCTGTGCTTTTGAGGCTATTTATTTATCTACTTTATCAATATGGTGGAAATAATACATAATGTGCTATTGAACATCTCTTCCCAACTCTCCTCAATGACATCATGTTAGTAATTTGAAATTGATCAAAACAGGAGTATGTATGTATGTATTTTTATGACAGGAGTATTTATGCCTTGGAAATTGGCAACCACAACTCAAGGCTTTTTTGAGAGCCTGTTATTAAATATTTTATTCTATTGATGCTACATTCCTTCTCTTTTAAGGAACCTACAGGACATTGTCTCATAGGAAGTCATCTCACCCAGTAGTGTGCAGATTTTGCAGGAAGGTGAATCAAGGAGCTATGAGAGGCCAGGTCTCTTGTGACTCATTTCTCTTTCCTTGTGTCTCAGTTATATCTTCATAGGTCTCTATACTTTTTAAAGAAAGCAGAAAATGAACAAATCCCAGTTTTAAAAAACTGCCTGCTTTGTTTTACATTAGATTTTATGAGATAGGTATAACCACTAAAATGTAAATGTAGAAACAGATAAATGTCAACTTAGCAGGAAATATGGAGTAGCAGATTAGTAGCAGGGAGAAGGTGGTATGTTGATGACCTTCGAGTCCTTAACATTTAAGTTATTGATGCTAAGCTGTACATTTGTCTCTGATAGCAATAGCAGATGTTATTTCAAGATGCGTATTGCAGGTAAGAATGAACCAAATGGATTCTTCATGGCACATAAAGACGTTCCTGACATAGAAGTCTGAAAAAGCCGTTTTCTTTATTGGTCATCAAAATGTTGCTCTTGTGAGCAATATTCTAATAACAACCTTGAAATAAATGAAGGCTGTTGCTACTTATGGAAGAGGGCATGGTAGAAACAGAGGGCATATTGCCAAAGCATAACTGATATAAATTATTAGGAGACCACAGTACGAGGGTCTAAATAGAGAGCTGTTCTGTGGTCCAGCTTAAATCTGTGATAAAACCCAGTATTTTGAAGTATTTTGAGGAGTGGTGAAATGGACAGTCCAAAATAATTTACTGTAACTTCTTCATAAGCAGTTTCTGGGATTTTGTTTGGGTTTTCATATGCTGGTTTTCAGCAGAAATTTCAAATTATATTTGCTGGAAAATATTTCTGCACATCAGGTTTCCATTGCTTGCAAATTTGGTTCTTTCCCAGCACATGCCTGAATTTGTTATGGTGAAAGTCATGAATGAGTATAATCTTATTGACTGGTGAAATTTCTTCTTTTCCAATAAAGCATTTAATATTTTAAGTGTCCATCTAAGCACTACTTCAGCTGCATCCCACAAATTTTCAGTTGTATTTTCATTTTTGCTCTATGTAAAGTATTTTCCATTTTTTCTTAAAATGTCTGTTCAACCCATGGGTTATGTAGGAGTGTGTTGTTTAATTTCTAAGTAGTTGGAGATTTCCACAGATCTTCCTGTTACTGATTTCTGGTTTGGCCAGAGAACATAACATATATGATTTCTTTTCTTGTAAATTCATTGAGATTTGTCTTATGGCCCAGAATGCATTCTATTTTGGTGACTATCTCATGTACATTTAAAAAGAAAATATATTCTACAGTTGTGGGGTGGCATTTTCTGTAAATGTCACTTAGGTTTAGTTCAGTGATAGTGTTGTCTGGGTATTCTGTCTTCTCTCCAATTTTATTTTTACTTCTATCAATTACTTAGATAAATATTGAGGTCTCCAACTCGATTATTTTCTTGTCTATTTTTCCTTTCAGTCCTATCAGCTTTTACCGCATATATTTTGAAACTCTTTTGTTAGGTGCATACACATTTACTTTTTCCTTGGAGAACTGACCCTTTATCATTATGTAATGGGCCTCTTTATATTTGATAATATCCCATGTTATGCAGTCTCTTTTGTCTGGTATTAATATAGCTGCTCCAGCTTTATTTGGATTATTATTTGTATGGTATTTCTTTCTTTAAACTTTTACCTTTAATTTTTCTTGTTTTTATAGTTAAAGTACATTTATCATAGCCCATCCTGTTTTTGTTACCCAATCTAACAATCCGGTTTGATTAGAGCATTCACATTTAATTTGATTGTTGATGTGGTGAATTGAGATCTTCCCTGTCCAAGGTATTTTCTATTTGTTCTATTCTTTGTTTCTCTTTGTCTTTCCCTTCTCTTGGATACGTTGCCTATTTTTTATTACTCATTTTATCTTTGCTATTGACTTATGTATTCCTCTTAAGTTTTTAAATAGTTGTCCTAGGGCTTATAGTATACATTTTTAGTTAATAAGAATCTCCTTTCAAATATTAAACTACTTGATGTTTAATATAATGACCTTACAACGATATATTTCCAATTTTTCCATCTTGTCCTTTGTGCTATTATTGCATCATGAATTTTACTTTAACATACATTATATACATACAATAAAACACTACTCTATTTGCTTTAAACACTCAGTGGTCCTTTAGAGCAAGGATCACAGTCTACAGCCCATAGGTGAAGTTCAGCTCGCTACCTGCTTTTGTAAATAAAGTTTCTTGGAAACAGACACATACATTCTTTTATGTGTTGTCTGTGACTATTTTCACACTACAGTGGTAGAGTTGAACAACTGCAATATTTAACGTATGACCCACAAAATATTTACCATCTGGCTCTTTAGAGAAAAACTTTTCCAACCTTTGCTTTAAAGCAATTAAAAATCAGGGCAGAAAGGATTAATTTAATTTTGCCTTATTTATTCCATTTCTATCACTCTTTATTTTTTGTGTGTAGATCCAACTTTTGCTCTGATTCATATTCCTTTAACATTTCTTGTAGAGTAGTTGTGCTGGTGACAAATTCCTTAAATTTTGTTTTTCTTGGAAAGTATATTTTCAATCATTTTTGAAGATATTTTTGATAAATATAAAATACTATATCGACAGTTATTTTCTTTCTGCACCTTAGGGATGTCACGCCATTGTATCGTAATTTGTGTGGCTTCTGGTGAAAAGTCGGCTTTGGTATCTTTATTCCTCTTTTGTAATATTTGTTTGCTCACTGGCTACCTTCAAGATTTTCTCTCTCTTTTTTTAAGGGTTTTAATATGTTGTGCCTAACTGTGCTTTTAGGGGGAATTTATGCTGCTTAGTATTCTTTTTTTTTTTTAATCAATTTTTATTTATTCACATGTAAGCTGACACTATTAACCTCTTCTAAGAGCTAACCCTTAGGGCTTCATGTTAAAAATGTAATCTGACATCATAGAATTTTTAAATATCACACGGATTTTCCTTATCTAAGCATACTAAATATGCTTATTTAAGAAACTTGCATTTCTTCTTTTTTTTAAAGAACTTTTATTGAGATACAGTTGACACACAATAAACTGCATATATTTAAAGTTTAAAATTTGATGTTTTTTTTTCTTATTAGTAATGTATATATGGCAATCCCAATCTCCAAATTCATTCCCCCCCCAACCCCCCACCCCCTCTTTCCCCACTTGGTGTCCATATGTTTGTTCTCTACATCTTTGTCTCTATTTCTGCCTTGCAAACCAGTTGATTTGTACCATTTTTCTAGATTTTTCATATATGTGTTAATATATGATATTTGTTTTTCTCTTTCTAACTCACTTCATTCTGTATGACAGTCTCTAGGTCCATCCATGTCTCTATCTTTTTTAAAAATAAATTTATGTACTTATTTATTTATTGGCTGTATTGGGTCTTTGTTGCTGCACACTGGCGTTCTCCAGTTGCAACGAGCAGGGGCTACTCTGTTGCAGTGCTCGGGCTTCTCATTGTTGTGGCTTCTCTTGTTGCAAAGCATGGGCTCTAGGCATGTGAGCTTCAGTTGTTGCAGCACACAGGCTCAATAGTTGCGAGGCATGGACTTAGCTGCTCTGTGGCATGTGGGATCTTCCTGGAACAGGGATTGAACCCTCGTTCTCAGCATTGGTAGGCTGATTCTTAACCACTGTGGAACCTAGGAAGTCCCTGCTTGGTATTCTTGAGCTTCTTGGATCTTTGATTTGTTTTTTGTCATTAATTGGGATAAATTTTAAGCCACTCTTCCTTAAAATATTTCTTCTTTCTCATTCTTTCTTATTTTTCTGGGTCCCAAGTATGCATATGGCAGAAAATTTGATTATTTCACAGCTTTTCAGTGTTCTGTATTCTCTCTCTCTCTCTCTCTTCACTTTTTCTTCTCTTTGAGTTTCAGTTTGGGTCATTTCTGTTGACCTGTCCTCAAGTTCATTTCTTCTTTCCTTGGCTGTTAACTGCTGCTGAGCCTGTTGAAGACGTTCTTCATGTCTGTGTTTTTCTGTTACTGTGTTTTCATTTCTAGCATTTCCATTTGGTTCTCTCTGCTGAAATTGCCCATCTGATTTTGCATGTTGTCCACCATGTCTGTTAGAGTCTTTAATGTGTTAGTTATAATTACTCAAAATTCTGTCAGATGGTTTCAAATTCCATGTCATATCTGAATCTGGTGCTGAAGATTCCTTGGCATCCTGGTAGTGTCTCATTAGTTTCTCTCCTTTTCATGTGCCTCATAATTTTTGGTTGAACTCCACATGTCTTGTGTTAAACTCTAGACAGAGGTAAAGAGATTTTCCTCCTGGAAATGGGCATGGCTTCCTTGCTAGGCATTCAGCCCAGGGTTTGTATTCACCTAGTCAGGTGTTGGCAGGATCTGAGATTTGCTGTTTGTGCTGTTACCCTCGTGCACTTCACATTTCTGTAGAGATAATTTGTGTTTTAGGATAGGGGTTAGTTTACCAAAAGTTATGTCTGTTCCTTTCTGACTTTTCAGGTTTTCTCTCTGTGCCTCAGAGAGAGCCTCTTTGCATGCTTTTTTTCTATCTCCAGTCCATCTGTCAGAAATATTCTCTATGTACTTGTAATTCTAGGCTCGTTAGCTTGGTGGTAGGATGTGGTGGGCAGAGTGTATCTTGTTCCAGTACAACCCAGGTCTCAGGGATGCTCTGAGTCCCTGGGTCTTTGGGATGTGGTCTCCTTGGTTTTCTTGCCCCTCCCCAGCTGTAGCTGTAGGCTCACTGCCTAATCCTTCCCTTTACCCAGGAACACAGTAGGTACACAGTGGGGTTTGTGGAGAAAAGGCCTGTAAGAAGGTGCAAGCCCCCTCAGAGTCTGTGGCCCACAGGGGTTTTACACACTGTTGTGCCAGTCCACACTCAGTCTTCATCAATTAATATGCCACCTGTTCTGGTGGAATTCTTTTCTGTGGTCCAACTCAGATTGGCAAGAAGATACATTTCCCCTCTTCCTGCAGGTACTGTGTGTTGAGAGATTTGGGACACTTGAGTGCTTCGAGAACCTTTGCTCTCTGATAAATTTTTAAAAGTTCTGAATTTGAAGTTACTAGGCCTACTTCATTGGAGGAATGAGCATGATCCTTTTTCTTGCTTTCTATATCCTGGGGCAGAAGCTGAAGTCAACCAGTGAGGTTTGTTTGATTTTTGTTTTGTCTTGTTTTGTTTTTTTTGCTGCATTGGGTCTTTGTTGCTGCACTTGGGCTTTCTGTAGTTGTGGCGAGTGGGGACTACTTTTCATTGTGGTGTGTGGGCTTCTCAGTGTGGTGGCTTCTCTTGTTGCAGAGCACAGTCTCAGTAGTTGCAGCATGCAGACACTAGAGCATGAGGGCTTCAGTAGTTGTGGCATGTGACCTAGGTAGTTGTAGTGTGCGGGCTCTAGGGCACAGGCACTAGGGCACAGGCTCAGTAGTTGTGGCACGTGGGTTTAGTTGCTCCAAGGCCTGTGGGATCTTCTCGGACCAGGAATGGAACCCGTGTTCCCTATATTGGCAAGCAGATCCCCTCTAGCCCATGAGATTTAAGGCCTCTGATATTTTGTCTGTGCTGTATTGCTTCATAATCATAAAGAGCATCCGTCAGGCTGAAGGCCTTAAAGCTTCTCCTCTCCAATTAAGCATGTGCTATTGACAAAAAATAGAGTTGACTTTTCTTTCCTGACCCCAATATACTTTTGACATATCCTAATATATCCTAGTAACACCTTAGTTTTGGAGTTTTTGAGTGTATTGTGTTTGTGTAGTATTTAACTTTTTAGAGGGCAAGAAGAGTGTTTTACTCTTCTTACTATTCACAACAGCCAGGACATTTCAAGGCATAAAGCATGCATAGATTAAAACAGAAGCAGGATTTTAAAAAACTATTTCTCTTTTATAAAATCTAGTATGAAATAATGTACATATTATAACATGTAAACTCTCAGCAGTGAACCTAGTAAGAATTTCTTTTCCATACATCTTTTCTGTGCTACCCCAATGCTGACTGCTTCAGACTGAGAAGAAAGTGCTGTTCCAGGGGCCAATGACATTTGGAGATGTGGCTGTGGGCTTCACCCAGGAGGAGTGGCAGCACCTGGACCCTGCTCAGAGGAGGCTGTATGGGGACATGATGCTGGAGAAGTACCACAGCCTCGTCTCAGTGGGTAAGCAAAGCTTCCACATCAAGCTGTGAAGAGCATGCAGTTTATTTTTTAGGTAGCAAAACATGTGATTTTTTGTGGTGAATGTTGTTGAAGTTTTTGATTGAGGAATCTGAGATTGTTAATCTCTTTTGAGCACCGGGAAGAATGTTTGTATTCTCACATCCCATGAAAGCTTTACATGAGCCCATCAACGTGCAGCTCCAGAAACCCTGCCTTCTCACTCCCTTAGACTTGCTATAGCCCATTCAGCCTGGCCCCAATTCTGTCATTTTTCCATCTACAGGGTGTTTCACTATCAAGTCAGAGGTGATTTTCAAATTGGAGCAAGGCAAGGAGCCATGGGTATTAGAGGAAGAATTTCTATACCAGAGCTGCCCAGGTGAGTTAGTGAGTACCAGGCAAGAGGCAGCCTTGGGAAATTATATTCTAGGTGGTCAGTTTATGAGTTGAACATTTAAAATGTCTTTTAAGACTCTCTTCCTAGTGACACCTACTTTGGAAGTATAGAAAGAATACCTGTATGATATGATTGAAAGAGGGAAGGGTAATGCCTGAGAATGTGTGTCAGCTGATCTTCTGATTGTTAAAAGCTAGAGGTCCAAAGATATCGTTTATGCAGACAAGTCAAGGAATACAGGCATTGGTATATTTAATACTACAAAGATAAAAACCAAGAGAGGTAATAAAATCTACTAAAATTTGGTTTGTGAGGAGAAGAGAGGAAACACTGCCTTCACTGTTATATGTCATAGAGTATTACTGGGTACTATCTAAACAAATATGTAATGAATGGAATTACAAGTTCATACTTATAAGATTAACTAATACTATTGCAGCCTTCCTAATTGCAGGATTGTATTTTTGTTTGTGTCTAGAAACAAGGAAAAAACACCTTTGATGTGCCTAAAGAATATTTGCTAACAAGTGAGAGGATATCATGCAAAAAGAAAACCCTCATAAATCCTACCAAGTAGAAGTATACCATTCCCCAGTCACAGTCTGATAAAACCAGAACTTGGTAACAAAATTGTCAAGCTCACAAGACAAATTAGTTTTTATTTTTCCTTTTGTATTCTTGAATGTTTTTTCTTTGTAAACTTCTAATATTTCTCATATTCTTTCTCCTGACATCATTAAGAACCGTATTTCCTCATACTTTATCCATTTTCTCTTTGTAGTTGGGGAAGTTTTCTTGGTGATGGTGGCAGTGGTGTTTTTGTGCTTGTTTCACCTTGAACATCTGTTTTTTCGGTAGCCTGATGGGATAAATCTGTGCTCCCCCTATTGTTTATCTCATGAAATTTAATTACTTGCCTGACATTGAGTACCACGTTAGGGCCTGATTTGGCTTCCTTAATTTTATTTGACTATTGCCTGTACTCATGCCAAACATCATCTGATCCCCTTTCCTCAAAAGCCATTTAGGCATATGACATATTTTTCTATGTCACACCTTTCTTCATTGTTTGCTTTCCTTACCTAGATACTAAATAACTTAATAAGTGAAAAGTGCTCAGAGCATTACTTAGTATATTAGAAAAGGTAATTTTTACTGTTACTACATTGCATATCCTTAAAGATTGGGCTAAGTTTGTCATCTTCCAAGAAACAGCTCCTGGTGTTTGAGCCCACATCTTCTCCTCGTTTTTCTCTCAACACTCAGCATGTGGTGGGTCTTTCACACAAAACTAAACCTAAGCCAGAGTCCTGTCCTCTGTTACCTAATAGTATCTAGCTTTTTTCACCACCTGGTTTATGATCTAACAAAGAAACTGGCCACTGTGTTACTCTTTCTTACTTTGGTGTATAACCTGACATAGACTTTGGATGAACACATGTTGCTTGGAACCAGATAGAGGAAGAACTTCATATTCTGAAGACAGCATGAGGGAATTCTTTCTGAGTATGTGCTCGGGTCATAGTGGGACCTGATTGCACATGCCTTGCCATGCCTCGTGATGAATCTTGGATTTTTTTACAATTTGGAGTGGAGATGAATCATAGATTTCTGATTTTATGTAAAAGTTCTGCTCAGTGCATTAAAGCTATCACTTTTCAGAAAAAAATTGCAAGGCCTTGCGATGATTCTGGCTCATCAAATATATAATGGCGTAGTGTCTCAATGTCTGTGTTTGAAAAAGCTTTCCAGGTGGTGCTGACACACACAGCATTTTGGGTACATTGATTTAAAACCACTCACATTCAAAGGAAATAAGAGAGCTGACAACCCCAGCTATGAGCTTTGCATATTGTTAGGTCAGAGCAAACTATGGCCTATAGACCTACCACATGTTTTTGTGAATAAATTTGTTTCTGCAGGACAACCATGCTCATTTGTTTGTTTGTTTTTGCAGCACAAGCATGCTCATGTGGTCTTTGGCTGATTTATGCTCTAATAGCAGAGTGCAATATTGTGACAGATGGTGGTCTGCAAAGCCTGAAATATGTCCCTTTAAGGAAAAGTTTTCCATCCCCTGGTTATAAGAATGAGAATAAAATTGCATGAAGCACTTTATTATTTTTTTCTTTTTTTAATGTTTTATTTATTTACTTATTTTTGGCTGTGTTGGGTCTTCATTGCTGAGTGGGCTTTCTCTAGTTGTGGCGAGTGGGAGCTACTCTTCGTTGTGGAGTTCGGGCTTCTCAGTGCGGTGACTTCTCTTGTTGCGGTGCGTGGCCTCTATGTGCACGGGCTTCAGTGGTTGCAGCATGTGTGCTCAGTGGTTGTGGCATGTGGGCTCTAGAGCACAGGCTGAGTTCTTGTGGCACACAGGCTTAGTTGCTCTGGGGCATGTGGGATCTTCCCCAACCAGGGATTGAGCTAGTGCCCCCTGAATTGGAGGGTGGATTCTTAACCACTGGGCAACCAGGGAAGCCCCCATCCTGATTTTAGAATGTTCACTATATGCATCTTACAATAGATGAAATACAGTACATTTCAAAGCAGTGCTATCTAAGGTTGTGTTAAAACAACAGGTCTACACAGGAACTATTTTTACATTTAAAATAAATATAACTTTTGAAAGTTTAGAAAGTAGGAGGATTCGAAAAGGTATTCTTGGAGATTTGAAATAATAGTAGCATTATGTCATTCCCTAGATACTAAATAGAGCCAAGGCTGAGTGAAAGAACACATTTTCAGCTTGTGGTAAAGAATGGGCAGTTCAATGAGACAAAGAACTGAATAGACTGGGACAGAGGATATTGATTGTGGCACTGTAGAATGGTACCTTGAAAATCTGATGGGCATTTAGTTGGTGTATATTTTGTCTGCTAGAATGATGACTTAGTTTTCCATGCAGTACTTGGTCAGTGGTTTTTCAGCTTGGGATAGACTTTGTTGCACTGGATAACAAATGTGAACAAGACTTTCTAAAAGGTAAATAAGCATAGTTGTTACTCATTTTCTGGGAATGGGTTGAAAAATATGTCCCTTAAGTTCTAATAGTACATAGAAATCTGAAATGCAGAAACGTGAGATGTGAAATACAAGGATGAGTCAAAAAAAAAATATCCACACACTGGCTGTAGAATTCTTTTTAATTAACTTTTAGAAAAGACAAATACATCATTATTTCACATAATCTCCTTGCTTTTCAATGTACGTTGTCCATCTGTCAACAAGATTTCTTATTCACTCAGTGAAAAATGTTTTAAGCTGGGCTGGGAGCCACGAATGCACCACTATCTTCACTTCATCAGAAATGAATCTTCATCCTTGTAGGGCTGCTTTCAGGGGACTAAACAGGTGAAAGTCCGATGGAGCAAGATCAGGACTATAGGGAGGATGCTTTAACACCTGAAAACAAAGTTTTTGCAGAGTTTCCACAGTGTGGGCAGATGTGTGTGGACATAAATTGTTACAAAAGATCACAGTGCCCTTGGATAACAGTCCTCTGTGTTTAATCTGAAGTTTAGGCTTCAGCTCTTCAATAATGAGCACTTTTGATTGTTGAACATTTTTTCCTGAGAATGTTCCAATCCTGGCCCTTGAGAATCCCAGAAAAGTGTAAGCATCAATTTTCCAGCTGATGGGTGACTTTTGAACTTTTTCTTGGTCAGCAATTGAGGATGTTTCCATTCCATACTCTGCTGTTTACTTTCAGGCTCGTAGTGATGAATCCATGGCTTGTCACCAGTAATGATTCTCTTTAAGAAACTTTCACCTTCCTTAGAGTATCAGTCCAAATTTTGTTTGCAGATATCCATACACTTCTATTTATGCTCCTCTGTGAGTTGTTTCAGTACCCATCTTGCACAAACTTTTCAAAACCTAAGTTTTTCCTGGATTACTTCGTTTTGAGGGGTTAAAGCATCCTCCCTGTAGTTTTGATCTTGCTCCATTGGGCTTTCACCTATTTGGTCCCCTGAAAGAGCCCTACAAGGTTGAAGATTCACTTATGATGAGGAAGTGAAGACAGCAGTGCATTCATGGCTTGCAGCTCAGCCTAAAACATTTTTCACTGAGGGAATATGAAAGCTTGTTGACAGATGGACAAAGTATATTGAAAATCAAGGAGATTATGTCAAAAAATGATGTATTTGTCTTTTCTAAAAGCTAAGTAAAATAAATTCTACTACCAGAGAGTGGATAATTTTTGACTCACCCTCGTATAAAGCAAAATTACGTATTAGTATTGTTGCATGGGCTAGGTTTTAAGGAAAAGTAAGTGAACGTAAATGTGATTATTGTGGGAGTTTACCTGTTGGACAACTATGATAGAGCAATGTTAAGGTATCACAACTAAGATAGAGCAATGAGTCAGATCTAGATTGCCATAGGATGACTTTGCCTGCCATTGTTTTGTACTTTCTTTTGTATGTTTCTGTGAATCATGGCTGGAAGGGGAATTAGAGTGCAAGCTAATAACTCTTCCCTCAAACATGAGGCAGCTGGTGCATTCAGAAATTTACTTTGCCATTCAGTGTAGAATGGAAATAAGGGAAGATCAACTGGAGCATGAAAACTTGTCACCATGTTATTAAAAGCAGTGTAGGTTTGAGGGGATGAGACCTGCTCCGTAGTCCATCTCTTCAATTTCTCATTTTCCCCCATTAACACCTTTATCTACTGATTTTCCTTGTCACTGCAGTTACTCCTCACTAGCACAGCTGGACCCATCCCAGTCTCTGTGGTTTTACTCCTACCTGAACCTACCACTCTTGTAAAATCTTCTACCCTCTATTTTCTGTTTTTTGAGTTTACATCTTCATCTCTATTCACTTTGAAAATTCTGTTTGTAAAATGCTGAGTAATTACATCTGCCTATGATTAGTTTTTCTCCAAGTCTGTTTTCCCAAACAAACTAGATGGGGAAAAGACAATTTGATCTTGAGAGACTCCTGAAACCAAAGGTCAAATATGTAATACTCCATTTGTATCTTAGTCCAATTCTGCTAGAAACATGTTCCCATTCTTATGGTATGTTCAATATTTTCATTTTTTGAAGACTGCAAAGCTCATGATCTAACAGAGAAACCAGGACAACCAATATTTTCCACAAGTTGCATTTGGCAACAAGACAGTGACTTCTGAGAAAGTTAATGCTTTATGAAAATCATCTAATATGAGCACAAATGTTGTTTCTTCAAGAAAAATGCCCTTTAAATATGACTTATATGAAATGAGTTTGAAAAATACTTCAATATCAATTAGTAGTAATAGAAACCTTTCAAGAAAGAAGCCTGATGTGTTATACATGAGCAACTACTTGTTATTAAGGAGGGAAAA
Source organism: Hippopotamus amphibius kiboko (assembly GCF_030028045.1). Taxonomy (NCBI): domain Eukaryota; kingdom Metazoa; phylum Chordata; class Mammalia; order Artiodactyla; family Hippopotamidae; genus Hippopotamus; species Hippopotamus amphibius. The sequence goes on along the minus strand of NC_080190.1, from coordinate 87,768,806 downwards.
TCTCATACTCTGGGAGATTCTCATGAAAATAATCAAAATGAGGAAGCCCTCACTCATAATAATGGTATTATTCAGCACCTGAATATCCAAACTTCAGAGAAGACCTTTAAATATAATAATAGTGGAAAAGCCTTAGAAAAAAGGATCATAATAATCCCACGTATACAAGTTCACACAGGAGAGAAACCCTGTGATTTATGTGGGAAGGTCTTCACTCACAAAATGGCCCTCACAGACCATCAGAGAACACACACAGGAGAGAAACCCTACAAATGCAGTGAATGTGGGAAGTCCTTTTACCGAAAGTCATCCCTCACTCAACATGAGAGAACTCACACAGGAGAGAAACCCTTTCAGTGTAATGAATATGGCAAAACGTTCCATCAGAAGACAGCCATTGGCATACATCAGAGAACTCACTCAGGAGAGGAACCCTTCCTGTGTAATGAATGTGGGAAATCCTTTCATATGAGGTCAACTCTTACTAAACATCACAGAACTCACACAGGGGAAAAACCTTATGAATGTAATGCAAGTGGGAAGAAGTTCTGTCAGAAATCTATGCTCACTAATCATCTGAGAACTCACCCAGAGAAGAAACCTTATACATGGGGAGAATGTGGGAAAACTTTCTGCCAGAAATCAACCCTTACTAATCATCAGGGAATTCACATAGGGCAGAAACCCCATGTGGCAGAAATGGGCTATGTTTTTTCCAGTACTCATTTCCTTTTCTGTGTGGGTATACAACTGGTCATGATTTTCTAGCCTTCCTTCCATCCACATGGGGTTGTGCAACCAAGGTCTGGATCAGAATGGGGGCATAAGTGATGAACAGTATTACCAAGCCCATGAAAAACCTCACTTGGAATCTTTCCTACTTCCCACTTCTTTCCCTGTGAAGGAGCAATCAGACAACTTGGAAGCTAGGCATTAGAGATTCCAGATTCACAAGGTGGAAGGAACCAGGATCTCTGAATGAATCCCCTAGGGGAGCCTTCCCTTCTCTACCATGACCCTCAAGTCTTTTTAGGAACAAGAAACGAACTTGCATTGTGTTGAGCCATCACCTGTTCAGGTCTATTTGTTGTCATAGCTTATCTTAGCCATCCCTTATCCCATATACCCCATGAATCTAACCACGGTGTGAGAGACGTATTTCAGAGAATTCAGCAAGGGAGAAACCCTGTCAAATCCTGCATTTGAATAAACCTTCATCAGCAAGCCAAATACTTTGTAAATCAGATATTTACAGTGTAAAAGACCCAAGATGAAATGAATGTAGAAACATGTCCACAAAGACACAGATTTTATGGAACATCAGATAATTGAGAGTAGAATTAAATCTTATAATCTCAAAATACATTTCAAGATGTGTATATCAGAGAATATGTAACAAAAGAAAATTGTCAGTTTAAGAAACGTTGTGGGGGGAATCTTCATTTGGAAATAATCTAGTTCTAAAAGCAAGGTTTTGGAGGCTCTGCCAATGGCCTTATTAGCAGTATAACACAGTACTTTTGCTCAGTCATGCTCACCATGGAATATGTCACTTTGAAAAAGGCACAAATGAATTGAAGCATCAGAGTAGCACTTTCAATGTGTGTGTGGACAGCCTCTGAGCCACCTCAGGCTTAAACATGAGTATGTGCTTTAGCAGCTATTTCGTGTGTGTTTGACTTTTGTTTTAGACCTCAAAATAATAATAGTGGAGTGATGACCCTCACCCAAATAACTGCTATAAAATACATCAGGGTTTCCTACACTAAATACTATTGTTGTCTCATCATATATATTTACACCACAACATATATTTAAAAAGACACATTAAATGTATAAAATGCCACATGTCATGCATTCTCTACTCTATGATGACATACATAAATGGGTATAGACATTGTTGCCAAACTGTCCTTTCATGAAATGACCCAAAAAATATTTAGTAGATCAAAGTTGACTGAAACTATGCAACAGTCCAGCATACAACTGTTCATAACGCACATCTGAGTTATTGTTTGAAAGCAGCCTTGAACAAGAGGACTCATGAAACTTCATAGAGTAAAAGAAGCACTTGTTGAAAAAGTTACCCCTGTTTTATAGTTTCAATATGCCTAAATGAAACGCTTACATAAATTTAGGTGTGAATCCCAGACTTTACGTGAGCCAAGAACTAGCTGTGTTTGTATTTAGTGTGGTAGAATGCCACATTTCCCTTTCTTTAATTAGGCGACATGGCATTGTTTTCTCAGACAAGCTATTCTATCTCTGCCACTTATCATTTGTGTGACCTATGTAGTGATTTCATCACTCTGGGCCTCAGTTTCCTCATTTACAAAATGGAGATAATATTACCTACTTCACAGATACTGAGCAGTTTGACTTGGAGTGTTCTGCTGTAGCTAAAGTCATTTATGTTCAGAACTTCAACATTAGAAATGAAATTGTCTATCATTCCATGGTACGAAAGGAGTTTCTGTTTCCTAAGTTGATGCAAGAAGATTCTTTTTAGAAGTTTCCATTTTCTCAGGTTTGGCTTCTCTCTAAAACATATGAAACAAAAGTGTTGAAGTTACACTGAGTGATTAATTGACCTTTCTGTTACTGCTTGATTAAATATGGTGCAAAGGACAACCCAGCGTTGCTTTCTTCCAAATGAAGAGTCAGTTGGTTTCTTACCATTTGATTTACTCATCCTATGTCACTGGTTTGAAACCCATTTTGTATTGGCTACAGAATTCTCCTTGGAGGTGGCTGCTGTATTTTTCGGCTCTGCATTCCTGTCCGCAAGTATTCTGCTGGTGCAATACCCGGATGGGCCAGTTATAGGACACCGCCTGCCTTGAAAGGAGGCCTTCAAGCTGCAATGAGAATATGCTCACCAGCAATGTAAAAACATAGGAAAATGTGGGAAGACATTTAGGAGTCTTTCTGAAACCTTGAAAATGTTAAATTATGTAGGCCAAGTGACTGGATGCAGAATGTCCTGCTTGAGCAGTGGAGGAGCTAAGCGTGCGGGGCGTGGAGACTATGGGGGCATAGGAAGAAAATTGACCCTCTCTGGGGGCTCAGCCCCTTTCTCACTGCATTCTTCATATCACCCTGTTTGGCCCTGGAGGATGACTGGTTAGCCAGAGACGGGTAAGATTCCTCAAGGGAGGAACAACCTAAGACAGGCACAGTCGCAGAGGAGCCAACAGGGGTAGGGCACAGACCCTTAATCCTTCTGAGAGAGGTCTCCTGCCCCAAGGGCTGCTTTGCTCTCCACGCCCAGCTCAAATCCGCACCCTGCTCAGATCCACACCTGCTCAAATCGGACCCAGGAGGCAAACAAAAATCATTGCCCCAGTCATGTGAGGCCTTTGATTGTTAACAGGATTAACCTGGAAGTGTTAGACCCCTAGGCTATGCCGAGAACTCTATAAAAGCAATGTGGAATCAATCAGCAAGGCTCTTGATCCTAGAGGTCTTGAGTCCCCCGGTCCCATCTTTCTCTTCAGTCTGTGTCTGTGTTTTCTTCAAGCTTGCAGCACCCGTCACTCACCTCGAGTTGCCGAGCTGGTCTCGGCAGGAAAATACACAGCACACTGGTAAAGGTGAAAACAGACTTAAAAAACTGTAACTCTGTATTAGGATTGTCTGTTACCCGCTCAAATACATAAAAGTTAAAGGAAAAGATAAAAATAACTACAGCTACCGTAAAACTACATTCTGTGTGGATTTGGGATGTGTGCATGTGAGTGTATGTATTCCATGTTGGAAAAAAACATACAGTGTGGAAATGTGCAGCATTTTGTGTGAGCATGTAGGCATATATTATTTGATAGGACAGGTGAGGTCCTTAATCGGGTAAGACATATTATCAATAAGGAGACAGTGATCTTAGGGGAGAATATGTATGAGTTTGAACATGTGATTTTTGGCCATCTCTGGGTGCCTGCCTCCTAAGGAATTCTCTGGGAAAACTACTTATCTGAAGATTTCCAGTGCGGGGGAGTTTCTTTCTATAAGACTGACTAAACATCCTCTTTGTGTGGGTGAAGCTGACCCTGTTTATTCTGGGGTGGGGCCTGGATAAAACATGACAGTGGCCTCACTCTTGGGGAGAAGCACATGAGGATAGGAACATAAAGGCAGAAGCAAATGGGATGGCGACGTCTGTCTGGTGACAGCAGCCCATCATCTGCCAGTCTGACCCTGGGCCACTATCAGTCCAGCAAGAGAAGCCAAGCTTCCCAGGCTGTGAGCCATGTGAAGGCAGCTGTTGCACTGCAGCCAGCACTGTGTTTACCAGAGTGGACCAAGGAGCCAGACTGACTGTCTGTCATCCCAGCTCCAGTTTCTACTATCTGTTTGGCCTGTGTCACAGCGTCCTGACCTCCTGGGCCAAGGCTGGAACACTCCTCATCAGGGCAGCTGTGGAAATTAGAAACACTAAAATCTAAGGAAGCTCTTGCCCATCCCTCCCTACAGGGGGCAGTTTTCTGCTGGCCTCCCAGAGGGGGCACTGGCATCTCTACACACACACACACACACACACACACACACACACACACACACACACATGCACAGTGACATTAAATAAAAGGACAAAGGGCTTGGATGCAGGACCTGCATGTGACACCACTACCGAATTGCTTGGGTCTTATCCCACCTATGCCTGGGACATCCCTACAAGTACAGGCTAGAGTCATCCCTACTGTGCAGGTGGGGAGAGAGACAGGCCTTGAGAGACACAATGACTTCTCCAGGAAGGAGAGGAGGTGAGTAGCGGACTTGAGTCTGAACTCAGGTGTGTCTCCTCAGAGCTGCACGCAGACCCTTCTGGGAACTGTGCAGAGGGCTATGTGGTGTGCCTGGGTGAGACACGGGGTTGCATGGAGGAGGGCTGAGCCATCAGCAGCCCAGAGGGCTGTGTGTAGACGTGCTGTCTGAGGAGGGGGTTCAAGTAAGGGGCCCTCAGGTCGTGACATCACTTCCTTGACCACAGACCCCAACAGAACTCGGAACCCCGTAGCCAGGCAGCCACATCCTAGTGACAGCCCAGGAGGGAGCTCACTTTGCTGGAGACACGTCATAGAGAAAGATGTTCTCCTGCTGGGTCTCGCCTTCCCAGGCTTCTGCCTCAGGAAACCCCAGGGTGAGAGGTTTCTGAGATGCTGTGGCTGTTGGTTCAACAGTCAAGCTGGATGCCTGTGCCCCTTTCCCAGGAGGTCACCTAAGGTACCACCCTGTGGCCTAGAGCAGGCCAGTTGAGGCCCGGCCACTTCTGGGAGCCCTCCCTGGGCAGCCCCACAACCCCTCTTCTCCGTGTGGGGGAGCGGGGGACTTGAGGGGAGGTTTCCCTCAGGGCAGGAGTGGGTTGATGGGTGCTCAGCAACCTGGTGGTCCTGCCATGGACACACCCGAGGACAGGGCTGGCGGGGCGGGGGGTGGGGAGGAATCCTGAAACGCCTCTTCTCTGTGCCAGTGTGGACCCAAGGCCCTCAGCTGATCGGCCTTTTCCCTCTTTGGTGGTGGTCTGTGCAGAGGGTGGTGTGGGTGTGTCTAGAGTGGAGACGTCTGGTGGGTCTGAGAAGCAGCACAGACAGACAGACAGACAGACAGGGCTCTGAGGCTTTCTGCCTGGCTGCTGGACGCTGTGTTCCCAGGGCTCCACACAGGAGACCACACAGGAGCCGGTGCATGGAGCCCCTGCTCCATCCCCTGCAGGAGGGGCAGGAGCCCCACACCAGCAACAGAGCCCAGGGCAGGCGCAGGGTGAGTGCCAGCGAGGAGGAGACCCACACCCAGGAAACCCCAGGTTCCTCCTGCTCCCAAAGGAATCTGGGCCCCTCTGTTCTCCCACCCGCCTTCCTGGCCCAGGCCCTGCTGTGTCCAGATGCAGAGTCACTGTCCACATATTTGTAGGATTCTCACAAAAAGAGCTTCATAGGATTTTACTTCAAGTTCACTCATTTGTGTTTCTGCATTTTTCAACAAAGTTTTCTCTTTTAACCCCACACTCAGGTGTCCACGTTGGCCTGAGAATCCTGATCCCTCCCACCCCAGCATCAGCCTCTGGGTTCCCATCCCCAGAGCGGGGTGTTTTGATACCACTCACAGGGAGGATGCCGTTGATGGGGGAGGAGCTGGCAGGACTGTGCTACAACCTGCCTGGAGACACTAACACATTTAACCATCACCCACCGCCAGTTCCGCTCCTGTCCCGCCTCTTGCCACAAGTCCCTGAAGCTTGGGGATTCGGTCTCAGCTGCAGGCCCGATCCTCCTGGTGTCCACAGTGCTGCCTCTGACTCATGTCTCTACTCTGTTCCAGCCCAGGGGGAAAAGTGTCCACAGGGGACAGGAAGGAGACCGGCATGGTGTGGAGTGTCCAGGGAGACAGGCTGGAGGGAGCTGGAGGGGACCCTCGTGCCCACCTTCCTGGGCAGCCCCACCTCCTACCTCCCCACATTCCTGGGCTCCTACAGGGCTTCTGCCACCACCCAGCAGGTGCTGGACCTGCTCTTCAAAATGTGAGCATGTTCTCCCCATGGTGACCCAGCCACCTTCTAGCTGTGAGATCTGGGAATGTCCCTCCACCTCTCTGAGCCTCCTTCGGCCTCTCTGCACCCTCAGGTAATGAGAGGACCAACCCTCGAGGGTGACTGGAGGGACCAAGTGGGTCCTTCCTGGAAGGTGCTTTCTGGGGACCTGGCCCTGTGGGAAGGTCTGCTGGAGGGGCTGTGGTTGAGCTAATTTATCATTTTCCTCCTCCCCATGAGGCAGCCTCTGCCTCAGATGTCTCTGCGCCTCTGGGCTTGGGCTGAACTGTTTTCCCATTTGAAAGATGACGTGTGATTCCATTCGGGGTACCCTGTCCTGAGTGAGTCAGAGTAGGGGTCCCTGGAGTGAGCAGTGGGGACAAAGCAGACTCAGATATGTGTGTGTGATGGGGCTGGTGGGGCTCATTTGTTTTTCAGATATAGAGGAAGGCCCCCAGGTGCAGGCACATTTCTAGCAACACCCCTCATTTAATGCATCGAGAAGACAGCAGTCCCGCCCTGCAGGGCTTCCACTCTCCCAAGCATCACAGTGTCACACGAGCCATCCCATCCAGGTGTGTCCTCACTAGTCCATGTGATGCCTTCCTGGCATCCTCTACATATGGGTGCATCCTCCCTTACTCTGATGAGGATGGTGGACCCCCGCACCAGCTGAGAATGTGAGTGGGCTTTGCTTCAAGAGGGAGGGACTCCCTTCCCCAAAGAGCTGCATGGAGATGTGGAGTGTGTGGAAGGGCAGGGCTGGTAGCACCCTGGATCCCACACATCTGATGGTTGGTGTGAGGGCAGAGATCTGAAGGCTTCTCCTGCACAAGAGGAAAGGAGTCCAAGAGAGCTGTGGATGGGGCTGGGGTGCTGTGAGGAGAATCTGGGAGGGTGGAGTCAGCCCCTAAGCGAGTCCACACCTGTCCCCTCCATCCCAGCCCTGCCTGCACCCCCGTTCTGGGACCAGAACCCAAGGTGTGGAGAGCAACCTGCTCACTGTCTGGTGGGTCCTCAGCAGTGGGGGCTCTGCTGGTGGCCAGGGGACCCAGGGACACTCAGGACAGCTGACCCCACCCTGTGGGAGTTGAGAGACAGTGGCAAGAGGAGAGCTAGGCAGGGCGCCTAGAGGAGAAGCCAGCATGTCAGTGCAGGAGGTAAACCTGAGGTGTTAGGAGGCCCTAGAGAAGCCCGGGGGGGATACAGAGCCTGTGTGCTCCCTCCCGGGTCAGATACTCATGAAGAACCTCCTGTGTTCCTGAGAGGGCAGGACCAGAGCAGACCCCTGCCTGTCCTCCCAGAGGTGACATCCATGGGGAGGTCCTGGGAGAGGGACAGAGCAGTGTGTCTGGCTTCCTGAGGATGTGGAGAGCTGGTCACCCCGCGGGTCAAGGGCTGGCACTTCAGCAGGCTTGTTGGCAGCCCCTCCTCTGTGTCCAGGCCTCCTCTGCAAAGTTGGCCAGGTTAGGTGGGACCTGGAGTCGAACTGGCCCCTGGGTGGGCAGGAGCAGAAGGCACAGCGGCCCAGGTCCCCCCAGGGCTGCCCTCAGAGCACAGTGGGCAGGAAGATGGGGCACTGACTGTGCTGCCCACCTGACTCTGCCAGGGCCATGTCCTCCATCCTGGCCACCTGGCTACACCATCACCCTGAGGATGTCCAGCAGCCCCCAGAATGTCCCTGCCTGAAGATGCTCCTGGCTTACGGAGAGCTCAGCGTGCCCAGCGCAGACCTGGAGCACCAAGCCCGCCTTCTCCTGGCACAGCGGGGACACCTGGAGCCCCCTGAGGCAGAGGCTGATGGTGAGGAGGGCTCAGGGTGGGTGATGAGGGCAAGGGGGGAGGGGAAGGGGCTGGGCCACACAGAGCAGAGCCTCCCGAGGCTGGAACTGGGCCAGGAGCAAGAGGAGGCTCAGATCACTGTTCCCCGGGACTGCAGTCTGGGAAGCCTTCCTGGGGGTGGCATGCTGCATGGAGACTTCATTGATTGGCAGTGGGAAGCTTCCTGTCTTTGGGAGGAAACATCTCCAGAGCCAGAGCAAGTCCATTTTTAATATTTTTTCATGACATATTCTAAATTGTTTAATCTAGACATAAAGTTCACCTAAAATAAAATTTAGTAGTTTATTTTAAATTGTGCACATAAAGGGCAGTAAGTACATTCACAACGTTAAATAACCCTCTAAAGTCTATCCCAGGACATTTGCATCCTTTTCGTTGCTGAATAATATTTCCATCCCGTGAACACATTATTTCGGTTCTCCTTTCCTGTGCTGATGGACATTAGGGACGTTTTCACCTTTGGGCTCCTGTGAATAGAGGTGCTCTCAATACTTGTGTCCTGGCAGGTGAATGTCCGTGTTCACTTCTTTTGGGTATTGATCTAGGAGCGGAATTTGGGGCTGACTGAGAACTCTATGCTTGTCTTTTGAGACCTGCTGAAGTGTCACATACAGTGGTTGGACCATTTGACAATCCCCAGAATTCAGGGGTACAATGTCCACGGCTTCATCTGTGTTGCAGTTTCTTCCCCTCTCTCTCCCCCGAATACACACACACTCCTCCCTGGTCCCTCACTCTGGGGAACAAGCCTGTGTGTTACGAGTTGCGATCTGAACAGGCCACATGGCCTGGCACCGAGGGAGACCAGCAGACAGAGGAGCACTCGGGTGAGGACTCAACTGACTCCACAGCCCCAAACCCCTGGGAGCCCATGGCAGAGGCCTCCAGCTGAGTCCTGTTCAATTCCCGGCCCACAGATAGTGTGACATAATATGTGTTGCTTAAGCCACTAAGATTGGCTACTGCTGTCACACACAGTGGGTCACTCACAGGGCCCTCAAGCACCAGGCCCGGGCCCCGCCCTCCCCACTGTCCCCCACTGTCCTCCCAAGCTCCCTGCAGCCACACTGCCCCCTTCTGACTTCCTCTCTGGCAGACACAGTCAGCCTCAATGTCTTCGCACACCCGTGCCTTTTTCTAGGCTAATTCTCCCCAGTCGTGCGCAGGGCCGGCTCCTCCTCATCTCACTGCTGGGAGTGGACATGTCACCTCAGTGCAGGCCTTCCAGGCCCCTCATCTACTGGACCCCCGGACCCCATTGTGGCCCCCTGCTGCTTTTCAATATAGAACCTGCTGTTTTCTTTCTTCTGTTTCTGTACTCGTGGTTTTGTCTGTTTTCCCTTCCAGACTGTGAACTGATAGAGGGCAGGGACCCTGGTGGTTCTTTTCCATCCCGGCCCCCATCTGAGTGCTCAGGGCACAGCTGGTGAATGACTAGGTCAGAGGCTCCATCCCACCACTGACGAACTCAGATGTTAGAGATGGACGCTAATAAGAGGGGGGACAGGCCCGGTCAGGGCCAGGGGAATGTGCAGGAGTCCAGGGACACCCTCCTGGCCCCAGTTGCTCCATAGAGGACACAGGACACTTTGTTCCCCCAGATGGGAAGCACTCCTGCTACACACCAAGCAGGGAAACCACCGCACAAAACATGCCTTTGTCTGAGAGACTTCAGGGCATCAACTTGTCTCGGGCACCCCGGGGGGGGGGCAATGTGACTGGATCCGCAGGAACCGGGGGCTTTGAGAGGGACCTCAGAAGCTGCCCTCAACCTCCTCTTGTCCACATTGGCCCTGGGGTGTGTAGTTCCCTTACCACAGCCGGTGCAATGGCTGTGGCCCCAATTCCATATGAGGCCCCTGATGGTCCAACAAGGTGGTCTCTGCTTTAGTCCAAGGAGGACTGATCCAGGTTTCTGTCATTGCCTTTCTTCTTTTTCATTTGTCACCACCCTAAGTTTCACTGACCCCATGCCCTGTGGTCCTTCCTCTGACATTAGTGTGAGGGTCCGTGTACACTTGTGTGCACAAGCAGAGGAATCTACTCCACATGGGTGGGGATGTTCTGAGGTCTTAGGAGCTCTAGTTTCCAAAGGAAACCCTATGGGAGGGTGCAGCCCTAGCCTAGGTGGTCCTCACCCTCCCTTCATCTCGAGACTCTGCCCCTGCCCAGTGCCCTGGGTTTTCCCTTTCCCTCTCTGGGGCTCATTTTTCCAATTGTATAATGATAGGTGAACAAGGAGCTTCCCAAACCTGCACACAGTCTGCCCGCCTTCCACATCCCTGGGTGGGGGATGTCTGGGTGACATGAGCACCCTCAGGCCTCCCTCACAGTTTGGAGGCACCCAATGGCCCTGTGGGCCCCTCCGTCCTGAAGCCAGGAAAGGCTTTCAGCCTCACTTAACCTGTGCACTGAAGGACAAAGGACAGTTTCCCAAGAGCAGCTGAGGCACTGTGAGTGATAGAAGATGACATGGATGTGGACCAGCAGAAGAATGGGATTTTCTGAACATATGGGCCATCTTCACCCCTGCGCCCTCCCTGGTACATACAAGCAGGTTTCTCTGAGATGGGGATTGTCACGTCAACGTTCACACCGTGTTTCAATACACAACCATTAGTTCTTTTAATATTAGATTTCTATAATAGAGCAGAAAAACCAGAACAATACAGGCTCACACAAGAGGCAGATTTTTTCCTTTCTCGTGGAAAAAGGTCTCTGAACTTGGACAGTCCTTGCCGACCCTCAAGTGCACAGCATTGTAGCCAGCCACCATCTGTCTTTCTGATCCAGCATCTTCTAGGTAGTGTCAATCCTCAACACTGTCTCCTGGCCCAGAATAGCTGCTGGAGCACCAGCCTAGACCAGCCACCATGTCTTCATTTCTGAGGCAGGAGGGAGCCAAGATAAAGGGCCAGAGGGCCCACACAGCTGTGTCTGCTCTGTGTAAGCAATCCCCAAGTTCCAGGCAATCCTTGTGCTCACAGATTTGCCTGAACTTCGTTGGCCACTATGAGCTGCAAGAGAGGTTAGAATTTAGAGCATTTAATTCCGTGAATTGCTGTCCTCAATAAAACTGAATTTCTCTTCTTAAGGAAAAGAAGATTGAAAACTGCATGGTGATGACTAGTGCCCTTTTCCCACACCACACAGCAAGATGAAGAGTTTGAGATGGACTACTTTTCAGATGAATTGTTTGTCACTCCCCACCACAGACTCTCTTTCCTTGGTGTCTCTTTATTCCCAGAGAAATTAGAGATGTGGTTTGTAACCAGGATATTTGAGAGGGAAAGATTCCTTCAATTCCTAGTCAGGCGATTGGGAACCATTTGGTATCTTTCATGTGCCTGTTCCTTGGAAGCAGCTGAGAGAAAATCCTCTCGTGTTCTCTAAATGGTGTGGAAAGATGTGCAGGGTGGTGTCTTTGAGGGAAGCAGCATATTCCAAAAGCTGGATCACAATTCAGTATAAAATAATCCACGATAAATACTACTCCACATGGTGAAATGTATTATTGACTGAAAATAAAGGCAAATACAATTTTGAAAAATTTTGATACCTGCTATTCGACTCCGATCAGTTGACCAAGTACAAATTAGGATCACTAAAGAAATCCTACAAAGGCAGACTCTGTAGTCATTAAATTATGATTTGGACAGGAAAACTTGTCATTTACTTTTTAAAAATTGATTACAAGTGAAACATTGTCAGGAAAAACTAAACATGGATATGGAGACCAGGAGCCCTGAGGCTGGCAGGCACCCAGGAGCAGGTGCGCAGGCGCGAGCGCAGGCAGGTGTGAGCGCTGCACGGCTGAGATGCTGGGGCTCCCGGAAGGCCCCAGTCCCCAAGATAGCGAAGTTGGAGGCTGAGTTAGCCCCACAGGGGACGCTCCCGGCGGGGGAGCAGCGCGGAGACGAGCAAGCTCAGCTCCATCCGCAGCTCCTCGGCGCGCGCCCACCGGCCAGGGGCCCCGAGCCCTGCAGCCCCGAGGAGCGCCTGCCTCTCTCGGTCCTGGGCTCCGGGGCCGCCGCCGCCGGCCGCAGGGTGAGGACGCCGGGCCGGGGCCACGAAGGCGGCAGTGGAGCGGGGGTCGCCCCTCGGGAACCCTCGCGGCGGCGCGGTCCCCACGCGCCCGGGGGGCTGGCTTCTGGGTCTGCGGAGCCGCACTCGGTCCCGTCGCCGCGGGCTGTCCGGCCCTGGACGGGAAGGCGTCGCTCCGGAGCCCGACGTTGGGCCCGCGGGGCGCGCGTCTCGGGCGCCGCGGGTCCGGACGTGCCGAGGGGCCTCTGCTCTCGGGGTGCGCGCGGGTGATGGGCGCGCACAGCTCGGGGCTCCTGGCCCCCCGCGGGGAGGAGCGGGTGTTCCGAGGGGGACTCCGGGCCCTTTGCTGAAGCCCTCAGGAGGGTCCGCTCCGAAGGCGAAAGGTTCCCTTCCAGCGTTTTCAGGTCTTCTGAACTGAAATGACTCGTAACTGAGTCTCGGAGCGCTCTCTGGAGGGCAACTGGTGACATGGTAACATCTAACCAAAGTGAAAAGGAAATTCTGGGCTTTTTATGGTTTTACATATGGAGGACCTTCTGAATGATTTATTTCTCTGCGTTACTCTTTTGTAGCAACAGGCCCATCAAAACAGCGTTATTGTAAGTTCAATGAGTATTTAAAATTTCATTTTTGAGTAGTTATTATAGATGCTCAAATTTTTGAAAATTCTAGCCTCTGTCGGGCTTGCTTGGGTTTTTTTGTTTTTGTTTGTTTTTGGTAAATATTTCATGAAGAAAGGGAGACTCCACAGTCAGGAGAAATATTTATTTCATGACATTCTGCTATGCACTATTTCAATTTTGAATGTCTAATCGCAGGTATATCTCAGATTGTCTCCAGCAAATGCATATTTTATTTGAGAATAGTTTTTCTTTTTTTCCCTGTGGGTTTTTGTGTGCTATTTTCTTGGTTCCAATCTGTCTAGTTGGCAGGCCTCATATCATAATAGAATGTACTTAAAACTAGCGATTAGTGCAAGAGTATTCCCAGGATAAAGTTTGAGGTTGTAACTCTTATCTTGTCCCCACAATGTAAACATATCCCAGGTAACTGGAGACTGCAGGCTTGGCTCAATTAGTAGAAATTAAGAAAAAAGAAAAAAAAAAGAATGAGACTTTTTTAAACTCAAGCAGGCCAACTGTGAGATCTCTGTTTGTATTTATCTGTATGTATGTCTGTGTGTCCAAGCTTACTGACTCCAAGCTTGCTCTGTTCACCATATGACAGGCCAATGAATCGGAGGCAAGGTGTTGAGGCAAGGAACACGACCTTATTTGGAAAGCTGGCAGGCCAAGAATATGGCAGACTAGTGTCTCCAAAAAAAAACCCCATGGTATTGGATTTGGATGCCAGTTTCTTTTATACAATCAGAGAGGGAGAGACTATAAAAGGGCCATCAGTCTTGCAAAACACCTCTGGGAATGACCAGCCTTGGTGAGGGGATATGTTAATTTCTTCTTTTCTGCAGCTGTTCACACAGGTGGGCAGGACAGATTGTCTGCCTGTGAGCTGAATAGAGGCACTTTAACATTCAGGCAGAGGGGCAGGGTTCCCTGAGGCAGGCCATCATGTATGATTATAATAACAAAAGCAGAGAAAAGCAGAGGTTAAATTCAAAGAGACAGATCCAACATGGAGTCCGATTTAGGTCTTCCCTGTTATGATTCCCCACTGTCAATGTCCACTCCACAACCTTGTGGAAAAGACAATCTTGTTGACAATGTTCTAACTGCTCCACCAGATGGATCTTTCTGGGAGTGTCTGCCATCAGTCAGTGTTCCAAATGTTGAGATTTGTCTTTTGTTCCACTTTGGAAGTGTCTACGTGCCACCTGTGGACTTAAAACATATTCACAACCTAAAAGTTGAGAGTTATCAGGAATTTTGAGGGCTTCAAACCCAGGAGGCTGCATCTCAGGTTAAGGAATTTAGCGTGTTTCTATGTATGGGAAGATGCAAGAGGCTGGCTCACTGAAATCATTTTTTTTAGAGGTACTACAGCTGTCTGGGGCCTGTATCCTGTATTTTCTCATCCTGCATTTCCTCAGGGCTCATCATGGGGAGTGGCTGCAGTCTGATGGCTGCTAGATGGCAGGTATTCTTCTCCTTCCTAAGTTTCCTCAGAGCTCACCAGCTTCTCTTAGTCAGGAAGTTGACCAATATTTGGGAGACATTTCATAATCAAATTTTGTCCCACGGTGCTGGGAGGCTTACCCCAGGTCAGGCGACAATACTTAATATGTCACTCCAGGTGGTTATTTTTGGATTAGACCCTGCTGATAATTAAAGACTTTCTGGATCCTCTGTGTAGTTATGATCCAGGAGACAGCAGAGCCCCCACTGCTGAGGACCCACCAGACAGTGAGCAGGTTGCTCTCTGCACCCTGGGTTCTGGTCCCAGAATGGGGGTGCAAGCAGGGCTGGGATGGAGGGGACGGGTGTGGACTCACTTAGGAGCTGACTCTGCCCTCCCAGATGCTCCTCACAGCACCCCAGCCCCATCCACAGCTCTCTTGGACTCCTTTCCTCTTGTGCAGGAGAAGCCCTCAGACCTCCGCCCTCACACCAACCATCAGATGTGTGGGACCCAGGGTGCTGCCAGCCCTGCCCTTCCACACACCCCACATCTCCATGCAGCTCTTTGGGGAAGGGAGTCCCTCCCTCTTGAAGCAAAGCCCACTCACATTCTCAGCTGGTGCAGGGGTCCACTGTCCTCATCAGAGTAAGGGAGGATGCGTCTCAAAAACCTCTCACCCTGGGGATTCCTGAAGCAGAAACCCCAGGAAGGCGAGAACTAGCAGGAGAACATCTTTCTCTATGAGGTGTCTCTAGACAAGTGAGCAGCCTCCTGGGCTGTCACTAGGATGTGGCTGCCTGGCTACGGGGTTCTGAGTTCTGTTGGGGTCTGTGGTCAAGGAAGTGATGTCATGTCCTGAGGGCCCCTTACTTGAATCCCGTCCTCAGGCAGCACATCTGCACACAGCCCTCTGGGCTGCTGACCACTCAGCCCTTCTCTATACAACCCCGTGTCTCACCCAGGCACACCACACAGCCCTCTGCACAGCTCCCAGGGAGGGTCTGTGTGCAGCTCTGAGGAGACACACCTGGATTCAGACTCGGCTCCTCTTCTTACCTCTTCTCCTTCCTGGAGAAGTCATTGTGTCTCTCAAGGCCTGTCTCTCTCCCCACCTGCACAGTGGGGGTGATTCTAGCCTGTACTTGTAGGGATGTCTTCAGGCATAGGTGGGATAAGACCCAAGCAATTTGGTGGTGGTGTCACATGCAGGTCCTGCATCCAAGCCCTTTGTCCTTTTTCTCATTACCTCCCCCATGTCTGTTCCTCTTCTGACCCCACCCCATAATCATCGTTTAATGTCACTGTGCATATGTGTGTGTGTGTGTGTGTGTGTGTGTGTGTGTGTGTGTGTAGAGATGCCAGTGCCCCCTCTGGGAGGCCAGAAGAAAACTGCCCCCTGTAGGGAGGGATGGGCAAGAGCTTCCTTAGATCTTAGGGTTTCTAATTTTCACAGCAGCCCAATGAGATGTGTTCCAGCCTTGGCCCAGGACGTCAGGATGTTGTGACACAAGGCCACACAGGTAGTAGAAACTGGAGCTGGGATGACAGACAGTCTGGCTCCTTGGTCCACTCTGGTAAACACAGTGCTGGCTGCAGTGCAATAGCTGCCTTCTCACGGCTCACAGCCTGGGGAGATTTGTTTCTCTGGCTGGACTGATAGTGGTCCAGGGTCAGACAGGCAGGTGATGGGCTGCCGTCACCAGACAGACATCACCATCCCATTTGTTTCTACCTTTGTGTTCCTGTCCTTAAATGCCTCTCCCTAAGACTGAGGCCACTGTCACATTTTATCCAGGCCCCACCCCAGAATAAACAGGGTCAGCGTCACCCACAACAAGAGGATGTTTAGTCAGTCCTATAAAAATATCCTTGTCCTCACTGGAAATCCTCAGATAACCAGTTTTCCCAGTGAATTCCTTAGGAGGCAGGTGCCCAGAGGTATTCACTGAGATGGCCAAAAATCACATGCTCAAACTCTTATATATTCTCCCCTAGGATCACTGTTTCCTTATTGATAATGTGTCTTACCCGATTAAGGACTCACATATCCTGTCAAATAATATATGCCTACATGCTCACATAAAATGCTGCACATTTCCACACTGTATGTTTTTTTCCAGCATGGAATACATACACTCACATGCACACACCCCAAATCCACACAGAATGTAGTTTTATGGTAGCTACAGTTATTTTTATCTTTTCCTTTAACTTTTATGTAGTTGAGCGGGTAACAGACAATCCTAGTACAGAGTTATAGTTTTCTAAGTCTGTTTTCACCTTTACCAGTGTGCTGTGTATTTTCCTGTGTTTTCACATTGCTGATGAGCGTCTTCTCATTGCAGCTTGAAGGCCTCCTTTCAAGGCAGGTGGTGTCCTATAACTGGCCCATCCGGGTATTGCACCAGCAGAATACTTGCGGACAGGAGTGCAGAGCCTAAAAATACAGCAGCCACCTCCAAGGAGAATTCTGTAGCCAATACAAAATGGGTTTCAAACCAGTGACATAGGATGAATAAATCAAATGGTAAGAATCCAACTGACTCTTCATTTGGAAGAAAGCAACGCTGAGCTGTCCTTTGCACCATATTTAATCAAGCAGTAACAGAAAGAGGTCAATTAATCATTCAGTGTAACGTCAACACTTTTGTTTCATATGTTTTAGAGAGAAGCCAAACCTGAGAAAGTGGAAACTTCTAAAAAGAATCTTCTTGCATCAACTTAGGAAACAGAAACTCCTTTCGTACCATGGAATGATAGACAATTTTATTTCTAATGTTGAAGTTCTGAACATAAATGACTTTAGCTATAGCAGAACACTCCAAGTCAAACTGTTCAGTTCCTGTGAGGTAGGTAATATTGATGAGGAAGATTTGAAATCTATAGTTTGAGGCCTGCTATGTGAACCCTGCCTGTTAATGATTGCATGGCAGTGATTGATGTAGGTATGAAGTGTACTGTTCCTGCCTCTGCTCGCCTTTGTCTGGGCTCCCCCGTCCTGTAACTCCTAGCAACTCCCACGTCCTGTAACCCTTAGCAACCCCACCTTCTGTAACGACCTGTAATTTGTGGAAGCTGTGTAGCCAATCGGTTGGTGCCAACTGTAGCTATGCGTCTTGATCTATAAAAGGAGAAAACTGGCCCGATACGGGGCCCAGAATTTTTGGAGTGTTAGCTCGTCTGGTGCCGCCGACTTAAGAAACCTGAGTTCTCCAACTCTCTGAGTGTGGTGCTTGGTTTTCTTGTGGGATCAAGTTCTGCAACAATATTATCTCCATTTTGTAAATGAGGAAACTGAGGCCCAAAGCAATGAAATCATTATGTAGGTCACACAGATGGTAAGTGGCAGAGATAGAACAGCTTGTCTGAGAAAACAATGCCATGTCGCCTAATTGAAGGAAGAGAAATGTGGCATTCTACCACACTAAATACAAACACAGCTAGCTCTTGGCTCACGTAAAATCTGGGCTTCACACCTAAATTTATGTAGGTGTATCATTTAGGCATATCGAAACTATAAAATGGGTAACTTCTTCAACGAGTGCTGTTTTTACTCTGTGAAGTTTCATGAGTACTAATGTTCAAGGCTGCTTTCAAACATTAACTCAGATGTGTGTTATGAACAGTTGTGTGCTGGACTGTTGCATAGTTTCAGTCAACTTTGATCTACTAAATATTGTTTGGGTCATTTCATGAAAGGACAGTTTGGCAACAATGTCTATACCTATTTACGTATGTCACCGTAGAGTAGAGAATGCATGACATGTGGCATTTTATACATTCAATGTGTCTTTTAAAATATATGTTGTGGTGTAAATATATTATGAGACAACAATAGTATTTAGTGTAGGAAACCCTGATGTATTTTACAGCAGTTATTTGGGTGAGGGTCATCACTCCACTATTATTATTTTGAGGTCTAAAACAAAAGTCAAACACACACGAAATAGCTGCTAAAGCACATACTCATGTTTAAGCCTGAGGTGGCTCAGAGGCTGTCCACACACACATTGAAAGTGCTACTCTGATGCTTCAACTCATTTGTGCCTTTTTCAAAGTGACATATTCCATGGTGAGCATGACTGAGCAAAAGTACTGTGTTATACTGCTAATAAGGCCATTGGCACAGCCTCCAAAACCTTGCTTTTAGAACTATATTATTTCCAAATGAAGATCCCCCCCAACGTTTCTTAAACTGACAATTTTCTTTTGTTACATATTCTCTGATATGCAAATCTGGAAATGTGTTTTGAGATGATAAGATTTAATTCTACTCTCAATTATCTGATGTTCCATAAGATCTGTGTCTTTGTGGACATGTTTCTACATTCATTTCATCTTGGGTCTTTTACATTGTAAATATCTGATTTACAAAGTGTTTGGCTTGCTGATGAAGGTTTATTCAAATGCAGGGTTTGACAGGAGTTTCTCCCTTGCTGAATTCTCTGACATACTGTGTTTTTCACACTATGTTTGGATTCACGGGGTATATGAGATAAGGGACGGATAAGATAAGCTATGACAACAAACAGACCTGAACAGGTGATGGCTCAACACAATGCAAGTTCGTTTCTTGTTTCTGAAAAGACTTGAGGGTCATAGTAGAGAAGGGTGGGCCCTGCTGGTTCCTTTCACTCTGTGAATCTGGAATCTCTAATGCCTAGCTTCCAAGTTGTCTGATTGCTCCTTCACAGGGAAAGAAGTGGGAAGTAGGAAAGATTCCAATTGAGGTGTTTCAAGGGCTTGGAAATGCTGTACATCACTTATGCCCCCATTCTGACCCAGACCTTGGTTGCACAACCCCATGTGGATGGAAGGAAGGCTAGAAAATCATGACCAGTTGTATACCCACACAGAAAAGGAAATGAGTACTGGAAAAAACATAGCCCATTTCTGCCACATGGGGTTTCTGCCCTATGTGAATTCCCTGATGATTAGTAAGGGTTGATTTCTGGCAGAAAGTTTTCCCACATTCTCCCCATGTATAAGGTTTCTTCTCTGGGTGAGTTCTCAGATGATTAGGGTAGATTTCTGATGGAACTTCCTCCCACATGCATTACAATCGTAGGGTTTTTCCCCTGTGTGAGTTCTGTGATGTTTAGTAAGAGTTGACCTCATATGAAAACATTTCCCACATTCATTACACTGGAAGGGTTTCTCTCCCATGTGAGTTCTCTGATGTAACTGCAGTGACAAGGAAACCCAGTAGATAAAGGTGTTAATGGGAAAATATGAGAAATTGAAGAGATGGACTACGGAGCAGGTCTCATCCCCTCAAACCTACATTGCTTTTAATAACATGGTGACAAGTTTTCATGCTCTAGTTGATCTTCCCTTATTTCCATTCTACACTGAATGGCAAAGTAAATTTCTGAATGCACCAGCTGCCTCATGTTTGAGGGAAGAGTTATTAGCTTGCACTCTAATTCCCCTTCCAGCCATGATTCACAGAAACATACAAAAGAAAGTACAAAACAATGGCAGGCAAAGTCATCCTATGGCAATCTAGATCTGACTCATTGCTCTATCTTAGTTGTGATACCTTAACATTGCTCTATCATAGTTGTCCAACAGGTAAACTCCCACAATAATCACATTTACGTTCACTTACATTTCCTTAAAACCTTGGCCATGCAACAATATTAATACATAATTTTGCTATATAGGATGGTGAGTCAAAAATTTTCCCCA
The DNA here is from genome assembly GCF_030028045.1 of Hippopotamus amphibius kiboko. Classification (NCBI taxonomy): domain Eukaryota; kingdom Metazoa; phylum Chordata; class Mammalia; order Artiodactyla; family Hippopotamidae; genus Hippopotamus; species Hippopotamus amphibius. The sequence goes on along the minus strand of NC_080190.1, from coordinate 87,748,630 downwards.
CGCTGGCTGTAGAATTTAATTAACTTTTAGAAAAGACAAATACATCATTTTTGACATAATCTCCTTGATTTTCAATACACTTTGTCCATCTGTCTACAAGATTTCATGTTCCCTCAGTGAAAAATGTTTTAGGCTGAGCTGCAAGCCATGAATGCACTGCTGTCTTCACTTCTTCATCAGAAGTGAGTGTTCGTCCTCGTAGGGCTCTTTCAGGGGACCAAACAGGTGAAAGTCCAGTGGAGCAAGATCAAAACTACAGGGAGGATGCTTTAACCCCTAAAAACGAAGTAATCCAGGAAAAACTTAGGTTTTGAAATGTTTGTGTGAGATGGGTACCAAAACAAATCTCAGAAGAGCATAAACAGAAGCGTTTGGATATCTGCAAACAAAATTTGGACTGATACTCTAAGGAAGGTGAGTTTCTTAAAGAGAATCATTACTGGTGACAAGCCATGGATTCATCACTACGAGCCTGAAAGTAAACAGCAGAGTATGGAATGGAAACATCCTCAATCGCCAACCAAGAAAAAGTTTAAAAGTCACCCATCAGCTGGAAAATTGATGCTTACACTTTTCTGGGATTCTCAAGGGCCAGGATTGGAACATTCTCAGGAAAAAATGTTCAACAATCAAAAGTGCTCATTATTGAAGAGCTGAAGCCTAAACTTCAGATTAAACACAGAGGACTGTTATCCAAGGGCACTGTGATCTTTTGTAACAATTTATGTCCACACACATCTGCCCACACTGTGGAAACTCTGCAAAAACTTTGTTTTCAGGTGTTAAAGCATCCTCCCTATAGTCCTGATCTTGCTCCATCGGACTTTCACCTGTTTAGTCCCCTGAAAGCAGCCCTACAAGGATGAAGATTCATTTCTGATGAAGTGAAGATAGTGGTGCATTCGTGGCTCCCAGCCCAGCTTAAAACATTTTTCACTGAGTGAATAAGAAATCTTGTTGACAGATGGACAACGTGCATTGAAAAGCAAGGAGATTATGTGAAATAATGATGTATTTGTCTTTTCTAAAAGTTAATTAAAATGAATTCTACAGCCAGTGTGTGGATATTTTTTTTTGACTCATCCTTGTATTTCACATCTCGCGTTTCTGCATTTCAGGCTTCTACGTACTGTTAGAACTTAAGGGACATATTTTTCAATCTAATCCCAGAAAATGAGTAACAATTATGTTTATTTACCATTTTCAAAGTCTTGTTCACATTTGTTATCCAGTGCAACAAAGTCTATCCCAAGCTGAAAAACCACTGACCAAGTACTGCATGGAAAACGATTATAAGTCATCATTCTAGCAGACAAAATTTACACCAACTAAATGCCCATCAGATTTTCAAGGTACCATTCTACAGTGCCACAACCAATATCCTCTGTCCCAGTCTATTCAGTTCTTTGTCTCATTGAACTGCCCATTCTTTACCACAAGCTGAAAATGTGTTCTTTCACTCAGCCTTGGCTCTATTTAGTATCTAGGGAATGACACGATGCTACTATTATTTCAAATCTCCAAGAATGCTCTTTCAAATTTTCCTACTTTCTAAACTTTCAAAAGTTATATTTATTTTAAATGTAAAAATAGTTCCTGTGTAGACCTGTTGTTTTAACACAACCTTAGATAGCACTGGTTTTAAGGTATTGTAATTCATCTACTGTAAGACGCGTATAATGAACAGTCTAAAATCAGAATGGGGAATTCCCTGGTGGTGCATGTTAAGAATCCATCTGTCAATGCAGGGGGCACAAGGTCAATCCCTGTTCAGGGAAGATCCCACATGCCCCAGAGCAGCTAAGCCTGTTTCCCACAACTACTGAAACTGTGCTGTAGAGCCCTCATGCTACAACCACTGATCCCACATGCTGCAACCACTGAAGCCTGTGCACCTGGAGACCATGATCCACAGCAAGAGAAGCCACTGCACTGAGAAGCCCACACTCCAAAATGAACAGTAGCCCCAGCTTGCCACAACTAGAGAAAGCCCTCGCAGCAACAAAGACCCAAAACACCCAGAAATAAACAAACAAACAAACAATTAAAAAATTAAAAAAAATAAAGTGCTTCATGCAATTTTATTCTCATTCTTATAACCAGGGGATGGAAAACTTTTCCTTAAAGGAACATATTTCAGGCTTTGCAGACCACCATCTGTCACAATATTGCACTCTGCTATTAGAGCATAAATCAGCCAAAGACCACATGAGCATGCTTGTGCTGCAAAAACAAACAAACAAATGAGCATGGTTGTCCTGCAGAAACAAATTTATTCACAAAAACATGTGGTAGGTCTATAGGCCATAGTTTGCTCTGACCTAACAATATGCAAAGCTCATAGCTGGGGTTGTCAGCTCTCTTATTTCCTTTGAATGTGAGTGGTTTTAAATCAATGTACCCAAAATGCTGTGTGTGTCAGCACCACCTGGAAAGCTTTTTCAAACACAGACATTGAGACACTATGCCATTATATATTTGATGAGCCACATTCATCACAAGGCCATGCAATTTTTTTCTGAAAAGTGATAGCTTTAATGCACTGAGCAGAACTTTTACATAAAATCAGAAATCTATGATTCATCTCCACTCCAAATTGTAAAAAAATCCAAGATTCATCACGAGGCATGGCAAGGCATGTGCAATCAGGTCCCACTATGACCTGAGCACATACTCAGAAAGAATTCCCTCATGCTGTCTTCAGAATATGAAGTTCTTCCTCTATCTGGTTCCAAGCAGCATGTGTTCATCCAAAGTCTATGTCAGGTTATACACCAAAGTAAGAAAGAGTAACACAGTGGCCAGTTTCTTTGTTAGATCATAAACCAGGTGGTGAAAAAAGCTAGATACTATTAGGTAACAGAGGACAGGACTCTGGCTTAGGTTTAGTTTTGTGTGAAAGACCCACCACATGCTGAGTGTTGAGAGAAAAACGAGGAGAAGATGTGGGCTCAAACACCAGGAGCTGTTTCTTGGAAGATGACAAACTTAGCCCAATCTTTAAGGATATGCAATGTAGTAACAGTAAAAATTACCTTTTCTAATATACTAAGTAATGCTCTGAGCACTTTTCACTTATTAAGTTATTTAGTATCTAGGTAAGGAAAGCAAACAATGAAGAAAGGTGTGACATAGAAAAATATGTCATATGCCTAAGTGGCTTTTGAGGAGAGGGGATCAGATGATGTTTGGCATGAGTACAGGCAATAGTCAAATAAAATTAAGGAAGCCAAATCAGGCCCTAACGTGGTACTCAATGTCAGGCAAGTAATTAAATTTCATGAGATAAACAACAGGGGGAGCACAGATTTATCCCATCAGGCTACCAAAAAAACAGATGTTCAAGGTGAAACAAGCACAAAAACACCACTGCCACCATCACCAAGAAAACTTCCCCAACTACAAAGAGAAAATGGATAAAGTATGAGGAAATATGGTTCTTAATGATGCCAGGAGAAAGAATATGAGAAATATTAGAAGTTTACAAAGAAAAAACATTCAAGAATACAAAAGGAAAAATAAAAACTAATTTGTCTTGTGAGCTTGACAATTTTGTTACCAAGTTCTGGTTTTATCAGACTGTGACTGGGGAATGGTATACTTCTACTTGGTAGGATTTATGAGGGTTTTCTTTTTGCATGATATCCTCTCACTTGTTAGCAAATATTCTTTAGGCACATCAAAGGTGTTTTTTCCTTGTTTCTAGACACAAACAAAAATACAATCCTGCAATTAGGAAGGCTGCAATAGTATTAGTTAATCTTATAAGTATGAACTTGTAATTCCATTCATTACATATTTGTTTAGATAGTACCCAGTAATACTCTATGACATATAACAGTGAAGGCAGTGTTTCCTCTCTTCTCCTCACAAACCAAATTTTAGTAGATTTTATTACCTCTCTTGGTTTTTATCTTTGTAGTATTAAATATACCAATGCCTGTATTCCTTGACTTGTCTGCATAAACGATATCTTTGGACCTCTAGCTTTTAACAATCAGAAGATCAGCTGACACACATTCTCAGGCATTACCCTTCCCTCTTTCAATCGTATCATACAGGTATTCTTTCTATACTTCCAAAGTAGGTGTCACTAGGAAGAGAGTCTTAAAAGACATTTTAAATGTTCAACTCATAAACTGACCACCTAGAATATAATTTCCCAAGGCTGCCTTTTGCCTGGTACTCACTAACTCACCTGGGCAGCTCTGGTATAGAAATTCTTCCTCTAATATTCATGGCTCCTTGCCTTGCTCCAATTTGAAAATCACCTCTGACTTGGTAGTGAAATACCCTGTAGATGGAAAAATGACAGAATTGGGGCCAAGCTGAATGGGCTATAGCAAGTCTAAGGGAGAGAGAAGGCAGGGTTTCTGGAGCTGCACGTTGATGGGCTCATGTAAAGCTTTCATGGGATGTGAGAATACAAACATTCTTCCCGGTGCTCAAAAGAGATTAACAATCTCAGATTCCTCAGTCAAAAACTTCAACAACATTCACCACAAAAAATCACATGTTTTGCTACCTAAAAAATAAACTGCATGCTCTTCACAGCTTGATGTGGAAGCTTTGCTTACCCACTGAGACGAGGCTGTGGTACTTCTCCAGCATCACCTCCCTGTACAGCCTCCTCTGAGCAGGTTCCAGTTGCTGCCACTCCTGGGTGAAGCCCACAGCCACATCTCCAAATGACCCTGGAAATTGGCCCCTGGAACAGCACTTTCTTCTCAGTTTGATGCAGTCAGCATTGGGGTAGCACAGAAAAGATGTATGGAAACGAATTCTTACCAGGTTCACTGCTGAGAGTTTACATGTTATAATATGTACATTATTTCAATCTGGATTCTATAAAAGAGAAATAATGTTTTAAAATCCTGTCTCTATTTTAAAAGAACTTTTATTGAGATACAATTAACATACAATATACTGCATGTATTTAGAGTGTACAATTTGGTATCCTAATCTCCCAATTCATTCCCCCCCAAACCCGCCCCGTTTTCCTCACTTGGTGTCCATATGTTTGTTCTCTAAATCTGTGTCTCTATTTCTGCCTTGCAAACTGGTTGATTTGTACCATTTTTCTATATTCTGCATATATGTGTTAATATACAATATTTGTTTTTCTCTTTCTGACTCACTTCACTCTGTATTACAGTCTCTAGGTCCATCTATGTCTCCACAAATGACCCAGTTTCATTCCTTTCTACAGCTGAGTAATATTCCATTGTATATATATGTGCCACATCTTTATCCATTCATCTGCTGATGGGCATTTAGGTTGCTTCCATGTCCTGGCTATTGTAAATAGTGCTGCAATGAACATTGGAATGCATGTGTCTTTTTGGATTATGGTGTTCTCTGGGTATATGCACAGGAGTGGAATTGCTGGGTCATATGGTAACTCTAATTTTAGTTTTGCAAGGACCCTCCATACTGTTTTCCATAGTGGCTGTATCAATTTACATTCCCACCAACAGTGCAAGAGTGTTCTCTTTTCTCCACACCCTCTCCAGCATTTACTGTTTGTAGATTTTCTGATGATGCCCATTCTCATTGGTGTGAGGTGATATCTCATTGTAGTTTTGATTTGCATTTCTCTAAGAATTAGTGATGTTGAGCAGCTTTTCATATGCCTCTTGGCCATCATATGTCTTCTTTGGAGAAATGCCTATTTAGATCTTCTGCCCATTTTTTGATGGGGTTGTTCATTCTTTTGATATTGAGCTGGATGAACTGTTTATCTATTTTGGAGATTAATCCTTTGTCTGTTGATTCATTTGCAAATATTTCTCCAATTCTGAGGATTGTCTTTTCTTCTTTCCTATAGTTTTCTTTGCTATGCAGAAGATTTGAAGTTTCATTAAGTCCCACTTATTTATTTTTGTCTTTATTTCCATTATTCTAGGAGATGGATCAAAAAAGATCTTGCTGTGATTCATGTCAAAGAGTGTTCTTCCTATGTTTTCCTCTAGGATTTTACAGTGTCTGGCCTTACATTTAAGCCTTTAATCCATTTTGAGTTTATTTTTGTGTATGGTGTAAGGGAGTGTTCTAATTTCATTCTTTTACATGTAGCTGTCCAGTTTTCCCAGCACCACTTATTGAAGAGGGTGCCTTTTCTCCATTGTATCCTTGCCTCCTTTGTCATAGAATAGTTGACCATAGTTTATCTCTGGGCTTTCTATCCTGTTCCATTGATCTATATTTCTGTTTTTGTGCCAATACCATACTGTCTTTATCCCTGTAGCCTTGTAGTATAGTTTGAAGTCGGGAAGCCTGGTTCTACCAACTCTGTCTTTCCTTCTCCAGATTGCTTTGGCTATTCGGGGTCTTTTGCGTTTCCATACAAATCGTAAAATTTCTTGTTCTAGTTCTGTGAAAAATGCCATCAGTAATGGGATAGGGATTGCATTGAATCTGTAAATTGCTTTGGGTAGTACAGTCATTTTCACAATGTTGATTCTTCCAGTCCAAGAACATGGTATATCTCTCCATCTGTTTGTGTCATCTTTGATTTCTTTCATTAGTGTCTTATAGTTTTCTGAGTACAGGTCTTTTACCTCCTTAGCTAGGTTTATTCCTAGGTATTTTATTCTTTTTGTTACAATGGTGAATGGGATTGTTTCCTTAATTTCTCTTTCTGATCTTTCGTTGTTAATGTATAGAAATGCAAGAGATTTCTGTGTGTTAATTTTGTATCCTGCAACTTTACTAAATTCATTGATTAGCTCAAGTAGTTTCTAGTGGCATCTTTAGTATTTTCTATGTATACTCTCATGTCATCTGCAAACAGTGACAGTTTTACTTCTTCTTTTCCAATTTGGATTCCTTTTATTTCTTTTTCTTCTCTGATTGCTGTGGCAAAGACTTCCAAAACTATTTTGAATAGTAGTGGAGAGAGTGGATATCCTTGTCTTCTTCCTGATCTTAGAGGGAATGCTTCCAGGTTTTCACCATTGAGAATGATGTTGGCACTGGGTTTGTGGTATTTGGCCTTTATTATGTTGAGGTAGGTTCCCTCTATGCCCATTTTCTGGAGAGTGTTTATCATAAATCAGTATTGAATTTTGTCAGAAGCTTTTTCAGCATCTATTGAGATGATCATATGGTTTCTATCCTTCAGTTTGTTAATATGGTGTATCACATTGATTGATTTGCATATATTGAAGAATCCTTGCATTCCAGGGATAAACCCCACTTGATCATGGTGTATGATCCTTTTAATGTGTTGTTGGATTCTGTTGGCTAGTATTTTGTTGAGGATTTTTGCATCTAAATTCATCAGTGATATTGGTCTGTAATTTTCTTTTTTTGTAGTATCTTTGTCTGGTTTTGGTATCAAGGTGATAGTGGCCTCATAAAATGAGTGTGGGAGTGTTCCTTCCTCTGCAATTTTTTGGAAGAGATTGAGAAGGATGGGTGTTAGCTCCTCTCTAAATGTTTGATACAATTCACCTGTGAAGCCACCTGGTCCTGGACTTTTGTTTGCTGGGAGATTTTTAATCACAGTTTCAATATCATTACTTATGATTGGTCTGTTCATATTTTCTATTTCTTCCTGATTCAGTCTTGGAAGGTTATACCTTTCTAAGAATCTGTCCATTTCATCCAGGTTATCCAGTTTATTGACATATAGTTGCTTGTAGTAGTCTCTTATGTTGCCTTTTATTTTTGAGGTGTCTCTTGTTACTTCTTCTGTTTCATTTCTAATTTTATTGATTTGAGTCCTCTCCCTCTTTTTCTTGATGAGTCTTGCTAGAGGTTTATCAATTTTATTTATCTTCTCAAAGAACCAGCTTTTAGTTTTATTGATTTTTGCTCTCGCTTCCTTTGTTTCTATTTCATTTATTTCTGCTCTGATCTTTATGATTTCTCTCCATCTACTAACTTTGGGTTTTGTTTGCTCTTCTTTCTCTAGCTCCTTTAGGTATAAGGTTAGATTGTTAATTTGGGGCTTTTCTTGTTTCTTCAGGTAGGATTGTATTGCTATTCACTTCCCTCTTAGAACTGCTTTTGCTGCATCCCATAGGTTTTGGGTCATTGTGTTTTCATTGTCATTTGTCTCTAGGTATTTTTTGATTTCCTCTTTGATTTCTTCAGTGATCTCTTGGTTATTTAGTAGCACATTGTTTAGCCTCCATGTGTTTGTGTTTTTTACAGTTTTTTTTCCTGTAATTGATTTCTAATCTCATAGCATTGTGGTTGGAAATGATGCTTGATACAATTTCAATTTTCTTGAATTTACCAAAGCTTGATTTATGACCCAAAATGTGATCTCTCCTGGAGAATGTCCCATGTGCACTTGAGAAGAATGTGTAATCTGCTGTTTTTGGATGTAATGTCCTATAGATATGTATTAAATCAAGCTGATTTATTGTGTCATTTAAAGCTTGTGTTTCCTTATTAATTTTCTATGTGGATGATCTGTCCATTGGTGTAAGTGGGGTGTTAAAGTCCCCCACTATGATCGTGTTACTGTTGATTTCCTCTTTCATAGTTGTTAGCATTTGCCTTATGTATTGAGGTGCTCCTATATTGGGTGCATATATATTTATAATTGTTATCTCTTCTTCTTGGATGGATCCCTCGATCTTTATGTAGTGTCCTTTCTTGTCTCTTGTAACATTTTTTATTTTAAAGTCTATTTTATCTGATATGAGTATCACTACTCCAGCTTTCTTTTGATTTCCATTTGCATGGAATATCTTTTTCCATCCCCTCACTTTCAGTCTGTATGTGTCCCTAGGTCTGAAGTGGGTCTCTTGTAGACCGCATATATATGGGTCTTGTTTTTGTATCCATTCAGCCAGTCTGTGTCTTTTGGTTGGTGCATTTAGTCCATTTACATTCAAGATGATTATCAATATGTATGTTCCTATTACCATTTTCTTAATTGTTTTGGGTTTGTTTTTGTAGGTCCTTTTCTTCCCTTATGTTTCCCGCTTAGAGAAGTTCCTTTATCATTTGTTGTAGGGCTGGTTTGGTGGTGCTGAATTCTCTTAGCTGTTACTTGTCTGTAAAGCTTTTGATTTCTCCCTTGAATCTGAATGAGATCCTTGCTGGGTAGAGTATTCTTGGTTGTAGTTTCTTCCCTTTCATCACTTTAAATATATCCTGCTACTCCCTTGTAGCTTGCAGAGTTTCTGTTGAGAAATCAGCTATTACCCTTATGGGAGTTTCCTTGTATGTTATTTGTCATTTTTCCTTTGTTGTTTTTAATAGCTTTTCTCTGTCTTTAATGTTTGTCAATTTGACTACTATATGTCTTGGCATTTTTCTCCTTGGGTTTATCCTGCCTGGGACTCTCTGTTTCCTGGACTTGGGTTGCTGTTTCCTTTCCCATGTTAGGGAATTTTTCAACTATAATCTCCTCCAATATTTTCTCGGGTCCTTTCTCTCTCTCGTCTCCTTCTGGGACCCCTATAATGTGAATGTTGGTGCATTTAACGTTGTCCCAGAGGTCTCTTAGGCTGTCTTCAGTTCTTTTCATTGTTTTTTCTTTATTCCTTTCCGCATAAGTGGTTTTCACCGTTCTGTCTTCCAGGTCCCTTATTCATCCTTCTGCCTCAGTTAATCTGCTATTGGTTCCTTCTAGTGTATTTTTCATTTCAGTTATTGTGTTGCTGATCTCTTCTTGTTTGTTCTTTAATTCTTCAAGGTCTGTGGTAAACTTTTCTTGCAACTTTTCAATCTTTGCATCCAGTCTTTTTTCAAAGTCCTGGATCATCTTTGCCATCATTATTCTGAATTCTTTTTCTGTAAGGGTGCCTATCTCCTCTTCATTTAGTTCTTTTTCTGGGGTTTTATCTTGTCCCTTCATATGGTACAAAGTCCTCTGCCTTTTCATTTTCTCTATCTTTCTGTGCCTGTGGTTTTCTGTTCCACAGAACAAAATACTGCTGATACTGCTTGATTTTGCTCTCTGCCCTCTTGTGGAGGAAGCTATCTAGAAGGCTCTTGCATGCTTCCTGGTGGGAGGGACTGATGATGGGTTGGGCTGGCTGGCCAGAGCTCAGTAAAACTTTAATCAGATTTGGTGCGCAGAGCTCAGTAATACTTTAATCTGCTTCTCTGCCAATCGGTGTGACTGTGTTCCCACCTTGTTGGTTGTTTGGCCTGAGGAAACCCAGCACTGGAGCTTACAGGCTCTTTGGTAGGGCTAATGGCAGACTCTGGGGGGATTCACACCAATGAGCACTTACCAGAACCCCTGCTGCCCGTGTCCCCATCTCCTCCATGAGCCACAGCTGCCCCCTACCTTTGCAGGCAACCCTCCAACATCAGCAGGTAGGCCTGGTTCAGTCTCCTATGGGGTCACTGCTCCTTGCCCCTGGGTCCGAGTGAGCACACTATTTTTTGTGTGCCCTCCAAGAGTGCAGTGTCTGTTTCCCCCAGTCCTGTGGAGGTCCTGCAATCAAATCCTGCTGGCTTTCAAAGTCTCATTCTCTGGGGATTCCTTCTCCCATTGCTGGACCCCCAGGTTGGGAAGCCTGACATGGGGCTCAGAACCCTCACTCCAGTGGGTGGACTTCTGTCATATAACTGTTCTCCAATTTGTGAATCATGCACCCAGCATTTATGGGATTTCATTTTAACAGGATTGCACCCCTCCTACCATGTCATTGTGGCTTCTCCTTTGTCTCTGGATGTGGCATGTCATTTTTGGTGAGTTCCAGTGTCTTTCTGTTGATAATTGTACAGGGTTAGTTATGATTCTGGTGCTCTTGCAAGAAGGAGTAAATGCACGTCATCCTACTCCGCCATCCTTCCTGCTTCTGTTTTAATCTATGTGTGCTTTATGCCTTGAAATGTCCTGGCTGTTGTGGATAGTAAGAAGAATAAAACACTCTTCTTGTCCTCTAAAAAGTTAAATACTACCCAAACACAATACACTCAAAAACTCCAAAACTAAGGTGTTACTAGGATGTATTAGGATATGTCAAAAGTATACTGGGGTTAGGAAAGAAAAGTCAACTCTATTTTTTGTCGATAGCTTCTGTTTAGTTGGAGAGGAAAAGCTTTAAGACATTCAGCATGACAGATGGATGTTCTTTATAAGTATGAAGCAATACAGCACAGACAGAATGTTGGAGGCCTTAAAACCCATTGATTAAAGGGGGTCTGCCTGCCAATGCAGGGAACGCGGGTTTCATCCCTGGTCCAAGAAGATCCCACATGCCTTGGAGCAAGTAAGCCCATGTGCCACAACTGCTGAGCCTGTGCCCTAGAGCCCGAATCCATGACTACTGAGCCCACACGCTCTAGGGTCTGCATGCTGCGACTACTGAAGCCCATGGGCCCAGAGTCTGTGCTCTGCAACAAGAGAAGCCACTGCACTAAGAAGCCCACGCACCACAATGAAAAGTAGTCCCCACTCGCCACAACTACAGAAAGCCCACATGCAGCAATGAAGACCCAATGCATCCCAAAAAACCACAAAACAAAACAAAACAAGACAAAAGAAAACAACCTCATGGGTTCACTTCGGCTTCTGCTCCAGGATATTGAAAGGAAGAAAAAGAATCACACTCATTCCTACAATGAAATGGGCCTAGTAACTTCAAATACACAACTTTAAGAAATTTATCAGAGAGCAAAGGTTCTCAAAGCACTCAAGTGTCTCAAATCTCTCAACACACAGTACCTGCAGGGAGAAGGGAAATATATGTTCTTGCCTATCTGAGTTGGACCACAGGAAAGAATTCCACCAGAATAGGTGGCATATTCATTGATGAAGACTGAGTGTGGACTGGTACAACAGTGTGAAACCCCTGTGGGCCACACTCTGAGGGGGCTTGCACCTTCTTACAGGCCTTTTCTCCACAAGTCCCACTGTGCACCTACTGTGTTCCTGGGTGAAGGGAAGGATTAGGCATTGAGCCTACAGCTGCAGCTGGGAGGGGCAAGAAAACCAAGGAGACCACATCCTGAGACCCATGGACTCAGAGTATCCCCAAGACCTGGGTTGTACTGGAACAAGATACACTCCACCCACCACGTCCCACCACCAAGCTAACACACTGGAATTACATGTACGTAGAGAATATTTCTGACAGATGGACTGGAGATAGATAAAGAGCATGCAAAGAGGCTCTCTCTGAGTCACAGAGAGAAAACCTAAAAACTCAAAAAGGAACAGATGTAACTTTCTGTAAAATAACCATTTACCTATAACACAAATTATCTCTACAGAAATGTGAAGTGCAAGAGGGTAACAGCACAAACAGCAAATCTCAGACCCTGCCAACACCTGGCTAGTTGAAAGCAAAGCCCTGGGCTGAACGCCTAGCAAGGAAGCCATGCCCATTTCCAGGAGGAAAATCTCTTTACCTCTGTCTAGAGTTCAACACAAGACATGTGGGGTTCAACCAAAAATTATGAGGCACGTGAAAAGGAAAGAAACTAATGAGACACTACCAAGATGCCAAGGAATCTTCAGCACCAGATTCAGATATGACATGGAATTTGAAACCATCTGACAGAATTTTGAGTAATTATAACTAACACATTAAAGACTCTAACAGATATGGTGGACAACATGCAAAATCAGATGGGCAATTTCAGCAGAGAGAACCAAATGGAAATGCTAGAAATGAAAACACAGTAACAGAAAAACACAGACATGAAGAATGTCTTCAACAGGCTCAGCAGCAGTTAACAGTCAAGGAAAGAAGAAATGAACTTGAGGACAGGTCAACAGAAATGACCCAAACTGAAACTCGAAGAGAAGAAAAAGTGAAGAGAGAGAGAATACAGAACACTGAAAAGCTGTGAAATAATCAAATTTTCTGCCATATGCATACTTGGGACCCAGAAAAATAAGAAAGAATGAGAAAGAAGAAATATTTTAAGGAAGAGTGGCTTAAAATTTTTCCCAATTAATGACAGAAAACAAACCACAGATCCAAGAAACTCAAGAATACCAAGCAGGAATGTCCCTGGTGGCACAGTGGTTAAGAATCTGCCCACCAATGCAGGTGACACGGGTTCAATCCCACATGCCTCAGAGCAGCTAAGCCCGTGTGCCACAACTATTGAGCCTGTGCTCTAGAGCCTGTACTCTAGAACCCTTGAGCCACAACTACTGAAGCTCACTCCCCTAGAGCCTGTGCTCTGCCACAAGAGAAACCACGGCAATGAGGAGCCCGAGCACGGCAATGAAGAGTAGCCCCCACTCATCACAACTAGAGAAAGCCCATGTGCAGCAACGAAGACTCAATGCAGCCATTAAATCAATAAATAATTAGACTTATATATAAAAAAAGAATACCAAGCAGCATAAATTCCCCCTAAAAGCACAGTTAGGCACAGCATCTTAAAACCACTTAAAAAAAGAGAGAGAAAGTCTTGAAAATAGCCAATGAACAAACAAATATTACAAAAGAGGAATAAACATAACAATTAAAGCAGACTTTTCACCAGAAGCCATGCAAACTAGCATACAATGGCGTGACATCCCTAAACTGCTGAAAGAAAATAACTGTTGACCAAGTATGCTATATTTACCAAAAATATCTTCAAAAGTATTTGAAAAAATACTTTCTGAGAAAAACAAGCTTTAAGGAATTTGTCACCAGCAGAACTTCTCTACAAGAACACAAGAACTGTTAAAGGAATATGAAATCAGAGTGAAACTTTGATCTACACACAAAAAATAGTGATAGATAAAAAAGTTTTACAGTTTGAAAGTTTGTTTCATGTTTTCTTTTTTTTAATATTTATTTATTTGGCTGCAATGGGGTTTTTTTGTGTTGTGTGGGCTCTTTATTTGCAGCATATGGGGTCTGAGTTTCGGCATGCAGGATCTGGTTCCCTGACCAGGGATTGAACCTGGGTCCCTGGGTTGGGAGCACAGTCTTAACCACTGGACCTCCTGTGAAGTCATTGTCCCATGTTTTCTTCTATGATTTTCATAATTTTAGTCCTTACCTTTATGTCTCTCACTTGTGAGTTAACTTTTTTTTTCTATTCACAAAGAAAAAGCTCCAGTCCATCTTTTAATTTTTTTTGAAAAATTCCTGACATTACAGAACTAAACTGAAATGTATTAATATTCCACTCTTACATTTCCATGACAAACAAAAAAATTCATGAGCAAAAAAAAAAAAAAAAAAAAAAAAACCCACGACAGGGAGAAGCTTATAAAACTAAATATGGATCTCAGCATTAACAGCTGAACAGAGAAAGGAATTAAAACGCTTTAATTAAAAAATCACGAGTGGATGATAAAGTGTGTAGAAACTGAAAATTTACAAACTATTTAAAACCTGGAATTGCTGACTGTTCAGAAACTACACAGATGGATCATGGGTGGTGGTGAACAGCAGAAAGGTATTATGGATGAATCTGCATTGTTCTAGCTGCTCCCCATGCCACCCGTCTCCGAGGAAAGCCTGACATTGATTAGATACTGAGCCAGGCTAATGCTGGCAGCAGATCCAGTGATGGTAACTTGCCTATCAGTAGATCCTTCCACTGGGTTCGCAATTTTGATCTGCGCCCCAGACATCTGACGGATCTCATTGATTTTGGCGCCTTGACACCCGATTATGCAGCCAATCAAATTGTTTGGAATGGTGAGTTCATGAGAAGTAGTCTGAGCAGATGCATCCAAACCCCAATAGCCTTTCACCTCTGGAGAGCTGGATTCAATGCCACTGAATCCGGTGTTGCCATGCGTCATGGGAAAATGAGACTGTTGCATTGCCAACTGGTGCAGCTTGGTCAAATCTGGCTGTGGAATGGCATACTGTCCTTGAATGGTATAGGCCTGACCACCTGCAAAGATGACCGGAGAACTTGACGGCTTGGGCCGGTACGGGATGGTCACACCCTTAGGGAGGGACTCCAACATGACCACGCAGATCTGTTTCACACACTCAATGATGGATTGCGGAATGCCAGCAATAGTGATGGCCCGCTCAATTGAATTGGGGAGCATATCCCCTGCCACCTGGACCTGAGCCCCTGTACTCTCTCTTATTTCCTTGATCTTGCAACCACCTTTCCCAATGAGAGAGCCACACTGACTAGCAGGGACCACCAGCCTCAGGGTGACTGGGGGTCTACTGGCAGCTGTACTATTGGTCATAGAGCTGCTGATGTCCTCTTCCAGTTTGTCAATGATCATAGCAAAGGCTTTGACGATGGCGTTAGTGGGTCCAGCCAAAGTGATAATCCTCTCGGGACAATTCCCTTCTGAGATGTTGATACGTGCACTACTCTCCTCGCGCGTCTTCTTAACTGATTCTCCTTTCTTTCCGATGATACTGCCAACTTCCTTTCCATGCATAAGTAGCCGGATGGTGAGAGTGACATTTAATCCACCTTCAATCACACTGGTGTCCATGTCGAGCAGTGTTCTGAGGGGCTGGACTTTGAGTGGTCAAGTCTTTGGTCACTGGTGGGGGTGAAAGCCAAAAACTGCAGGCGCGGGGCGACTGAGGGGAAAAGGGGAGCAGGCGGGAAGGGGAAGGGCGGGAGGCGGGGGGCGGAACAATAGGGGCGGGCGGGAAGGCGAGGGGGGCCCCCGCGGGCGGGCGGAGGAGGAAGGGGGGCGTGGAGGAGGAGGAGGAGGAAGGGGGAAAGAGACCCCAGGGCGAGTGGAGGGCGGCGGAGGGCGGCAGAGGGTGGGGGGGCGGGAGGGAGAGGGCGCAGGCTGCGGGTGCTCCGGCTGCTGCCTCTGCTGGTCTGGGCGTGAGTTAACTTTTATAAATGCTGTTGTATAGGGTTCAGCCTTGTTCCTCTGCACATTCACAACACGTTCTCCCAGCAGCTTTGGGGAAAAGATTGTGTTTTCCCCTTCAATAATCATGCCACTCTCATCAAAAATTATTTGACCATATATGTGAGGGTTTCTTTCTGGGCTCTGAATTTAATTCCATTGATGTAGAATTCTATCTTTATGCCAGTACCAAACTGTTTTGATTCTTGTAAGTTCACAGTAAGTTTTGAAATCAGGGAGTGTGTGTCCTCCCACATTGTTTTTCTTGCTCAAAATTGTTTGGCTCTTTGGGGGTCTATTCAGTGTAAAGTGAATTATAGGATGAGGTTTTCCATTTAGGATGGGGTTTTGATAGGGATTGAATTGGAATTGTAAATTTCATTGGGTGGTATTGAGATTTCAGCAGTGATAAGTCTTCCAGTCCATGAAAATGGGATTTGTATCATTTAATCTCTTT
Organism: Hippopotamus amphibius kiboko; assembly: GCF_030028045.1. NCBI lineage: Eukaryota > Metazoa > Chordata > Mammalia > Artiodactyla > Hippopotamidae > Hippopotamus > Hippopotamus amphibius. The sequence goes on along the minus strand of NC_080190.1, from coordinate 87,732,449 downwards.
CACAAAGTTTGGCAATTTTCCTTGACTAAGTCTTTACATCCTTGGTTAAGCCATTACTAAGTAGTTTACTCTTTCTGATGCAATTGTAAATAAAATTGTTTTCTTAATTTCCTTTTCAGATGGATCATATTGGTGTATAGAAATGCAAATGATTTTTAATGTTGACTTTATATCCTGATACTGTGCTTAATTTATTCATTAGTTTGGACATTATTTTTGTGACATCCTTAGGATTTGTACATGAGATCATGTCATGTGAGAAGAGAGATAATTCTACTTCCTCCTTTTAAATCACTGCATGTTAGGGATTTATTCATTATTTTATTTATTGATCTATCTTTTCTAACTGCTATTGATAAAAATACCAGTACGATGTTGCATAGAAGTTGTGAAACCCAGCATTCTTACATGCTTCCTGATCTCAAAGAAAAAGTTTTCAGTCTTTCACCATTGAGTGTGATGTTGGCTGTGATTTTACATATATGGCTTAAATTCTGTCATGGTAATTTCCTTCTAACCTAGTTTGTCGAGTAGTTTTATCATGCAAGGGTGTTTAATTTTTTGAATTGCTTTTTTACCATGAAATGATCATGTTTTTTCCCCTTCATTCCTTTACACCAATGCATTTTCCTAGGTTGAAAGATTCTTGCACTCCAGGAATAAATCCCACTTGTTCACGGTATATAATTCTTACTATGCACATAGACATCAATAATGATTGTATAAATAGATGTATATGCACCCCCAGCCTCAGCGGAGGCTTCCTGAACCCTGGTAGGGTGGCAGGTGATGGCCAGGACACGGCACTGAACCACAGAGGGTTATGTCTCCAAATAGTCATGAGTATTGTTATTCTAATGCATGACTGTTCTTTCACACAGTCGATGACTGTCTGACTTAGACCTGCTTTCACCCATCTCCTGCCTCTGTGCCTCTCACACTCCACTCCTTCCTTCTGGGATTCACTCACTTCTTCCTTTAATACATCCATCCTCACACTCAGTGAGAGTCTGACAGAAGCAAGCTATCTTAGTCTTTTTTATCTGAAAAGGTTCTTATTTTGCTTTTATTCTTGGAGATAGTCTAGAATGAAAAACACATTAACCATTTCTGTGATGTTTCCCTTGGCATCTGATGGTGTCTTTCCCTTGTGTTCCGTCCTGAATTATGACTGGTGACTGGTCTGCTATGTGTTCTCACTGTGGTCTGCCTTCCCTGGCTTGTGATGAGGTCTTCAATGTCTTTAGTATTCTACAATCCATTACTGTAGGATGAGGTTCGAGTTTGCTTTTATTTTTCCTGCTCAGGAGTGGAATCTGAAGATCCATGTTTTACAATAATTCTAAAAGTCTTTATATCCTGTCTCTTCAACACTCCTCCCATTTCTCATCCTAAAATCCCAATGAGTATTAGATTCCCTTTATTTACACTTCATCTGTCTCATTGTACTTGCCCTGTCTTTATTTTCCATTAATTTATCTCTCTGCAACATTCGACTTCACTAATTCTCTCTTCAACCCTGGTTAACTTGCTGTCTAATCTACCCAATAAAGTTCTAATTTCCATGGCAGTGTTTGTTTTTTTAGTTTTAGAATTTTTTTTTATCTTGTTTTGTTTTTCTAATTTTTCTGGTATTTTTTTCATAATATATTATTCGCTTATGGTTCCAATACAATCTTTTAGGTCTTTAACCAATTTACAGTAATTTCTTTTATAGTTTTATCAAATTACCAATTTCATGAAGGTGTTGGGGTTCTAATCCTCCCATTTGTAGTCTCTGCTGACTGTTGTTCATGGTGAGATCAGGGCATGTTTTGATGATAGTGGATTCTTTCTGGCTTTGGGGTTTTGACGTATGCATTTTTTTTGTCATGTTAAGGACGTTTCTAACTATTGCCATTTTTGTTAAGTGTAATTTGGGTTTTTAACTAGAAAATGATATTGAATTTTCTCAAGTGCATTTTCAGGCCCTATGGAGATGGACATATAGAATTCTTAAATATCGATTCTTTCATATTCTTCCTGACACGAAGACCTCACTTACACTAGTTACAACAAAATGTCCGGTACTCCCCACGTCAACCCTCTTCTTCTGTTTACTTGTATCCAGAGCACTTATAAACAGATGTTGGCTGCCTGAATCACAAGCTGTCATATTTCATTTGGGCTGCTAAAACAAATACTGCAGATTGAGTGGCATATAAACAACAGAAGTTTATTTCTCAGAGCTTTAGATGCTGGGAAGTCCAAGATCAAGGCACCTGTAGATTCTGTGTCTGGTGAGGGCCCACTTTCTGGCGCACAGGTGGTGCTTTTCTCGCTGAGTCCTCATATGTCAGAAGTGGAAAGGGGACTCTCTCTGGACTCTTTTACAAGGTCATTCATCCCATTTACTAGGGCTCTGCCTTCTGACCTCATCACCTCCCACAGGCCCCACCTCCTAATATCATCACCTTTGAGGTTAAGGTTTCAGCATATGAATGTGGGGGACATACACATTGAGTCCACAGCACAGCCCAAATGATTTTCCCCTGGGAGGCGTCTCTTTCTTCCTTACCCAGAGCCCAGATGACAGAGCTTCCTCAGTGAGTAGAATGCTTTCTAGTCACCTTTCTGTTAGCGAAGCAATCCATCAACAGACCTGGCTTTGCGTGTCTGTGTGTCTGCATCCCTGATCCCTGTCTCCTCTCCTATCACAAGTCAGTGAGACTCAGTCCCTCACCTGGCTCCGTGGACCAATAGCAGGACCCCATCCTGTGAGCTGAAACGTGGGATCCCAAACTTTCACTTGGTTTTGCCTTCTCTCTTCACTCCCAGGGCCTCTCCCTTTCTCTCTTCAGAGCTGGGCCAGACCATCCCGTGTCTGGGTGTTGGTAGCACAAGGGTGTTTGGACTGTCTGCTCTACATCTTGCCTTGGCCAGGAGCTGTCATGTCTCTAGCAGCTGCAATCTGCCTTGTTAACAATGAGAACATGTCTAGGTCTTGAGCAGAAAATAGACTTCCGTGGTGATTTTTGGTAATGTTTTAAAAAACAGTTTTTTCAGTATGTAAAAAAGTAATTCTGGTTCTCCTTTTGTTTTTTTTTTTAAAGTACCGTTTTAAAAATAAAATGTATTTAGGAATTCTGGGAAGTCGGCAGTGGTTGTGGAAGCATACCTTTTGTCTTCCAGAATCTGCATATAAACACGGAGCAATGAGATATTAAAACTGAAACCTGTGGGCCGTATTTACAACAAAACTAGATGACAAGGTATCCCCATTACTGCTGAGTGGTACAACTGGGTGGACAACAGTCATTGACCTGCCCAACATCACCCTAAGTGTGGGGAAAGCAGAATGAAGCCACAGTATAACTGAACACCTGAGGGTCCTGCGCATGCTCAGTACAGAGGCAGAGGGAGCACGCAGCTGCCCCTTTCCCAGCAGAGCCCTTCACATGTGCGGTGCAGGGACCAAAGGAGGAACCACAGCAGAGCTTTGAGCCAGTGCCATGCAAGAGCCTGGCCAGGAACCTGCAGCTGAGACTGGGAGAAACTTGGTTCACTCCACCGGTAAGTGAGGCAGATGTCTAAGGTAAGGCATGAAAGTTTTTTGAATTCTCACCCTGAGCCACCAGGGCTCCTTTGGGCCTGGATTATGCATGGACTGCAACTGTTGGGAGTACTATCAAGTTAAGTAGGATGGGAACAGTGAAGACAAAGGACAGAGAAGCTTCATTCCAGGGCTTGGACCAGGTGAGGTGAGAAAGGCACTGGCCTCAGGCACAAAATTTCAGTGGCACCAACAACTCAGTAATCAAGGTAAAGGAGATTTTAATGCAATAATTTTTCAAAAACTAAATTCAATGCCAAAAAGTCCTTGATGAACAAAATATCAAACTGTGAAATAAAGTTAGAATCATTAGAAGTCCCATATTGAGTCATATTGGAGCTGGAGGCAAAAAGCAAAATCAACAATACTGACCCTGTCTTCATTACAGTGTTTCAGTAGAGAATTCCAGGAGCCCTGCCTGAGGAATGTATGGAAGGTCCAGCTTCAGAAACCACAAGAACTAAAGAGACAGTGAAGTAAGGTCTAGAATTAAGATTAAATGTGAATTAAAAAGAAAAGTTTATACTATGTAATTGATACAGATTTGCATAGTTGGACTCTTTAATAAATAGAATTGATAAGAGGCCAGATGAAGAATTTGGACGAGCCTTTATTGGGACTTGTGCTGCAGTTCAAGGGAGTAAAAACTAGTAACATGTGCCCTTGTTTGCTCTTCGGGGGGAGGGGGCAGGTTACTTCCTTAAATGGAGTGAGGGTGGGGGTGGATTGGTGGCTTGAGCTGAGGTGTGGCTTAGGTTGCCTGCCCACCCCCTTGTTGATGCTGTGTGCAGGGATCATGTGCTTTCGTTCCTGGCACCTCAGATGCAGCAGTTGGTTTTTGGCCCTTAGCATCTTTTTGTTCATAATTGCCCCCACCTGGCATGCATGCAGCTATTTTTAGTTCCTTGTAGTGGCCTACTATTCTGTTGCTGGAGGAGATGTTTGCTAAGGTACAAGTACAGGCGTACAGGTAGAGGATCCCAGGTCCCAGACTATCTCATAATGACAATGTTCTGAGAATGTAGATATGGTACAAACAAAAAATGGAGAAGGGAAGGAGAGAATTGAAATTTCATGCAGAAAAAAAAGTTTTAACTCTTTGCAGAAGTCAGAACTTGTTCTGATATTGTATTTTTCCTAGGATATCATCGTTTTTTGGTTTTTTTTTTGAAGTATAATTGACATATAACACTATGTTAGTTTTAGCTGTACAACATAAGGATTCATTATTTGTACACATTGTGAAATAATCACCACAATAAGCCTAAATGAAATCTGTTAAGATACATAGGTACAAAAATTTTTTTCTTTTATGAGAATTTTTAAGGTCGACTTTGTTAGGAACTTTCACGTATGCAATATATTATTAACTATGGTCACAACTGTTGTTTCTTACATCTCCGTGACTTATTTATATTATCACTGGAAGTTCATACCTCTTCACCTTCACATATTTCACCCTACCCACCTCCTGCCTCTGCAACACCAATCTGTTCTCTGTATTTATAAGCTAACATTTTTGTTTTAAAGATTCCATGTATAAATGTGATCATGCAGTATTTCTTTTTCTCTGAGTTATTTCACTTAGTGCCCTCAAGGTTCTTCCATGTTGTCACATGGCAAGATTTCATTCTTTTATTTGGCTGAATAATATTTCATTGTATATCTGTACAACAATTTCTTTATCCATTCATCCATCGTTGGACACTTTTATTGTTTCATATCTTGCCTATTGTAAAAAACACTGCAGTGAGCATAGGGAGGCACATATCTTTTCAAATTACTGTTTTCCTTGTACCAGAAGAGGGATTGCTGTGTCATATGATAGTTCCAGTTTTAATTTTTTGAGGAAACTCTATACTTTTTTTCATAGTGACTGCACCAGTTTACATTCCTACCAACAGTGAACAAATGTTGCCTTGTCTCAAAATCCTCTGCAACACCTGAAATTTCTTGTCTTTTTGATAATAGTCATTCTAATAGGTGTAAGGTGACATCTCACAGTTTTGATTAGCATTTCCCTGATAATTAGTGATGTTCAGAATTTTTTCTACGTATTGGCCACCTGTATATCTTTTTTGGAAAAATGTTTATTCAATTTTTCAGCTCATTTTTTAAATCAGAGTGCTTGTTTGTTTGCTCTTGGGTGGTATGAGTTCTTTATATATTTTGAATATTAACCACTTATCAGATACGTGAATTGCATGAATTTTCTCCCAGTCAGAATGGGCCTTTTCATTTTGTGGATGGTTTTCTTTGTCATGCAGAAGCTTTTTAGTTTGATGTAGTCCTACTTGTTTATTTTTGCTTTTGCAGATCCAAAAAAAAGTCACCAAGACTGAGTTTGAGGAGCTTACTGCTTATTTTTGGGGGGGGAGCTTTGTGGTTTCAGATCTTACATTCAAGGCTTCACTCATTCTGAGTTAATTTTTGTGTATGGTGAAAGATAGTGGTCCAGTTTCATTCCATTACATGTGGCTGTCCAGTTTTCCCATCACCATTTGCTGAAGAGGTGGTCCCTTCCCCATTGTATATTCTTAGTTGTTTGAAATAAATTAGCTTAACATATATGCATGGGTTGATTTCTGGGTTTTCTATTCTGTTCCATTCATCTATGTGTTTGTTTTTATGCCAGTACCATACAGTTTTGATCACTATAGCTTTGTAACATAGTTTGAAATTAGGGAGTGTGATGCCTCCAACTTTGTTCTTCTTTCTCAAGATTTCTTTGGCTATTGGGTGTCTTTTATGGTTCCATATAAATTTTAGGATTGTTGTATTTCTGTGAAAAATGCCATTGGAATTTTGATGATTGCATTAAATCTGTAGATTGCTTTGGGTAGCATGGACATTTAACAATATTGATTCTTTCAATCCATGATAATGGAATATCTTGCCATTTAGTTCTGTCTTTTTCAAATTCTTTCATTAATGTCTTATATGGTAATATGGATACTGTTACTCTGAACTTGTGTGTGTGTCATTTGAGATGAAACAATTGACTAATTGGATATTCTAATTCAATTATTTCCCATGTCCTTGAGAACCAGATTTCCCAGTGTGGAAGAAAGTAGATACAGATGTCGCAGAAGAGGTTAAGTAAAACCTCACAGTTCTCAATTTGAATTGGATGTATCTGCATAAACTAGGAGTGCATTTTTTCATATATGTAATTATGTGTCTAGGACTTTATCCATTTCTTCTAGGTTATCCAACACATTGATATATAATTGTTCATAGCAGTCTCTGATGATTCTATGTATTTCTGTAGTGTTAGTTATCTCACTTTTGGTTTCATTTATATGAGTCCTCTCTTTTTTTTTTTCTGAGTGAGTCTAGCTAAAGATTTATCAATTTTGTATTTTCAAAACAAACCTAGATTTTTGAAATCTAAGATTTGTTTATTTTCTTCTATTGATTTTCATGGCCTCTCATTTGTTTCAACTTTGATTTTTATTATTCCTTTCCTTCTGCTAACTTTTGCCTTAGTTTCTTCCTCTTTTTCTAGTTCCTTGAGATGTAAAGTTAGGTGGTTTGCTTGAACTCTTTCTAAATTGTTAATATATGCATTTATTGCTATAAAATTCCCTCTTGGAACTGGTTTTGCAGCATTCCAGAGGTTTTGGTTTGTTGTGTTTCCACTTCATTTGTTTCAATATAATTTTTTATTTCCCTTTGCTTTTTTTTTTAATCCATTGGTTGTTCAGAGTGTGTTGTTTAATTTCAACTTATTTTTAGATTTTGCAGCTTTCTTCTTGATTTCTAGTTTCATACCATTGTGGTAAAAGAAAAATACTTGATGTGATTTCAGTATTATTAAATGTGTTAAGACTTGTTATGTGTTCTTTCATATGATTTCTCCTGGAGAACATCTGTGTGCACTTGAGAAGAATATGTATTCTGTTACTGTTGAATGGAACTGTTCTATAAATATTTGTTAAGTCCATTTGGTCTAATGTATGGTTCAAGTCCAACTTTTCTTCTTTATTATCTGTCTGGATGATCTAGCCTTGTTGAAAAGACGGTATTGAAGTCCCCTACTATTATTGTATTGTCATGTATTTCTCCCTTCAGATCTGTTAGTATTTGCTTAATATATTTAGGTGTTGTTGGGTGCATATATATTTGCAATTGTATTTTCTTGATGAATTGACCCCTTTGTCATTATATAATGACCTTTTTTGTCTTGTTACCATTTTTGGCTCACAGTCTATTCTATTTGATAAAGTATAGCTATCCCTGCTTTCTTTTGGTGTCATCCTGCATGGAATTTATCTTTCCATTCCTTCCCTTTGAGACTATATGTCCTTAAAGCTGATGTGATTCTTTTGTAGGATGTGTATAATTGGGTCTTGTTTTTCTTATCAATCCAGCCACTCTGCCTTTTGATTGATGAAATCAATTTGTCATTTAGAGCTTTTTTTTTTTTTTTTTTTTGGCACACAGGCTTAGTTGCTCTGCAGCATGTGGGATCTTCCTGGAGCTGGGATCAAACCCGTGACCTCTGCATTGGCAGGCAGATTCTTAACCACTGCACCACCTAGGAAGCCCTAGAGCTATTATTGGTATGTAAAGAATTACTAATATGCTTGTTTTGTGTTTCCACATATTATCTTCACCTCTGTTCTTGCCTACTTTTGTAAATTTGTGATTTTCTGTGGTGGTGTCCTCTGTTTCCCATTTCTTCTGTTGTGAATTTATTCTAGGTTTTTAAATTGTGGTTTACGTGGGGCTTGCATGAAACAGCTCATAGATAATAAAGTCCATTTAAAGTTGATAGTAACTTAACTTTGATTGCCTACAAAAGCTTCACACTTTTACTCTCCCTTTTATATTTTTGATACCACTTTTTACCTCTTTATATTGTATATTCATTAGCACATAAGAGCTATAATTATTTTTAACACTCTTTTCCTTTAACCTTTATACTTTAGGTAGGTGGTTAATACACCATTCTATTATAAATTAGAGTTTTAAGTCAGTTGTATATTTATTTTACCAATGTGTTGTATACTTTATGTTTTCATGTTGCTGGTTAGTGTCTTTTCATTTCATCTTGAAGAACTTCTTTCAGCATTTCTTCCAGGCATATCTAGTGGTGATGAAACCCCTCAACTTTTGTTTATCTAGGAAAGTATTTCTCCTTCATATCTGACGGATAACTCTGCTGGTTAGAGTATTCTTAGCTGACGTATGTTTTCTTTCAGTCCTCTGAATATGACATTCCATTCTCTCCTGGTCTATAGAATTTCTACTGAGAAACTTGCTGGTAGCCTAATGGGGGTTCCTGCATAGGGCTGAATCTTTATCTTTTTCCTCTGGCTGCTATTTGCATTCTCTCTCTATCTTTGAATTTGACAGTTTCATTATAATGTGTCTTGAAGATGGTGTTTCTGAATTGAGAGAATAATGTGATCTATTAGCTCATGTTCTTGGATGTCCGTATCTCTCTCCAGGTTTGGGAAGTTCTCAGCTATTATTTCTTCAAACTTTCATTCCCCTTTTCCCTCTCTTTTCCTTCTGGAATCCAAGTTATTCCAATATTTGTACATTTGGTAGAGTCCCATTGATAATATAGGCTTTTTTCATTCTTTTCATTCTTTTTTCTTTGTTCTCTTCTGATTGGGTTATTTCAAAGTTCCTATTCTGTAGCTCACTTAGGCTGTCTTACATGTGATCTACTCTGATGTAGATACTCTCTATTGCATATTCATTTTATTCATTAACTTCTTCAGCTCCAGAATTTCTGTTTTGTTTTCTTAAAAGATTTCTATCTCTGTGGTAAATATTTCATGTGGTTATGATTTTTTTTTTCTGATATCATTGGATTGGCTTTCTGAGCTTTCTTGTAGCTTTTTGAGCTTCTTCAAAACAGCTCTTTTGAGTTCTTTGTCAACTCAATCACAAAATTCTGTGCTTTTGAGCCTGGTGTTTGGAGAATTATTGCTATCTTTTGGTGATGACATGTTTCCTTGATTTTTCATGTTCCTTGCAGTTTTGCATTGCTGCTTTCACATTTGAAGTAGCAGACACCCAAATTCTTAACTATTTGCCTTCAGATGAATTATACTGTACATTGTGCTCATTTACCAGGGTTTCTTTCCCCCTCCCCACGACCTTTGTATGGTTACATCTTCTCCACTCTTCTTACCCTCTTGTGGAAGGATTCTAAAGTTTTTATGTCTCCTCTGAATTTTACCACTCACCAAGCTGGCTACTACAGACCTCTTTTTTCTAGAAGATGGCACTATATGTCAAGTTTGTGTTTTTTTCCTTGCTTGAAGATCCTGGTCTGTTTTCCTGATAGCACTCTGTTTACTGGACTTGCTTTTGCCATTGTTCTTGGAGGACACACAAGGAGCTGGCTGCAGAGTGGCGGGGGAGGTATGTTTTAGCACTTGGGGCACTAGTGGTGCCTGTGGGCCCAGTAGGAAGATCTTCATTGAGGTACAACCATAAGCTCCTGGGTGGACTTCCTGCTGAAATCTTGAGCACAGTCACAGAAACCACATCCATTAATGCCCTTTGATATTCCTATTTGCCTCTTTCCTGATGTAACCCCTTCCCCCAGTCATGGAGTTCTTACTAGGATTTTATTTTAGATTTCTATGAATTTGTACATCAGCATGGAGAGGATTGATATTTTTATAATATTGAGACTTCCTGTCCAGGAATTTGTTATATCCCTCCATCTATTTGGGTCTTCTTCTTTTCCTTCATTATATTTTGTAGTTTTTGTAAAGATTTTCATATTTTTCATGCTATTATTAAGTTAAATAATTTAATTTTCTGAAATTTGTTATATTGAACTTGTATTGAATTTCTAAAACTTTTATTTTTGATACTTTTATTTGAATTTTGTGTGTACATGATTGTTTTACTATATTAGTCTAAGAACTTTAGAAAAATGCTGAATAAAGTTGGAGATAGTAAAGAGGAAAATTAGAAACTTGCACTCAGCTAAAAATAACTCCATGCTTGTTCTGCTTTTGTAAAATACGCTTGCTGTGCCGAGAAAAACAGGATGACCTAGCAATCCAATGTAACCATAAGATGTTTTGCTAAAAATTGAATGTTCTGCACCTGCTCTTGTAAGTTTCTGTTTGGGAAACTTCTGTGCTCTGTAAACCAAGTAACCAATCTACCCATGCTAACTGTGAACACGTGCCCTGACCCCTACAAAAGTAAAGCTCACCCTGAGCTCGGGGCCCAGAACTTTGGAGCGTTAGCTAGTCTGGGGCTGCCAGTTTAATAAACCTGAATTTTCCAACCCTCTGAGTGTGGTGCTTGGTTTCTTGACTGACTGATTTCTTCAACAATAGCAGACATCCTTATTTTTGTTCTACTTTAAAGTTGAACACTTTCCACATTAAGTGTAATATTTGCTGTAGGTATTTGTAAATATACTTTTTAGAAAAGGCAAACGTATAGGCATAAAGAATACATAGTGGCTGCCAGAGGTTAAGAGTGGTGAAAGATTTTTATTTCAAGAGGGTAGTATGAAGCAATTTGAGGGGCAGCGATGAAACAGTTCTGTATATAGACTGCAGTGGTGGTTTGGTTACACAGATCTATGAATGTGTTAAAACTCATAAAACTGTACCAAATAAAATGAACTTCTGTGTGTGTGTGTGTATATATAAATTTTAAATTAAAAAATTTCAGTCTCAGTAAACAATATCTTACATGTTTTTACATAAACATTTGCATTTCTTTCAATTCTCATAATCAACTTTTTCAAACACATATTATTCATTTGAATTTTCTTTTTTAATTATATTGCTGCTCAGTTCTGTAGCCTATTTTGTTTTTTCCTTCTATCGATTTAAAGATCTTATTAGTACATCTTTTCTTTCAAATAGTAAAGATATAATTTCCTAGTTTCTTTGCTTCCTTGTTAACATCTTTTAAAAACTAGAACTGAGTTGTTTGCTATTTTTTAATAATAAAATGTTACATTAAATTTATGGGTTTCTTTGTCTCACAACTTATCTCAATTTATTTTCTTTTACTAACTTAGTGGTTTACTTTAAACATTTCAAACCTTGAATCCATTTGAACTGTATCACATGTGATCTATGGATATAAACTTTATTCCAAATTGTTGGCAATGACTTGGTGTTTGGAACATTTCATTCTTTCCCTCATTGTTTTGAAGTGCTACACTTATTATACTACATTTAAAAAACACTCAGTCATGGCCATTGTATTGCCATGAAGCAGATGCCCAAGTATTTTGAATAACTGAGCAATAGTGTACATATTGATATTTCTTTGGCAGTTTTCTGCTTTTTGAAATGCTTTCTGGCAGTTAAGTTAGATTTATTTTTATTCCAGATGAAGTTGAGAATGCTTTTGTAAAGTACGCAATACTTTAAAAACCAAAGAGAAAAAAGTACATGTAAAAATTTGAGATTCTTATTGGAATTTTGTCAAAAAATATTGAATCTTTCTACATATGAAAGGGTATATCTCCCTTTTTTCAGATAACTTTAATGTCACAAATGAAAGAATATGTTTATATAAATGAAGACTATTTTCTTTTGGATTTGTTACCGTAATAATGGCTACTCTGTGCACCGAGGCCGAATAGAGATACAGAGACAGAGATTTTGGAGAAAGAAAGAGATGGCTTTCTTTTTGCCAGGTAAAGGCAAGACACAGCAGGCTAGCGCATCAAGAAGTGTGCCCCTCCCCCCCTCTCGGGAGTCGGGGAAGATTTTATACGTGAGGCTTGCAGTTCTGGTAAATAATAAGAGTCTAGATGGTAAGGATCTTGCACTCTTTTTTGCTTCGCATTATTTCAAAATAGTCATAGTTGGCATCAAGCTACCTGGTAATTGGGGTCTGGCAGTCTGCTAATTGTCCATTTGCCTCCAATTTATCAGCTGGAGACCTTTCTGAAATGCAAAACGAACTACAGAGAATGATTTGTTACAGTCGTCATACCGAATGCAGGTGCTAAGTCACAATTGGATTAGGGAGTGAGTGTCATGATGTAACACACAGAGTTAAGGATGAAAGGTGCCAGCATATAATTTGTATATATCAGGGAGTTAGCTTTGTGAAGTAAAAATCTAGTTACTACAGATCAGTGACAGCTAAAGTAAAACAAGGAACGATTAACTCTTCCAGGCCAGGTTGTCTTTCTCCTCTAGCCTTTGGAAGTTCTATTCCTTCTCCTTGTTCTCAAGAGGAAAAAGGAACAATGGCTTCTATTGGCATTGTAACAATTTCCCTCACTGCTAGTTCATTCCCTCCATATCAGGGGAGAAACTCAGTTCTATCTGTATTGCAATAGATTTTGTCTAGTTTATTATTTATCTACAATTTTCACTTATTGCTTTCATGATTTTAATGAGCTAGCTTTCTTGTCTGCGCCTCCCCCCTCCTTTTTTTTTAATTCCTGAACCAATCGCTCACGATGGCACATATTATTCTCTTATTATATTAATGGGGGTCTATTTTTCCTGGTATTTAAAAGAGTGAAATGGACATACAGGTGCCCTTTCCTTGACAGCGCTGTGTGTAAATTTGCATTCTGGCTGCACAGAGAACTCAGTGGTAGTCGGTAACTTGGGGGGAGTCCCCACCGGCCCCAGCTCTTTAGGAAACTCCGGTCAGCCGCTTCAAACTTCCCACTGCCAGCTGCGGCAGCGCTCTCAGCCAATCCCCAACCGCTGGTCGCGGAGGCTCAAGGGAAACAGACGGCTGACCTTTAGCGCAGGCGCTCTGGCCTTGCGAACGGGCCGCCTGTACATGCCAAGCACCGCCTTATGCCTCTGTGCACTTCCGCCTTTACTTCTGTTTCCTTCGGGCCTTGTGTTACAAGCGGCTCCAGGCTACCGAGTCTATGCGTTCTTCTAGGGCCAGTGCCACACGACGAGGGAGAGGCGGGTGAGCCCGGGAGGGTTGGGTGAAGGCCGACAGGGGCCCGCGCGGTTTGGGGGGTTGGGAGGGAGAAGGTCGCTACCCGCTGGTGGGGAGGAGCTCCGCAGACCCCCGGGACGGAGGGAAGCGGGCGTCTCCGTCCGGAAAAGGGGCCAGAGCCCCCGCTTGACTACCCCGAGCACTGAGCGGGCGCGGCTGTCAGGCCCCTTCTGAGGGCGCAGGAGAACGCATAATACGCACGCTCGGCGGGGGCAGCGAGCCCCCCGCGGCGGGGGGGCGGGGCGGTGCTGCGGAGAGACCGCGGGCGTGGGAGTGATGGGCGGCTTGCGATCTCGCAGGGAGGGCCGCCAGCCAGGGAGGGCAGCCAGCCAGGGCTGCGGTAGCTGTGTTAGCTTTGTACGCGGACCCGTTCCTTTGGTTCTCCATTTATCCTTTTTGGATTCCGAACTGCTTTTCAATCATGTCCATCCCTTCATCTTGATATACGTTGTTTCTCTGTTCTGCTTGCCCTAGCATTCAGGAGGCATCTTAAAGAATTATCCGATATTTGTCTCATACTATAGAATTTCTTCTTTCCTCCCTCCCTCCCTCCCTTCCTTCCGCCTTCCCTTCCCGCCTTCCTTCCTTCCTTGTTGAGATGTTAGTGGCAAAGACTAAAAGATCTGACTCCTAAGCCAGTACTGTTTACTTTTCCATACAACTGAAAGAAAGTTTTTTTTTTATAGAAGCTCCTTTTGAGAAACAGCAGCAAAGGTAAATTCAAAGATGGGTCTTTCCTTAAAGCACTGCTTTTTATAGCTTTCTGTGGAGTCACTAACCAAAGGTTTAGTAACGTTAGTGGGGAAATTGATAAACAGCTTATTTCGGAGTTTTTTGTTTTTGTTTTTTTTCTTTAATCCTGAGTAGTTTTTTTTACAACAGTTTTGGTGAAGAGTTAATGTTCCTTCATTATGTGTGTTTTTAATTTGTTTTGACCGATTTTATCATTTAAACTTTTTTTTGTGAACACCGAGGGAGATTTAAATTGTTAAAATATCCTTAGGAAGTAAATATCTAACTCTGAAAATTTTATACGCAAGAGCTGCATGATTATATTATAGTTACGTTAGTTAGAAGGTCTTCCACCATCTATCTCCTGGTATCTTCTGAAGGACAAAGGGACATTGAGGTTTTTCCTTACCCTAGTGGTGTGTTTAGCTTTGCAGGGAAGGAGAATCCAGGAGCTGCCAGGCAGGCCAGATCTTTCATGACCCCAGTCCTCTTCTGACCCAGCGTATCTTTAGAATTGTTTTTCCAAGAACAGAAGATGAATACATCCCAGGTAAGTTTGTTCATTCCTGTATTTAACAATGGACTTTGTGAGATTCGTAAGAGTGCATATGTAAAGATGGGAAATTAGTAATAGATAAAAATCAAACTTCATAAAAAATATAAAGTTCACAGATCAATAGCAGGACCAAATTGGTTTATAGATATATACTGATCATTATATAGTGTATAGTTTCTAAGTTGATCTGCAGATATGTTTCTGATAACCATGGCAGAAAGGGAGACACTATATTTTGGATACAGACAGATTCCTTTCAAGACACAAAGACTTACTGGAAGATCTTTTTTTGGTCTTAACATATGGAAACATAGTAACTTTCCAGGGACAGCCCTGAAATGAGTGCCTCACACCATTCCTTACTGGGAGTAAAAGGGTCCAAGAGATGATTCAAATAATCACTTTTGTGATAGTCTTATTAATTTTGGTATAAAACCTAGTATGTTTAGAGGAATAAATGGCTTACATGCCTATTAAAAAACTATTTTATTTTAGCCATGCTGTGTGGACAAGTCCTGCAGCAGATGGTTAAAGTTAAATTCTCTGGTAAATATTTCTGAGCATCTCAGTCAAATTTCATCCCATAGCGTTCTGTCTTGGTTCTTCTCCACTTTGGGCACCAATGACTTAATTGTAGTTGCCTTCCTTGAACAACCGCTGCATTACCCTACTGACTACGCTCGCCTGGAAGGTCTCCTTTGTCCACTTCTGATACGTCTCTTCTGATGGCTTTTTTGTGGAGTCAGGATTCCTCATTGTGCCCTGTAGTTTAGTTCTGAGTTTAGTTCCAAGTTCTACTAGTCTTCTCATTTTACCCCTGTATGTACATTGGAAAAATATGTAGATAGCTAAACAATACTGTATATTGTTTAGGGTGTTTTTAAAAAATATGTAAATTATTTTAACATATGGATGATAACACATTTTTCTCCCAATTCACTAAAAATTTGAGATCTATACGTATGTAGTTTTATTCCTTTATTCCTTTTAATGCTCTATTTTCCCATTCTAAGTATTTTATTGGTAGACATTTAGGTAATTTCCATTTTTCAGTAATATAAACAGTGCTGCTATGAATATCCTTGTCATTCTCTCCGCACAAATAGAAGTGTATCTCCAGACTCTAGAGCAGTGCTTCTAAAAGTGAGCTAGCTTCTTTGGCCAGAAGCAGCAGCATCACCTGGAAACTTGTTTGAAATGTAGATTCTTATGCCCTATCTCAAACCAACTGGAAGGGAAATTCAGGGGTGAGGCTCAGCAGTCTGTTTTTTGTTTGTTTTTCAGTTTGGGTTTTTTCTGCTACATGTTACTCCCCAGAGTGCTGATTCAGCAATAAGGTGTTCATGTGATGCCAATACCTGCTAAGTTTCAGAATCACTGCCCTAGAGTTCTGTGATTAATATTTTTGAGTTATAGGATATGAAGAGTTCTAATTTTTCTATGTACATTGTTATTCATTAGAAGAATACTTTTCCTCTCCTCTCCAGATATGAAAGTTATTTCTTCAGTAATGGGTGAAGAAATGCCGAGACCAGCTCGGCGACTCGGGGCGAGTGACGGGTGCCGCAAACTTAAAGAAACACAGACACAGGTTTAAGAGAAAGATGGGACCGGGGGACTCAAGACCTCTAGGATCAAAAGCCCCGCTGCTTCACCCCACGTTGTTTTTATTGAGCTCTCGGCATTTCAGAAGCAAGATAGCATAAGGTTCTCACACTCCCAGTTTCGTCCCACAGTCAAGGTTTTACTTTGAAATAACCAAACAAAGGCCTCATATAATTGGGGGCAGTGATGTTTTGCAAAACAGCAGAAGGAGGGCGGCTGCTATTAGCCAGGTCTCTGTTTGCCTCCTGGGTCCCGATCTGAGCTGGGCATGGGAAGCAAAGCAGCCCTGGGGGCAGGAGACCTCTCTCAGAAGAAGTAAGGGTCTGTGCCCCACCCCTGTTGGCCCCTCTGCGACTGTGCCTATCTTAGGTTGTTCCTCCCCTGAGGAATCTTACCCGTCTCTGGCTAACCAGCCATCCTCCAGGGCCAAACAGGGTGATATGAGGTGTGCAAGTGAGGAAGGGGCTGTGCCTCCAGAGAGGGTCAATATTGTTTCCACGGTAGCCTATGCCCCCCTGGCCTCCACGCCCAGTGCCGGTAGTTCCTCTGCTGCTCAAGCAGGACATCCTGTATCCAGTTGCTCGCCCACATACTTTAATTACTTTTAGTAACAGTTTCAAAGTTTCAGAAAGGCTTCTAAGTGTTTTCCCACAAAGAAACTTCACTGTTTAATTTTATGACTGACTGTTGAGGTTGTCCAGTTTTCATAAATTTATGGCTTTTCAGGTGGTTTTCTTCCACTAAATTTTGTAGGCATTCCCTATGTATTTTTTATTGAGATAGAGTTAACAGACAATAAACAGCATATGTTTAGAGTACAATTTGGTATCCCAATCTCCCAATTCATTCCCCCCCAAACCTCCCCGCTTTCCCCACTTGGTGTCCATATGTTTGTTCCCTACATCTGTGTCTCTATTTCTGACTTGCATTTCCTCTTTCATAGTTATTAGCATTTGCCTTATGTATTGAAGTGCTCCTGTATTGGGTGCATATATACTTATAAGTGTTATCTCCTCTTCTTGGATTGATGCCTTGATCTTTATGTAATGTGCTTTCTTGTCTCTTGTAACATTTTTTATTTTAAAGTCTATTTGATATGAGTATTGCTACTCCAGCTTTCTTTTGATTTTCATTTGCATGGAATATCTTTTTCCATCCCCTCGCTTTCAGTCTGTATGTGTCCCTAGGTCTGAAGTGGGTCTCTTGTAGACAGCATATATATGGGTCTTGTTTTTGTATCCATTCAGCCAGTCTGTGTCTTTTGGTTGGTGCATTTAGTCCATTTACATTCAAGGTAATTATTGATATGTATGTTCCTATTACCATTTTCTTAATTGTTTTGTTTTTGTAGGTCCTTTTCTTATGTTTCCCACTTAGAGAAGTTCCTTTAGCATTTATTGTAGGGCTAGTTTGGTGGTGCTGAATTCTCTTAGCTGTTGCTTGTCTGTAAAGCTTTTGATTTCTCCCTTGAATCTGAATGAGATCCTTGCTGGGTAGAGTATTCTTGATTGTAGGTTCTTCCCTTTCATCACTTGAAATATATCATGCCACTCCCTTCTGGCTTGCAGAGTTTATGCTGAAAAATCAGCTGTTACCCTTATGGGCGTTCCCTTGTATGTTATTTGTCATTTTTCCCTTGTTGCTTTTAATAACTTTTCTCTGTGTTTAATGTTTGTCAGTTTGACTACTATATGTCTTGGCGTGTTTCTCCTTGGGTTTATCCTGCCTGGGACTCTCTGTGCTTCCTGGACTTGGGTAGCTATTTCCTTTCCCATGTTAGGGAAGTTTTCAACTATAATCTCTTCCAGTATTTTCTTGGGTCCTTTCTCTCTCTCTTCTCCTTCTGGGACCCCTATAATGCGAATGTTGGTGCATTTAACATTGTCCCAGAGGTCTCTTAGGCTGTCTTCAGTTCTTTTCATTCTTTTCTCTTTATTCTTTAATTCTTCTAGGTCTTTGGTAAACTTTTTGATCTTTGCATCCAGTCTTTTTTCAAAGTCCTGGATCATCTTCACCATCATTATTCTGAGTTCTTTTTCTGTAAGGGTGCCTATCTCCTCTTCATTTAGTTGTTTTTCTGGGGTTTTATCCTGTCCCTTCATGTGGTACAAAGTCCTCTGCTTTTTCTTCTTCTCTGTCTTTCTGTGGCTGTGGTTTTCAGTTCCACAAGATGAAATACTGCTGATACTGCTTGATTTTGCTGTCTGCCCTCTTGTGGAGGAAGCTATCTGTATTTTTTTTTAAGTTTAAGTAATTTTTTTAAAATAAATTTAGTTTAAGTAAT